>NC_143055.1:95564318-95867348 GCF_052426305.1 Pelodiscus sinensis
TAAACTGTGATCTAACAAAAATCCAATAGTTATATTGTTATACCATATATTACAATATTCCTCCTCAGAAAGTTACAGGTGGAAGTTACACAATTCAAGGCTTAACTATTTCTCTATGTATGAAATTTTAATTTACTTCAGCAGGTTTCAACTAACAATGTAGCCAGTTTTTGCTTTAAAATAAAAATCAGAGGTCTGTTTTCTTTAAAACAGAAACAAATCAGTTTGCTACTTGCATTTGAAAGGCTGTACTAGCCAAGAAGAAAATTTCTGCAATTGCACTCCCATCCTTGAGGCAAAATATTCAACTTTTATCTAAAGGATAACAAGCGTTCAGAACAGATACAATTAAGGCTAATATAGCTAAAAGCTATCACTTTCATTTTTTAATATACTGAATAGTTTAATGGTATAGGTCACTTGATATTTATAATAAATAGAAATGCTCAATTTAAGTTAAATTACTACTCACCACACTTCCATCACAAGATATTCTGAGAACTTCTTTCACAAGCTGTTGGGAATGGAGTTCTTTTAGAAATTCCATACAAACTTCTCCTGTATCTAGAATACTCACCTAAAATATATATAAAAGTAAAAGACAAGTTAAAATTTAATTTCTTGTCCAAATGACACTAACTTTTCCCCTGACAATTGTTTCAGAAGAGTATTTGTTTTCTCCCTCTCCTGGTTTACAACAAACTCATAATAAAAAATGAACAGTGATATTACAAATAAACAGCTGGTATTGTGTTCCCTGAAGTAACTTGTACTGGTAATGCTATCATTTAGGACAATTCTAATCCTTATTCAGCATGAACAAAGAGTTATATAGCAAAGTGTGTGGCTTCCAGAAGTGACCAATCAGAAATTTGGAGGCAGGTCAGCCGTAATTCATTTTCAAAGAGTAGGGAAAGGGAGGAGAAAGAACAGATGAAGGATGAATAGAAAAAGCAGTAAGAGAAACAAAGGCAAAGAGACAACAATGAGAAAAACTGGAAAGTGCAATAAGCAAGGACTGGATTTTTTTTAAGGAATGAAGACCAAAAAAAAGCAAAGAGGAAGCAAGTCAGAGGTGTTTGTATGAGAATGAGCAAGATTATTCTCTTCCATTCCAATTAAGATACATAGCTTAAAGAGCGGCAAGGAGTCCTGTGGCACCTTATAGACTGACTGAAGTGTTGGAGCATAAGCTTTCGTGGGCATCTGACGAAGTGGGTCTTTGCCCACGAAAGCTTATGCTCCAACACTTTATAAGGTGCTACAGGACTCCTCGCCACTTTTGCAGATTCAGACTCACACGGCTACCCCTCTGATACATAGCTTAAAGAGAAATGCTTGTGTTTAAAATTGCTAACACAATATTTTAATTTGGTCATATTAATAGTCAAAACAAGGTAAAGTTAAATGTACATTTTCCCAATACTTTTATTAAAAATAGACACGTTTTCTATATGCTTTGTGCCAGTGGTAGTTTTCTTTTTCTTGTAAAATCAGAATAAGACAACACAACATTTGTGTCAAACATCAGTAATGGTATTAAATTATACAAAGACTGAGGTTTTTGCATACTAAAGTAATCTTTGACTATTTCTTTTAATATACATCTTAGAAAGCGTGTAAGCACATATTTTACTGAGCACTTGTTTTAGTCCATAAACCAATTTTTTTTTCTCAAAAATAAATAAATAAATAAATAAAACCAAACACACCACTGCATTTTTTGTTTTTTGTCTGATTGACTTTAGCCTGTGAGCATTCAGAGGAGAGACAATACTTTGCAGTGTAAGTTTCTGGTGTCCTAATAATTCTTTGCCCCTGGTTTTTCCTTGTTCTGAAGTTGGACAGAGACCAAATGCAGATGCTGGTTGAGCTTTGTCAGATATACACTGAAGTCCAGACGTGTATTTCTTTGTATGGATCTGCTTTATAGAAAGTGCACTATCAATGGGAACATTAGGATTTGTTTTATCTTTTAAGCTCTTCCAGGCATTCCTTGATGTTTCTTGCTGCACACCTAGATGGTATCTGAAACCTCCATTTGCATTATCAGTATTGATGTGCTCCAGAGGTTCTTTCAGCTGAGCTGAAAAATAGCATAAGAGAGTTCATGTTAGAGGTTCAAGAACTTCATTACTTTGGAAGATTTTTCTCAGTTCTTGGGGAGTAAGGGAAGGGATATGTAGAAAAAAACCTATTTCAAAGTAAGGATGTTAAGGAGTGGGTAACTGGCTAATCATGTAGTCACTACAATTTGTATCGATTACACAATTAATTGAATAAGGAATGCTGCTTGCTACCCTCACCTCAGCTCTGCAGTTCAAATGTAGGAAGAGCCAAGTGTGCAGGCAGCTCAGCTCCTACTACAGTAGCTCGGCTACTGGGGGCAGAGCAAGACATGACTGGGACTACTATGGTTCTGCTTCCCACCACTCCTGCACTGCAGAGATGGTGCTGGGGGGAACTGGCTTTTAAGTCGGCTCCCCCCAGCACCAGCTCCCCCGCACCTTGCTGCCTCTGATACAGAGGTAACAAGGAAGGGAAACAAGTAGTCACTCAACTAGTCGCTTACATCCCTAGTTCAAAGTAATTTTTTTTCAAAAAATTAAGTAATTGAAAAAGAAAGGTTGGTTTAGTCCTCAGTATTAAGTAAAATTTCTATGATGTAACAATGTCATTTTAGTTTATTCCAGAATAAAATGACTCTCCAATTGGAAAGATGTACTGAACTCCAATACAATTTAAAATAAACTCTGTGTGACTAATGTATCTTTCACTGACTTTTAAATATATTGGGTGCAGCATCTCTCAACTGAAACAGCATTTCTGAAAAACTTGTTTCCAAATTATACCACTATAGTACACTTCTAAATATTTATTTAATTTAAAAAACAGGAATCAAACAATCTCCCTCATTGGAAAGAAATAGTTAATTTACCACTTACATAATATTTGTAATACTATTAACAGTACTAGTGAGTTTTACTGAAATTACAACATAGCAAGCTCTATGTTGTAGTAACACCTCTCAAATGCACTTTGTAGGAAGGGTTTTCTATTTTAGATATAAACTAACAAATAGAACATCTGAATTCGCCACTGCAAAATTAAAATAAAAAATATGTTTACAACATTATATGTGTTCTACTTCAACAAAAGGGTAGATTAGAAACTTAGGTTACACTGCTAGGTGTAAATCATTGGTCTGTATTTTCCCCCATTTTCAACTAAGGGAACAGATTGTTTTCAACACTTGATTAAATGAGGCTAATATTTAATCAACCTCAGCTCTCTCTGCTTTGCTCAGACAATTAATGCATGCTTTTTGCCACCACATAGAAGCAATGCAAAAAGAATAAAAGAGAGAGTGCGCGCACCCACAAAAATAGAAGGTTATATAAGGAATTCCAATTATACATAATCCGATTACAATTCCCTTAAGGGAAAGGAGTCTGGCAATATCAAACAAAGAAAAAGGAGTGCTTTTTGTTATTTAAACCTCTTGGTTAAATTACATCTTTATTATGTACAGTTTGCACATACGATGTAATATAATGCATGGCAAAAAACTCCTCCTTCCCTTCTGTGCCTTTTGTTTTTCTTTCCACCCAGCCTTCTGCAGCCCTCGTTATCATCTGTCTTTCATATTCTATATTCATACCCAAATGTTTTTATATTATTCAAAAAGAATGGCATTACAATGTCTTCAAAATAGTGAAGTTACAATAAAAGTTTTCAAAAGCAAAAGTGGCACATTCAGGAACTTAAATTCAATTGGAAATAGTGAGGCGGACTTAGGTGCTTTAAAAAATGTTATATTTCACACTTCAAATCATCATTTAAAATGCGTACAGAGTTGTTCTGCTTCTGGTTAGAAGTGAACCATGACGAAGGGTTAGAACGTTCTGTATTATCTCAGTTGATGTTAGTTTTTATTAGTAAAACAAATGAGAAAAATCAAAACAATAATGGAGAGGACCTCAATTCAGAGTTCTAGACAATTTGACTATTAATTTTGTACTATTTACTATCCTTTTAATAAACAATGGATTTATCTGCTTAAAAAACTTGTTAAATAGTGAAAGGAGCATAAAAACACACTACAATAATTAGTTATTTTAAGTACCTTCCAATATTTCCTTTAGGATTCCGCAGACTCCACCCCCCGCATGGAACTATTTAATGTCTAATTTATTGTGTAATATTGGTTGGACCTCCCTGCTCTGGCAACCTCGGGATAGGCTGAGGGAGCTTGCTGGACCAGGGAAGGTCCCTTTTATCACAAGTAAAAAACCTTAAGACCGACAAGTAAGCAATTACATGCCTAGGGCAAGTAATAGCATTTCTTAGTTTGTACAGGTTATGCAAACTTGAATTAAAAAAAACAACGTTCTGTAATTCATACCATTTGTCTGAACACTTCCAAGCCACTGCTGCATTGTTTCAGTCTGGGACTTCTGTTCTAATAAACCAATGCTGGGCTTCATTGGACAGAGATAATTTGAGCTAAATATACAGAAATATTTGTAAGTGTTTCCATAACAATAAAGCTAAATATTTAAAGACTACTAAGTCTAAAGCAAAATATATTTTTACAGAAGGGTCCTTTTAATTAATTTATAATCACAAAAGCTACACATCTAAAGAAGATTATACTGTATGTTTGTATAACTAAGATTAATACTATTCCAGTTGCAGAAACAATAGCAGAATATTTTTGCATGCGCTAAGAGAAACATGTGAAGTTTTGAAAACTCTAGGTAACATGGGACATGAGCATCCAGCATATACAGTAGAAAAAAGATAGTACTTCTATCAATGTAGTCTAAAAAAAAATACATACGTTTATAATAGAAGTTAACTGAAATTAGACCATTCAAACTAGCCAGGGCTCTCATCTCTTAGAACCTGGAACTTGCACATGCAGAGGATTGACATCTGTCAGGGATGGTGTAAACGGAGCTTGGTCCTGCCTTGAGGGTGGGGGGCTGGACTCGATGACCTCTTGAGGTCCCTTCCAGTCCTATTATTCTATGATTCTATGACTATTGTTTAAACACTGCACTTGGACTGCATCTACACTGCACCGTTATTTCAAGATAACTAACATTATTTCAAAATAACTATATGAGTGTCTACACAGCCATTCTGTTATTCTGAAACTTCAAAATAACAGAAGGCTTATTCCAAAATCTGTAAACCTCATTGTACAAGGAATAACGCCTATTCCAAAACAGCTGTTTTGAAATAAAGTATTTGTAGACACTCCACTGCTGCTATTTTGAAATAGCCCCTCACTAGGGCCATTCTAAGTTATTCCTCCCCAATGCCTCCTGGGGCTCTAAATCAAGATAGTATGTATACATTAGGAATGCCTGCCTCAAACTAATTTTGAGGCTACCCTGCAGTGTAGATATGCTACTTCAAAATAAGCTATTTGGAATAGCTTATTTCAAAATAGCTGTGCAGTGTAGACGTACTCCTAGTGGTTTCTTCCTCCACTCCCTGCAACCCTTGGGCAGCATTCACATCCTCCCCCCTACTGGGCATCCAGAACTTTCGGCAGTCAAAACTTGCTCCTCCCTTCATAATGGGACCCTAATTTCTTGAAACGCTAGCAGAAAATGCATTTGTGCTGACAAATTTAAGTAGCTTATTCCATGATTTTGTGCATTTAACCAGGGATATAAAAGAGTAGTCGATTAATGGACTACCCAATAAGCCTAGGCAAGAAGTAGCCGGTACTTGGGAAGCAGGAGTCGATGCTGCATGGAGCCAGCTTAAAAGTTGCGCTGCTCCCCCCCATCAGAGGCAACAGTGCGGAGGGAAGGGAGAGCAGGGGAAGCTGCTCCTGATTGCAGAGGGTCCCAGCGGGGAGTTTGGACCCCGCTCCCTCAACAGACAGGAGCTGTTACTGCAAAGCAGCCTCTGGCCACTGCCAGCTCTGGCCACCAAAGACAGGGGCTGCTCTGGCAGCAGCTGCTGCCCGCAACTACCTGGGCTAGCCCTGGACAATGGCTGTTTGACCCAGCACAAGCTGGGACTAAATGAGCCTAGCTCAGTCCCAGCTCGTGCCAGGTCCAGGAGCTACTCTCACTGTGGCTCTGCAGTTTAAATGTAGTAGAAGCCAGGCTGGCTGCGTGCCCGGCTCTTATTACATATTATATAAAGAGAAGCTTCTTCTGAGGGCCTTCCCTTATCAACTAATCTTGTAATGGATTGTATCAACTGCACAATTACCCAGTCACCCTCCTAATATCCTTACATTTAATAGAATAGATAGCTCTTTTAGATTTTATCTTAAATCTGCCAATTCTAAATTAGACTGATTCTTACTGTGTTTGGTCTTTCACAGATGGAGATGTATGTCTTTCAAAAGAACCAGAACTGCAGGAAGTTGTATCTTTAAATATAGGGGGAATATCACCATAGCTGTTTACAGGTGAAAATCTTTCTGTATTTTCCATCACTCCTATTCTGGTCGTTGAAAGCAGTTCTATGGAATGGCATCTCTCCACAGCATTTGCTATTCCTTGTGTCTGACTGTGAGATGTACCAGACCTATCAGAAGAATGGGCCCTCCGAAGATAACGTGAATGTGGCCTCTCTTCAGAGAGTTGCATAGTTCTTCCTCTACCACTTATGCCAGTTTCTTTTCCCTGAATTCCCCAGTGATTATAAGAAGTGCTTCCACCCACAGATGAAATGTCACTGGAATTTTTATTTTTAGGAAATAGAGTCATTTTATTTGGGAGCGGCTGACCAACTAAAAGCCTCTTCTTTTCCTTCAAGCAACCACTTATACTGACACTTGAAGAGCCAGTAAAGGCTGTAGAGATTGTGGCATTTCCACTGTCCATTGAATCCTCCACAGTTCCTGAATCTTTACTTCGTGCTGAGTTACATCTGGACATAAAAGGGTGATCCAGCACAGAAGAAAGACTTAAACGATCTGCTGGGTTTTTGCGAAGTAACTGGTGTATAAGGTCTTGAGCCTCCCCTGACAAAAAAGGTGGCATCTCATAATCTGCTAATACTACTTTATTCAATGTATTCTTGACTGTGTCAGTGTCAAAAGGTGGTTTCCCAATTAGGAGAGTGTAGAACATGCATCCCAAAGACCACACATCAGATTCAAGTCCATGTGCACTCCGTGTGGCTATTTCTGGAGAAATGTAATTAGGAGTTCCACACATTGTATAATGTTTTTCGTTTGGCATTTTCAATTGTGTTGCTAGTCCAAAATCAGCAATCTTGATGTTCATATTACTGGTGAGTAAAAGGTTAGAAAGGGTAAGGTCCCGATGCAATATTCCATGAGAATGAAGATACAACATCCCCGTGATAATCTGATGCATAAAGTGTCGTGCTGTTAGAACACAAAAATATAAGACCTGGTTTTAGCAGAATATTTGAAACAAACATCAATACATGCCTTTTAATATATCATATCTGCCCCAATCGGGCCTATTTATTATGGCCAAATTAATACACTTAATTCGCATTTTAGTAGTAAAGAGTATCAAGACTACTTGTTTCTGAGGCAAATTTATGAAACATAGTAATGGCTCTTGTAATCCAGTAATCATATCTGTTCATTTGCCACTGTACAAAACTGCACTGAATCTCATATATGCAATAATGGAAAAACTTAAATACAAATTGAAAATATTTATAACAGGCTGTAGATACTTTGATAAAAAATAAAATCACTGCCTCATATTAACTTAATGCCCTAGAGCAGTGACTTTTACCCTGTGATCTACAGACTGCTGGGAGATCCACAGACTATATCTAATGGGTCTGTGAAAGGTTGAAAAAAAAAATCACCATCCTATGGTACTGACAACCTGTGATCCATGGGGTCCACAGACTACATCTAAGATTTCCAAAGGGATCCATAACTCGATTTGAAATTTAGGGGTCCAACAAATGAAAAGTAAAAACAAAAACAAAAACAAAAAAACACCACACCCACAACTTCGCTAGAAGATACCATATAGAGCAAATTCCTAGAACCAATCTGTTTTGTGCAATATATAGGTTACATATACAAGAGACCAGGTATTTGGACATAATGTAACAGACCAGTAATAAGTTGGTACAAATGTCATCAATAATCAACACAAATAATCTTGAGCCATCCTTCCTCCCACTAAACTAATTTAAAAGTTAAAATTTGAGACTATTCGCTCAAATAGAAAAGAACAAGAGCTGTAATCTAGAACAGGCATGGGGAACCTCAGGCCTGGGGGCCATATGCAGTCCCTGGCTTGTCTAGACGTGGCCCTCAAGGCTTCAGGATTCTACCCACAGCATTGGGGAGCCCATTCTGGCACTCTTAACGCTGCCACTCCCCTGTGGAGCTGGAACACACAAAAATCTACTAACCTGGGTCCCCTTCGACCAGGGGTGGGAAAAAATTATTGGACCACAGACCACTTCAGAACCTACTGTGTGGGAACCTACTGATTTTTCTGTGGGTCAGTGGCCCCTGCCCCCCCAAAATTTCCCCACCCCAGTCTAGAATAAGAGGGTTGAATGCGTTCAAGCTTTACGCAGACTGAAATAGCATCCTGTACCACTGCTTTAGGATTATGGCAACATCAGCTTATGGCATATGCTGAGGCAGATGACCATTAAACCATCTCCCATCCAATACACATTACAGCATGAACATTTCTTCTCACTTTCTTTCAATTACCAGCCCTTATTAAAGCTCAAGAAATTGACCCTTCCTAATTGTGTATGTGATGCACTCTTGGCAAAGTGCTTGAAGCACACAGAATAAAAGTTACAAGTTATTCTAAAGACAGTGAAGTTACATTTACGAGGCAGCCTTCTATCCTGAAACCACCCAGAAGTATTCCCAAGTGTACTTTATACAAATCAGCTTCATCGTTAGACCTCCTCTAATTTCAGTAAGTATTACTCTACAAGACAACATAAAAGAAGGATCTTATTCAGCAGATTCTTCTGACTCAGTGAGAAAAGTAAGTGTGTACCACCCTCAACTCCTGCATTAGCGCTGCAGAGCCAACACAAGAGGAATTACATTCACTTGTATTTTATCAATCATGTTAAAGTTCCAATCTGTTGCACCTGTGCAATCCCACTGGGAACAGTGGAGTTACCTTCAGAAAAGATCTGCATTTTAAATTTGGTAAGCTCATCCCAGGGATGTATTGTATTCTTCAGTGCTTCTGCCTCCCACCTGAAGACATATTGGTTGGAAAGCAACACTAACTACCATCCTTCAAATTGCAGAAACTAGCTTATTGGCCAACTCCCTTAATTCACCCCCTCCTCCCACAATCTGTTTTCCAACTCCTCCCTTAGGAGTCTGGAGAGGGCAAACACCTTGGCTGCATCTAGACTGGCATGATTGTCCGCAAATACTTTTGCGCAAATACTTTTAACAGAAAAGCTTTTCTGTTAAGAGAGTGTCTATACTGGCATGTGCATTTGCACAAAAGATTTGCTTTTGCGCAAAAGCATCAGTGCCAGTGTAGACGCTCTCTTGCGCAAGAAAGCTCTGATGGTCATTTTAGCCATCGGGCTTTCTTGTGCAAGAAATTAACTTGGCTGTCTCCATTGGCCCTCTTGCGCAAGAGGGCTTATCCCTGAGTGGGAGCGTCGGAGTATTTGTGCAAGAACCACTGATTTTGTACAATACAAAGTCAGTGTTCTTGCGCAAATACTTGCGGCCAGTGTCGACAGGCGGCAAGATTTTGCGCAAAAGCAGCCACTTTTGTGCAAAATCTTGCCAGTCTAGACGTACTCCTTAAGAAAATTGAGGGGAGATGTTCAATTGTACTGTTAAAGGCACCACTCCACAGAAGAGACTGCTCTGTATCTAGCAGACAGTATTTTTTAAAATAGCTTGTTTCAAATTGGTAAAAGTGTTTTATTTTGCAGCGGTTCTATCACTTGATTCTGGCTCCTGAGTCCGTTCTCTGATATCTATAAGGGATGATGTGATGCTTTAATAAGTGAAAGACAATGAATTGCACTTATGGGTATTTCAGTGCTTTAAAAAAATCCTCAAGTGTACAACATCTGTCTTGAGCCACTATTCAAGAGACCAACAAAACTGGTTTTTCATGTGTATACCTACTCTGACAAGAGAGACTCGTAACATGGTAAGCAGTGTTTCTTGTCTCAATGATAGCCATAAGAAATGTGCACAATTTACAAATATATGAGGGTGTGTTTTATTTTGAACCGCTAGCCCTGCTACCTTGATGTGGATTCTTTCCTTCCATCCAATGTATCACTCATTATCAGTAACAAAGTGTTCAACAAGCCAGTTCAGGTCTTCAGTATCATATGGACAGCCACATTGTTTTCAATGCACTTCAGAACTTGTGCAACATTATTGGAATTATTTAACAAGACTAGAGTGGACCACTTTTTGACCTGCCCTGAATCTGCAGTATCAAAAATTGGAGGAGGGTGGAACCAACCATAGGAAAAGCAAAAAATAAAGTGACTGTCCCAATGTTTTTAATGCATGGAGATGTAATTCAGATTTATACAAGGGCACAGTTCTGTGGAGTAAGAAAGTGACAAATTTGAAGAGTCATAGTTCAGACTAACTGTAATTTAACAAAGATTATAAAAAGGTAAGAGATTTATTATTTTATTTCTAACACAATGACTTATATGGCTGGATCAAAGACAACAGTTATCCATGTGGAGGGGTGGGGGGAACCACAGAACTGGTGATAATACAATCTTTATTTTTTCTCAATGTAAAAACAGAAACATTAACTAAACTAAGTTCTGCAGGAAATATCATTGTCACTTATTCAAACGACACAACCTTCTCCCTTTTATAATTATTTTTTGAACACACTTTAATTTTACAGCTTCAGGGAATAGCCAAGTTAAGTTTACCCTGTACAGACTAAGAAAACAACAAATAGTCTGGTAGCACTTTAAAGATTAACAAAATATGGAGATGGTATCATGAACTTTCGTGGGCACAGCCCACTTCTTCAGATGACCAGAGTTATTTTGGTCCAGGACATCCAATACACTGGTCATCTGAAGAAGTAGGCTGTGCCCACAAAAGTTCATGATACCATCTACATGTATTGCTACTTTTTAAAGTGCTACCAAACTATTTGTTAAGTTTAATTTTACAGTACAGCCCCTTATATCCAATCTAATTCAGACCAGGACCAGAATAGATGAGCAGAAATTGGAATAAAGAGCTTTCTATTACTTATTTTAACATGGGGAACAGTGGGAGCTGACTGCCAGAGTCACGGCCACTGTGGGCCCTGGGTGGCTCGTGAATTAGTTAATATGGAGAATCGAATAATTGGGATTCTATTGTATACTAAGGATGTATTTTGTATTGATTACATGATTAGTCAATAAGGGAAGGCACTCAGACCTGGCTCGTGTCAGGTCTGGGACCTACTCCTGCTGCAGCTCTGCATTTTAAATGTAGTATGGGGCAGTAGCACGGGGGGGGGGGGGGGGGGGGGGAGGGGGGGGAGGGAGGGAGGGAGGGAGGGAACACAGAAACTGGGGATAACCAGCTTTTAAATCTGCTCTTCTACCCACCCACCCCCGAACAACTTCTGTTCCCCCCATTACTGCTTAGATACAGAAAAAACAAGGGAAGGGAATGTGAGTAGTCGAGCTGACTACCTGATAAGCCTAGGCTCATCGAGTAGTCAACTACTCACATCTCTATTGGATACATCAATAAGACATTGACTTCTATTTAACTATATATATTGTGGCTAGGAATGTAAAAACAAAAAAAATCCACACTCAAAAATCCATGCTTGTGATTAAAATGAAACACTGAACTTTAGTCAGAGAATTTTGGGTATTTTTTGATCATAGAAAACTAGGATCGCTGCTTTGTTATGCTATCATTCCTGTCCCAAACAGGACTAACATGAAAACAAAGAAACTATGCATTTATATTTATATATACACACACACACACACACACACACACACACACACACACACACACACACTTGTTGCAAAGCCTTTCAAGTATTAGATTTAGAGCAGAACAGAATTGTTCCAAGATAAATCAATGATAGTGAAACATTTTTAAAATGGACTTATCTATTGAAATTAAATGCCTGTTTTATTATAAGCAAAACACTTAGAATATCACTCTATTAAAAACAAAACAAAAAACCAAACCCACTTTCTTCTTCAGAGAAAGGTTTCATTCTGTTTTTTATATATCTGCTCATTTCTCCATTGTGACACATCTCCAGTATCAGGTAGACATAGTTGCTATCTTCAAAATAATTATAAAGCTAGAAAATAAAATAAAAACTGTTAGAATATTTTCTAGTGATATTAAAAGTTGGTTAAATAGGTATCCATGTAACTGCTGAAAATCTCTTGCCCACTAGGCTCCTAGGGAGAAGGCTTTGCTGCCCTGCCATAGCAAAGCTGCCTCTAGGAGCCAGCTGAGTTTAACCAACACCATTAACCAATAAGCATCATCTTAGAAGTGAAACAGTTAGTCAGTTACATTAACATCCCTGCTTTGTACACTACCTTAATATTCAGCAGTCGTTATTGTAAGAGTGAGAATTTATTCTTACCTCAAGTATAGATGGATGTTTTAATTGACAATGTATCTTCACCTCATTTTGAACTCTCTGTACCATTCCAACTTTGTGCATGGCCTTTTTGTCTATCTGAAAAAAGGGACCAAAGAATTTTTTTCCCCCAAACATCAATGTTTTAGTATGTACATACCAACTAAAGTAGTTTCAAGACAAATTTTAAGATAATTCACTTGATTTTTTTTTAAATCACAATATTGTGCACTTAACACTTTGTTCTTAGTGGTAAACACTGACAGATTTGATTGTTAAGCAAGTATACAAATCTAGAAGAACTGAAAGGACAATAATAAAACAAGAAAGAAATATTTAGTGTGGTTGCATGGAATATTTATATGCAATATATAGTCATTTCCAATGCAACCTGAAAAGAAGCTTAAGACAAACCTACACATTCTGTATTAACTCTAGCAGAAGTCTCTCCAAATTGTTAATATGAATAAGTAAAAAAAAAAAATCCCACCCACACACAAGATTAGCCAACCCAAGCACAAAATCTGTTATCCATGATTACCACAAAAATACCACAAAAAGGATAATTATATATATTAGCAGATGAGTAAAATACATTTATTGTCTGTAGTTCTGCAAGCCTACTGTAAACTCAAGTCCTCATCCTGCAGACTGCTCTGTGGGAATTGAGCCACTGGCATTCATTTGAAACCAGAGTAGTCAGGATCAGGCTCTTAGAATATACACTCAGAAGCAGGAACTCTGGGCCAGATCTTCAGCTGATGTAAATTGTCATAGCTCTAATTAAATGCTAATTTACACAGGCTGATGATCGACATAATCTTTCATGTGTTTCTACTTATACTTAGCATGAAGGTCCCAATCAGACATATCACCTCAATAAGATATTTATGAACTTTAAATCTAATCCAAAGAATTAGAGATGCAACCACAAGCAAAAGTTGGGCAAGAGAGAAGACACTCTCAAGAGTATGCATAGATAAAGTAGGGCAGGAATGAGCTCAGGTGACATGTCTGCCTACAGTTACATCTGCGCAAGTCACTTTGGCAGATGCACATTCTACTCTCTACACCTTAGAAGCAGTGATACTTACCATTTTGATGGCTACTTCCAGGCCGTTTTTTAGGGATATCGCCCTGTAGACACCGGCAAAGGAGCCCTTCCCCAGAAGGTTCCCCACCTTGAAATCCTGTGAGAGAGCACACAGCTCAGTTAGTCTTCCCTCACTGTGCAGGGTGCCCCTCTTCCAGGGGGGCTGTTAGAGTGGTGAGAGCCTTGGGATCAAACTGTAAACCTTGTGTATATGTTGGAAACTATTTCAAACCAATGGGTACGGCAGCACCCCACTCGCTCCCTCCCCCTTCCTAGATCCAGCACCTGTGCTCTGGGGGCCGGGGGGAGTGGAGAGCCTACCTGGATGGAGCTCTCCCCGGCCCAGCCCTGATGCATGCCGATAGAGACAACACGGCTGGGCGTGGGGACAAGGAAACTAGTTAGCAGCCACTTCGGCATCTTCCCCGGAACTTGCAGTCACACAACTGCCAGAGCAGAGCAGCAACTGCGGCGCTGAAGCGGGTCAGCTTTCCCGCTGGCCCTCCCGCGCCTGGGGCAGAAGGGGGGGGGGGGACAACGGCCGCGAGCTGCCATAGCAGCGGCGGCAGAGTCACCACCTCCCATCGTCCCGCCGGACAGCCCTTAGCGACCGCAAAGGGATGCTCCCCGCCGTGACCCGTCCCGGCCTCCGCGCGGGCAGCTCGCTTCCCGTTGGGGGTGCTCCGCCCTACAAACCGGCACTATAGACGCCCTGAGCACCTGTGACTACGGGGCTCCTGTGGGAAAACTGAAGCGAGATGGCAACAGATGTGCGCGGCAGAGAGAAGGGGAAAGAAGCCCCCCCCCCCCACACACACACTCGAGTGCCCTGGCCAAGGTTTACAAAGAAACAGATGATCAAACAGTTGGCCTCCCCTGTCCCTAGAGCACCAGGGAGACCAACCTCAAATTTTGCAACCACCCTCTACCGAAAACAACCCCTTGTCAGCTACAGACACTCAGCCATAGCATACCGCAAAACCCTGTACCCTAAAGGGCTGAGTCCAATGTAACGTAAGTGTAGTGAAGGCGGATCCCAACCACGTTTTCACTTCCTAGGGTTCTAACCCAGGCCTTAATGATATCCCTTCACTACCGTCGATCTGGCTACAACATAGTTAAAGGGACAACTTTGCTAACTAGCACCTGGCTGCCTTACTCTCAAGGCAGAAGGCCCCAATATAAAATATTTTTATATGAACAGTGAAGTAGTATTAGTGCTGACTGGGATGTATGGTATTATGGCACACCCATAGCTAGCAAGAGAAGACTGTCATCAAACAGTGACTCACCCGTTAAGGGTGAGAATTTCCATGGGAAAGTGTGTTACAGTCTTTGGCCCTCATCTGCAAAATACATGGACCTCCAGCTTCCAACACCTCGATTTTCTAATTCGCACAAAACTTCCAATGCTCACAGCCAGAATCATGACTCAGCAAAGAGTACATGTAGAAGACAGCGTCCATCCAGTAGACTGGTAACAGAATAACTTCTAAATACCCTTGTCTGAATCTATCTAATGCAATAGCATCTTGAGCTTTGCCTTCTCTTTGCTGTATGAAATAACTGATTTATATACCGCCCAATTGCCAGAGACCGCAGCCGTCAGGGTTTCTGAAACGCATGCAATTAAGAATAGTGATAGAAATATAGCCGTGTTAGTCTGGGGTAGTTAGTCTTTAAAGTGCTACATTGTCCTGCATTTTGCATGCAATGAACAGTGGAGTAAGAAACGTCTGGTGCACTGCAGCAGGGCTTGCGGTCACTGAGCGACAGAAGCTGCCCGAGTCAAGCGGTGTCTGGACAGCAGAGCAATCAGGTGAGCATCCCCAGGGGCAGCAGAAACCATCTGGGTGGTAGTTTGGTCTCAGAGCAGGCGGCACCAGAAATACTAGGCTAGGGGAGAGAGCAGGCGTTGCTACTGAACTGGCACGTGCCACCTGCCAGTGTTCATGCTGCCAGGAGGTGTGGGTGTGGGTGTGGGGGGGGCAATGACCCTATCTGCGTCCTCTGCGCCAGGGCGCTTCCGTGGGAAGAGGCCACAGGCCCTGAGCCCTCATAGCACTGCCAGGGCACCAGTCCCCTAGCGTGGGGCGGGGGGAGGGGCACCACCCCAGCAGGTAGCAGAGTGGGCGGGGCTGCTGCTCGGAGCTTCCCATCCCGGAGGAATCGGTCTCGGCCCCTCCCCCCACGCCGGGGATGGTCGGGTCCGCACCTCTATCTTCTCGCCGATGCAGGTCGCCATCGTGCAGGCCGCTCCCCCCGCGTCCTCGCTATGATTTCCCCTCCGAAGCGCGGCCGCGGCGCCCCATTATGGCCGCGCCCTCTGCCCGCCGCGCCCCAGGCCGCTCCTTCCCCGCGCCAGGGCCCGGCGGGGACCGCCTTCCCCCCACACCACCATTTTGAAAAATCGCGCCGTTAACATTCCTAGAGCGAGACTGCGGCTGACGTAATCACGCTCGCGCGGAAGTGCCAGGAGCTCTACGTCGGGCCGAAAAGAGAGGGCGCGTGCGCAGTGGCCTGGTTACTCATGCCTCGAAAAAAATAAATGGGGGATTGTTGCGCATGTGCAGCATGCCATGCAGCCCCCCCCCCCCCCATACCGGGGCGGTCTGGCCCCCTCTGCAGGCTGCTGCTGGAAATGCAGCGAAGAACGTTTAATAGGATACAGCCACTCCGCCTTGCCCTTCAGTATTTATTAGAGGGGCTTGGTGAACTTGACCTGGTAAGTTTAGATCTTAATTCATTCAGATCCGAATCTGAACTCCCCCAGAGATAGGGAGTAAAAGAGGAGATCATATCCTTGATTCTAATGTGGACCTTTTCCCCTAGCTCAGAGGCTAAATTACTGTAATTACTATTGCAGAGCTGGTCCCTGGCTGTGCAATGAACTTCTCAAAGAAACTAAGAACTATCCTGAACTCAGTATTGCCCCTCAACAATTAATTGTAAGCCATGGGCCTTTGGAGCCTACAAGGAGCAGATCTCCCAGCTAATGTGTATTCCTACAGTTTTCAGGGCTGCTCAGTGTGTAGCAACAGGAGCATCATATGATGGAGAAGTAAAAGGAGCTGAAGCTTATGTGTTAAAATGTATATGTGTACCTTGTCAGACCCTACTGTCGCCACTCATGGAAAAGTGGCTGCCAAGTCCTGACTCTTGTTCACATATTGAGAAATACAGACCCCAGACTGAGGGCTACCAACCCTGAAGCAAGTGGAGTCTGGGGAAGTGCTCCTAGTCCCAGGACGCTGTGGGAAGAGTCAAGTAAGTTTTGCTTCTTGCAAAGGCTAAACTAATCCTATACTATTTTCACTGTGATATTATCACTTATACGAGTGGTGTAACAATAGAACATATTGTTCTGCTTCTGCATACTAAGGATGTTAAGGAACAGGTATTTAGCTAATCGTGTAGTCGATACAATTTGTATTGACTACACAATTAGTTGACAAGTGGAGGCGTTCTACAGAGCCACAGTGGGAGTAGCTCTGGGCTTCCTCTGGCTCTGGGACCATTGTTGCTCTGCATTTTAAGTGTAGTAAAAGCAGCCAGGCCAGATCTAGTGGCTTGGCGGGCTAGATACATCCTGCAGGCCATATTTTGCAAACATACCTAATTCAATGTTAATGAAGGGATTTGTGTGCTGTAAGCAGTGCTTAAAGTAGATTAAAGCAGAAGAGAGTGCTCTCATCACATCTGTGAAGCAGGAGAGGGGAGCTATGTGAGAGCTGATTACCCAGCCAGGGACAAGAGGAGATTGGAAATTCCCATCTGTTCTTCATTTAGCAGAAGAGAAGAGATGAGCTGCACTTCCTTCCACTCCCATTACTTCACACACCCCGAGGAAAAATTATGTTGCTACTATAATATTATTGTATGGCCAAACCAGTAGCAACTTTCTGGCTAGGAATCACCCCAGCCTTCTCACAATTGTATTACAGTTCTATATTATTATTAAGATATCATTTCACTTAAAGCAGTAGATTTTTGATAGTCTCTTGAATGGTTCTTTAAGATAGGCCTTACTATATTCACATTTCTGTAACTCCTTCCCTCAAAGATATCAACATTGCACACACACTATTTAATCACAATTCTCCTGAGAAACAATATATAATCTCATTCCTATTTTACATGTGGAAATACTGAGACACAGAAAAGTTAAGTTACTCTGTCTAGGTCTCATAAGATGTCTTTATTGCTTTCAGCATAAAAGGAAATTCTTGAACAATCAAACTGACCAATGGTTCTTAAGATAATTTTTGTTTATAATCTGGCTGTAAAGCTAATTTAGTTTTATATTTCTTTGCTTAAAGCTCAAGGTCGCTTCTTAGATCATAGCGTAACTTAACATAACATGTATTTTAGAGGTGTCTATCTCTGTGTCTGATTGCGAGTTTGTTCAAGAACTTCTAAACTGTAAGTGTTAGGGACACCAAATTTGGTATACAGCTTCCTCTTCTCCTAACTTAAAGCAAGGTTAGGGTTTGGTGTGCTAGAGATCCAGAAGCCTGGGGAAAAGGACAGTTTTCCATAAAACGCAAAGGGAGGAGCTGCTGTTCTGAGGGACACAGAATGAGAGCGGCCACTGCGGGCAACGAGCTCAGAGGGGAGAGCTATCCCATGAGTGTCCATGGCAGCAGCCATACCACCAAGGACAGGGGTGGGCAATAATTTTTTCAGGGGGACCACATCACAAATTTTGATAGGCAGTTGTGGGCTGGCTCTGCCCCTGAATGGGCAGGGCCTTACGCAGAAGAGGTGGGCCTCAGGTGGAAAGCGACAGTTTCCTGAAGGCCCCACGCACCCCTGGTGGGGGAGGAGACGTTGTGTGCTCCCTTGCTCCCAGGCCAATTAGGATCTGAGGGTGAGGAAGAGTATGAAGTCATTGTGGTGGCTCCCCCTAGATGCCATGCGCCCCTAGTAGGGGAGGAAGTCACAAGCCACTTTGAATAGTGAATGACTTCACGCGCTCACCTGTCCTCGGGTATGGATTGGTCTGGGGGCGGGGGAGTGCCAGGGTGGGCTGTGGACCAGATCAAATGGCTTGGCAGGCTGGATCTGGCCCACAGGCTGTATCTTGCCCACCCCTGACCAAGAGAGTGGCCAGCAGGACTGGAGCTCTATCATTTTGCCTGCCACCAGAAAAGATAAGTGGGGCCCTCCCTGGGAGTCAGCCCCTGTCAGCCATCCCTACCTGGGAGAGAGACCCCCAACCCAGGAGGGGCTGAGCAGAAGGAGAGAGTCTGCCACAGGAAGGACCAGAGGGAGAGAGAGAGCACTTTCTGCCCCGGGCCAGGGGGGAAGGAGAGAGCCCCCTCTTGGGCCAGGCCAGGAGGGAGAGAAAGAGCTTCCCGTCTTCTGGGAGTGGCCAGAGGGCATGGAGAGAACCCCTCCTGCCCCGGGGTGGCCTAAGGGGAATGAAGGGAGCTCCCCTGTCCCGGGAGTGGCCAGGGGGAGAGAGATACCCCCACTGGCTCCAGGGGAACAAGCCAGCTGGCAAGGTGCACTACCCCATGCTGAAGTCAGGGTGAAGTCAGCAGCCACTGCTACCTCTTGCCCTGAACCCCTCCTCACACCCTTCCCTCACTCTCATACCCTCCTACATCCCCAGCCTCCTGCCCTGAGGTCCCCACATCCCCAAGGCCCTGCCCTGCCCTGACTCCTGTACTGCCCACACCGCCAGCCCCCTTCTCTGAAGGACACTGGCAATGCCAGTTAAGTCATATAATAGTACATGATTATAATATATAAGAAAATAGGAAGGTGAGTGGAAAGCTAGGGGAAATATAGCATAGACCTTTGGATACGATATGCTTCGTGTAATAATTTTATTTAAAAAATAGCTGACTCATAACTAATACTATCATGGCAGGCTACATGTGACTGTTATAGGCCATTTACATAGATTAAAACAAAGGATTTGTGAATGGCGCTTTTCTGATGAATGGGTGGGGTATTACCCTTTTCTGGATATCCCAGCCATACAATTAATTGAATTGCCTGCAGGGAAGCAGGAAGTGTTGGCAGGAAGCCAGAAGAGCCAATAAAAACTGAAGGTGTGATTTTTAATTGGAAGCAGGACCTTTCATTGTGTCAGCCGAGGAGAGCTGGACAGATATGAATTAAGTCCGGAAGCAAAGCTTGGAGAATCCAGTGACATCCATGCTTAGGGAAGGACTAAACCTTGGAACAACTGATATGTGAGTAAATCAGTGAATGTAAAACACGATCAAGTTATTTTTTTTATTTTTGGGTTTATTGGACTTCTTTGTGCTGAACCCATGTATTATGCCTTACTTCCCCCCCACCCCTCCATACACTGTAACTTTTAAATTGAATCCCAGGGAAGCAATTTGCTGTTCTTTTAATCTTTTTTCAGTTGCTCTGTAACATCTAGCAACCAAGTAATGTTTTACCAAGCATGTTTGCTTTGTTTTATTAATAGAACTCACCTGTTTAAGTCCTGGATGTGATTCCTGTATCCTAGAAGACAGGAGGCTCCGTGTGCATGTTCCTAAGACTGCAAGGTCAGTTATTATGGGATTTACATTTTTTTTCTAAGCTGCCTCCAGAGGGAGGGTTAAAGAGCTTGAGAGTACCCCACGGGTAGAAATTCCCAAATGTGTCTTCCTTGTTTTTTTGCATTTGGATGGTGGCAGCAATGCAGCTTACCGTCCAAGTTGGGGGAATCTGTGATTTTGGGGAGATTTTAAACAGACAAGTCTTTAGTGACAGGGTATTTCAAAGACTCTTTTGAGCTCCCACCTTCTGCGCGCAAAGTGCCATAGTGTGGAACAGTTTTGACAGCCTTAATATCAGTACGTTCTCAAGCAGGCTTCAAATATGCAGTTTCTAAGTGGACTCTTTTGTTCCATCTTCTCATTAACCTGAAAAGACAAGAAACAGGTCAGCCATTGATCAGTTTGGGGAAAAGAGCCATGTTATTTTGCATTGGTGCATAATCTGAAAAAAGGCAGTGGCATCTCATCTGATCTTATATGGGAGATATGATTAAAAATGCTCTGATCTGAGTTATGTTGCTCTGTCCGCTGGCTTCTATATTCATTCATAGATAATTTCATATTATCCTTCTGTATTGTTGGGTACATCTACACAGCCTATAACAGCGAATCTCAGAAGCTCAACCCATCCCTCAGCTTTGGATCCTGAGCCTCAGTGTCAGTATAGCTATTTAGCATTGTAATGCAAGCCCCAGTCTGTTACCTCATCTCTGTGACTTGCTGCTGCTGCTTACTGTATAGATGTATCTGTTGCATGTATTTTAGTGTTTTAGGCTGAAAGCAACTTGAGGCTGTTTGACCAGGGCTAGAGCTCTGAATCCAGAGTTGGAGCTTCCTGACTGCTGCCAGGGCTGGAGCTGCACAGCTGGGGCTGGAGCTGCGTGGCAGCTGCCAGCCCCCTTCTACCACCCAGCTGCTGAGGCCTGATCTCCCTGCTGTGCTGCTCTCTCTCCCTCCTCCCCCACACGAGGCTCCCGTCTGAGTTGCCTCCCCCACCCTCACCCCACTCCCACCGCACTCCTACCCCACGGATAGTCCTTCCTATTCCTTGGCTGTGTGGTCCAGGAACATCTGTGGTCCTGCTGAATGACAGATGTTGCCAGTCCTGATTAAGGGAGGTACAAAACGTCAGATACTACACATGTGTCTTAGCACACAGAACACCTTGTTATATTGATGGATTTTACATAGGAAACAACATTTACACAACACTACACAATGGCACTAGTGAAGTGGTTGGCCATCAGCCACTGAATTCAAGTTTACAAATGTTATCTGGTGGCATTCGTTATTATATAACTTTCCATGTGTCCTGGCAAGAAGGCTGGTGGTATTGTGCAGTTTCTCACTTTTTTTATGTAAGTGTGTTTTATTTCTAGTTCATTATTTCTCACAGTTTTGCCTGACACAGACAAGATTTTTCAGCATTTTTAACTTTTACAGAACCTAACAATGTGCATAATGAAAATATTCTCCGCAGTTACACTGCCCAGTGAGGGGCATGGTAGCATTGAATATTCCTTACATGGAAGAGAATTTATCAAACATTTTAATGGAAAAATGGCAAGTCAAAAACTAGTGTAACTCAAGGGTTGAATGTGGCCCATTGCCTCTGTAGAGCAAATTATTTAAATAATACAGGTCTTGCTAAAAATTAACCATAACATGTGTATTGTCAAGGACACCTGAAGCCAGAAGCCAGATTCTCATTTGTTGTAAAATGTCATAGCTTCACTGATTTCACTTTGCTTGGGTTGAAGATCTGGCCCACTGAGTAAACTAAACAGGGTTCTTGTTTGGCTTATTGTCTCCATAGCAACTTCAACTCTACTAAAGTCTTTTGAATGGAGTCATTCTGCTGAGTGAACATATTGTAGAATCTTTACAAAGGGGAATGGTCGATGCTAATGCAACGGGCACAGTAGTCATACAGTAAGTACTTTAGACTTTACAAAAACATTTATATTTTAAGATTTCATTCCTGATTTTTGGAACAGGAGTTTAAAAAAATGCTTCCTAGAAAAAAAACTAAGACTAGTTAGTGGCATGCCAAAGTATGTCTGAGAGCGAACTGTTACAGTCAATTTGCTACAGTATATGAAAAATGAGCTACTTAGGAACTGATATTTAAACTCAAGTAAAATTTATTTTCAATTTAGGTTTTATTTGATTACTGTACATTGACAGTGAGTCTTTTACAAAAGTTAACAATGTCAAAAGGTTTGGGTTAGCATGGTATTTCATAAATTTTACAAGAAAGACTTAAATGGAGAATCAGGAAATCTAATCTGTCAGTTACTGGATTTCTTAATAGTTTTTTTTTAATTATGGGAAACCCCCGAGATGCGACTGCCCGAGCTGCGACCCCCTGCACTTACAACCATTTTTGTAAGTGCAGGAGGGGCCAAAAAACCCTGACTTATGTCCTTGGCCCACATTTACAACAGCGCACGATGCCTATTGTAAATGAGGGTTTGAGTTATGATGCCCCCGACTTGCAACGTGTCCCCAGATACCGATCGCGTCACAAGTCGGGGACCACCTGCATATGGTTGCTTATAATTTTCAACAATATTCAATATACTGCAGTATTCTTGCTCACATTTTTTAATGAAGAAATAGAATTTTAAATTATTTGAAACAGTAAAGCTTTATAAAAAATAGAGTACTTTTAGGCAATAGTTGATTGGTGGTGTTAAATTATACAACATTTTAACGATGTATTTCAGGCTCCTGAATAAATATTTTATAAGTTTGCATTACTATGTTAGGCTGTCAAGTTTCAGAAGGGTAGACGTGTTAGTCTGGATCTGTAAAAGTGACAAGGAGTCCTGTGGCACCTTATAGACTAACAGATGTATTGGAGCATAAGCTTTCGTGGGGAAAGACCCACTTTGTCAAATGCATGTGAGGCTGGTGAGAGTTGCTGCTATCAAGGGCCTGTCAGAAGGGAATTCTGAACATTGACTCGATATGCGGACTTGCGTTAGGCCAGCATTTTCAAATGAGGCTGTTGAGTTGGTGTGTAAACCATGATTTTCAAAGGTGCTGAGCATCACGCATTCCACTTGAAATTGGTGAGAAATAGGTGCTTAGTACATCTGAAAACCATGCCCAAGCTTTGTAAAATTGGACACCCAAAAAATTAAGGGCCCCAAAACTAGTGGCCACTTTTTGAAAATGTCGCCAGTAATCTGTTTGTTTCCTCGTCCGTGAAAAGAGGATAATACCTACCACTTCCTTGGGGAATTGGGAAGATGTGTGAATTGTTTTATTACATTATGTAGCATTATTATAAGTATGTCTTTATTGCTTTCAGAGTAAAAGGAAATTCTTGAACAATCAAACTGGTCAATGGCTCTTAAGGTAATTTTTGTTTATAATCTGGATGTAATGCTAATTTAGTTTTATATTTCTTTGCTTAAAGCTCAGGCTCACTTCTTGGATGTTTTCATAACATGAACTCCATGGGTGCTAGTGCTACTAGACAACTGTTAGGACTTAAGAGAAAAGTAAATATTAAACTATCAGGATTCCTCCTGGAAAAATTGTACTTCCTTCTCTGAAATCCATAATCTGGGCTCTTTGCCAACATGGTACGATTGCTAAAAATGCCCTTGGGATCTGCATATAGGACAGAGTGAGCCTCTTTCCACGTCATCCAATTGCAGCTATAGTTAGCTGAGAAGCTTAAACTAGAACCCCCTCTATACACTGGAGGCTTTTGACAGAGAGTTTATCCTGAAGGGCCCAGGCCACAACTCTTTCCTCTCCCATTGGTTTGAAATAGTCAGATCAGTGGAATTTCCAGGCACACTGCAAGGTTTATGTTTTTACCCAGGATTTTGGGGCATTAAGAGCTATTATAGACTTAACAAAATTAATGTTAGAAAGGACCGTTATGATCTAGACTGGTCTCTGACCTAACATGGGTCATAGAATTTCACTCTCTGATTCCTGCATCAAGACAATGTCTGGTTAAGTTAGAGCAGTGATGGGGAACCTTTTTGGGTCATGGGCTGCTTACTCACAGAAAACTCAGTCAAGGACTGCACACCAGAGAGAAGCAACCTCCCCTTCCCCCCAATCAACCCTCACTGTCGTGGCCCCCAATTGAGAAGAAGGCACTCCCCACATTCCTCTTGCACACCAGAGTCTAGGGAGGCCCAGGCGGATCCGCTCAAGTCAGCCCCCAGGCCTGAGGTTCCCCACCCCTGAGTTAGAGCATATAATTCAGCAGATATCCCAGCCTGATTTAAACACTTGAAGAGAATCTATCATGTTCTTCGATGTTCCAAAGGTTACATTACCCTCACCATTAAAAGTTACAGCTTAATTCTTGCCTGAATTTATCTAGCTTCAGCTACTAACCATTGGGTCAGATTAAACCTTTTTCTGTGAATTTAAATAGCCTTCCACTGTCAGTTTTTCTCCCTATGTAAGTACTTAGATTGTGATCAAGTTATCTCTTAATCTTCTCTTTTGTATCTCTTTGCAAGGCAGGTTATCCAGACTTCAGATTGTTCTTATAGCTCTGAACTTTTCCATACTTGTCAACATCATTTTTATAGTATAGAATTCCAGTTATGATCTCACTAATGCTGGTATACAGAGGTAAAAACAAGTATTCGATATTCTTTGGGGTGTATGTCTATAGACTAGGGATGTTATAGTGAAGTCAATTAACTGATTAACCAATAAGCAAAAGCTTATAAATTAATGCTATAGACTACATGCATTTCCCTCCACCCTCCTTTGCCAGTAAATATTTTAGCAAGTTGGCCAGCAGCCCAGCTCAGTCCCAGATTGTGCCAAGTCCAGCTTGTGCTACTGCTCCTGCAGCTCTGCATTTCAAGTGTATTAGGAGCCGGGCAGGCAGGCAGCCTGGTTCAGTCCTGGCTTGCGCCGGATCTGGGACCTACCCCTGCTGCAGTTCTGCATTTAAAGTGTATTCGTAGCCAGGCGGGCAGGAAGCCCGGTTCCGTTCCAACTTGCACTAGTTCTGGGAGCTCTGAGCGCCCCTGTACAGGGGCTGCTGCCACCCCACGCTGCTGCCTCTGATACAGAGGCAGCAGCGTGGAGAGGCAGGGGGCTCCTCGGAAGTGGGGCCGGAGCTCACTGTCTGCCAGCCTCACCCACAGGGACTATAGAATAGTCTAGTAACCGATAAGAATTCATGAGGTTAATCTACTATTCAATTAACTGATATTTAACATCCCTACTATAGACACATTTGGTGTCTAAGACATACCATTGCCCTGAAAACACATTATCCTTGCTGATCCAAAGTCCTTTTCTGAGTCACGGATTTTCAAAATACAGTCCTTTATCTTATAGCCATGATTTACACTCCTGGTTTCTAGTTGTATAATCCTGCATTTGGCTCTGTTAAAATGCATATTCATCAAATGAATCCAGTCTATCTCTAGAGCTGACCTGTCCTGATTATGACTTACACCTCTTCCAGTTTGTGTCATTTGCAGGTTTTTACTAGTAAAGCTTTTGTATTTTCATCCAGATAATTAATAAAGATATTGAACAACATTGGTCCAGGAGCAGATCCATAGGGAGAGCCTCACAAGAAATGGTTCCCCGTTAAAAGTTATTTTGAGATTATCTGTTAGATAGTTTTAAAACAATTTGATAAGTGCTACATTTATGTTTTGTAGTCTGTATTTTGTAATGTTTTATTCAGAATATCATGTGGTACTGTGCCCAAGGCTTTACAGACATCTAAGATTACATCAACGTGGTTAAACCATAAAAAAATCAGGTTTGTGTGACACAAACTATTTTCTATAAAACCATGTTTACTGGTATTAATTATGCTGCCATTCTTTAATTATTCTATCACCCTTGCAACTTTTACCTTGATTTTTGCCTTGGATCAGTGTCAGCCTATAGTTATCCAGGTCATCCATTTGACTTTAAAAAATATTGGTTCAACATTATTTTTTTCCAGTTCTCTGGAATGTCTCTGGTTTGCCTAGTTTATTAAATACCAGCATGAATGGCTAAATATGTAATGTGGTAGCATCACCTCTATAGCACACCCTTGCATCAGAGTGTGGCTGTGCTGTGGCCTGCCTCAGTGAGCTCACTGTAACAGCCTGATCAAGAAGAAAACAAACAAGTTACAGTACTAGCTCTATCTTTAATAATGCCTTCTGAAAGGGGCACTTGTACAGTAGTTTAAAGGTACTTGCCACAAAGCTCAGATAAAAGTTTAAAAGTCCCAAAACAAAAGTCTCTGGGTTGCAGCTGCAGCTTATCTGAAGTCTCAGATTTCTCCACTGCAAGAAGTGCTTTGAAAGTCTTTCCTCTGTTTGGTCAGGATCTTTCCCAGGCCTGCCTGACTGGAGAGTAGCAATAATCCTTTCTCTCTTTGGCTTTTGAAGAGCCATTTCTGGCTCCTATAAGCTCTCTGGGAAATCCCCTCACTTCTGCCTCATGAGCCTCTCCCACTGAGCTCTCTTAAGCCTTTCAGTGGGCCCAGCTATTATTTAATTGCTTTAGGCAGTTAGCTGTGCAGAGATGGAGCTGGGTTGGCTCATTTCCTTCAGCAGAGCCTGTCACAGTTAGTCTGGGTATCTGATTCCTTTAGGGTCAGCCTCATGACACTCACCTAGATAGCTTCTCTACTAATCTATGTGGGCCTGACATGGGAGTGTTGGGGAATAGATCTGATTGTTATCGCTAGTTGGGTACTTATTTTCTGTTTCATGTGAACAGTGGGTTATTTTGTTACTGTACTCGTGCCCTCTATCGGTGCTTTCTTTTCCTTTTTAGTTATAAATCTTAAATCTATGTTCTTAGCACAAACACAGTGTTTTCCCTGGGAAACAAGCACATGTCTTACAAAGTTGGAGTAAGTGCAACTCCTTGCTCTGGAACTTGAGTAAGGTTATCTAAAGACTGACTGCTTATTTCCTCTAAATCATCCTTAAATTTGGGCAAATACCAAGATATGTGTTCCATGTTGTCTTATTTACCAGGCAGAGGTTAAATATATTTTAGGTTGGTAAGAGGATTTGGAGTGGTGAAATCCTGGACTCTTTCTTATGGTAATGACAGTTTTTCCAGAAACTGTTCCTATTCTATAAAAACCGCCCCTGTGACATAACCTGGATTTCTGATTCCTACAATGCATTGTGGGAACAAGTGACATAAAAGATCAAAGAAGGCTAGGGGTTTTGTTTTTTTTTGGCCCATTTAGTAAAATATTAAAGGGATAGCAGGTGTGATACCCTATGTTTAGATTGGGGTACATTAATCCACACTAGCTGCCCTTCACTTCCCCACACAAGACCCGAACAAATTGAAGGGTGAGAGATGAAATCATCAGGTCACCCACAGAAAAACTAAAAAGGTGTGTTTGCCTGTCTGCTGTCCCTTGAAGTGGACTCACATAGAAGATTCACTGACACTGGGCAAATTTCTCATATAGTCAATGTTTATTGTGCATTTTTAAAAAAATCTTCAGGACTTAACTTTATGTCAGTTTCAAAGACACTGGCAGTAACATGCTCAATTCCAGGGAGTTTAGGAAGTAGAATCACACAACATTCACCTCTTGCAGCTGAATGAAGTGCTGTATATGAGAGCACTGAAGGGCTCTTATCTGGTCCTTTTTGGCACTGTAACTTGCTATTTCAAATCTGAAAATTAGTTCTCAATAGAATTGCATTCATATCTGCATGAGACTGTTTTGACAACACAAATGAGTGAGCTAACTAGCTTTATGCTTATGCCGTGAGCAGATTTTATGAATGTTAGGATATGTCTACACTTGCAGCCTAATTCAAACTAAGGCTGCAAATGTAGGCATTCGGAATTGCAAATCAAGCCTGGGATTTAAATATCCCGTGCTTGATTTGTATGTTCCCGGCTGGTTGCCATTTTTTTGAAACTTACAAGCCCGAACTAACTGCCCACGCGGCAGGGAAACGGGCATTCGAAATAAAGCCTTATTACGAACTACCTGTTAAACCTCATTGCAGGAGGAATAACAGGTAGTTCGGCTTGATTTGCAATTCCGAATGCCTACATTTGCAACCTTAGTTTGAATTAGGCTGCAAGTGTAGACATACCCTTATGAATTACCTTATGTGTTAGGAAAAAAACAAAGAAACTGGACCCAATTCTGAGAAATTCCCATTAACTTCAACATGAACTGGATTAAAACCTCTTTTACAAGTTTTTAGTTTTAGGTTTTTTTGTAAGTATGAAACTATATATTTAAAGAGAGTCTCAGAGAATGTGTAATCTGGTGTATCTTTATTGAATGTTATTTGTTTTCACATGTAACTTGATTGCCTTGTGAAGGAAGAGCACCAACCAAGGACCAAGCAAATATCATTTCACCTCCCACCCACAGTGTCAGAGATACCACACAGAGAATCCCTCCTTTACATCTCTCCTACACCGGATAATAACATCATAGGTGTTGGGCAGGATGGATTGGTTTCCATCTGGACCAGAAACTTAAAACTGAAGAAGAGTCGGCTTATACTTGTGAGTTTTCTTTAAATGGCTTTCCTTTTTAAATAGGATATAGCTGGTGATGCCTCAGAATCTTCACTCTCTGACCCTAGAAATGAGGCATTTCTACATGGAACATCACATTTCAATTTCAGAATTTGCATCTGGTATTGGAGGAGAAACCTCATGCTTGTTGATGAAAAGATTAGTTTCTACTGCCAGTAAAGTCCCATTAATTGGTGATTGGTACAATCTGGTAGATGAGCTGTTTTGATGGTGGTTTCATTTCAAACTCTTGAATGTACTTGGTAGATTTTTGCAATTCATGCGGTGTGTTAATACTACATCCCATATATTTTACTATATATTTGAGAGAGTTTGTGTCTCTGTCTGTTTGTGTCCATCCGCCCATCTGTAAGTCCTTTTGTTCAAGAACTCCTCCTAAATAGTAAGAGCTAGGATCATCAAATTTGGTAAGCAGCTTCCTCTTATCTTAACTTAAAGCAGGGTCAGTGTTTGGTTGTACCAAGACAATGGGATGTGCATGGAATGGGATTGTTCTCATCAAATGGAAAGGGAGGGCTGTGATAGCAGGGACAGTTGTACTCACAAATGATCATGGGGAGTGGGGGGGAGGAGCAAGCACAGGGGACAGTTATACCTTGAATGACCACAGGGGGCAGCAAGAGCTGATCAGCCAGTATAGCCCCATTGCTCTGGGCCAGCCCCAGGTAGCAGCTGCCAGCCAGCCAGTATGACCCCTGCTACCCCAGACTGGCCCCAGGAAGCAATTGCCACAGGCTGGTCTCAGGAGAAGCTGGCGGATGGCTTGCACACCTCTCTGACCAAGGTTCCCTCTAAGCTGTGGTAGCATGCCCCTGTAGCTGTTTAATGAGCCCCATCCAGCCAGGGGCTCAGGGCTCCACCATGGTGCTGCCTGGCTGAGGGAGGAGCACTTCTCCCTCAGCTACAGCAATGGTTCACTCTGGCTGGGCAAGACTCACTGCTCTGTCCCCAGCCAGGCAGCTCTGTGTGCGGAGCCCTGAGCTCCTGGATCGGCGGGATTTATTAAATAGCCGCAACCCCGCCGTAGGCTGATCCCAGGTGGGTGCCCCCATTCCCTGCCACAAGCCCCCCCATCTCCTTCCCTGAGTTTTCCCCACACCTTCCAACCCCTTGCTCTAACTCCTGCACGCCATCCCGTGCCCTGAGTCCCTCCTCACCCCAACCCTGACTCTTGCACACTCCCAGTCTCCTGCCCTGACGCCTGCATCCCATTCCAAGGGGCGGTGCTACGGGACCAACCTGGTAGCAACCCAGCTGCTCTGCCCCAAGCATCCACGAGTCAGCTGCTGCTGAAACTGACCAGCAACTGATTCCAGGAAGCCCAGGGCAGAGCAGCTCTGCCCCCAGCTTCCTGCAGTCAGCTGCTGATCAATTTCAACAGCAGCTGACTTGGGGATGCCTGGGGCAGAGCAGCTGGGTTGCTACCAGGTTGGTTCTGCAGCCCCGAGTGGCAACACTATGGGCCCAACCCGGCAGCACCCCAGCTGCTCTGCCCCCGGCTTCCCCAATTCAGCTGCTGGTCAGTTTCAGTAGCGGCTGAATCGGGGAAGCCGGGGGCAGAGCAGCTCCAATTGTCCGGCAGCGAGAGTACTTCTGGGTTCCTGATGGTGCCGGACCATCAGGAATGCCGGAGCATTGGATGCCGGACCAATGGAGTTTTACTGTATGAGCACCACCAATAGAAACACAAACCTGCCTGTGGGCGCTCCGCTAATGAGCTGGGTGGCATTTGAATCTCTCCTGAGCAGCTGCACAAGTGCTCAGCTTACAGGGAAGACTGGCTGTATCTGAATTCGTGTTCAAATTAGCATATTTTTCTGTATTTTTCAGCATTCAAATAATTGTATTTATCCATATATTGAATCTATGCACTTTGGTTTTTTAGTGTATGTTCACCTTACGGTAAGTTCTGGGCAATTTCCTTTTGTCCTGCAGGATGAAAACAAAGTATTAAACAGAAAACTGAAATGGATTTTAGATTCAACTTTAATGCCTCAGTACAATAAGTTGATTATAGGAACCTGGTGAGTAGCCCTTTGCTGGACTTCTGAATATTAATGAAACGCTCCCATTTGAACAGTGCTTTGGATTTCAAAAAATACAGTTTCTTAAATATGGATGAGTGTTTTCTTTTAAAAGATGCATGGGTCAGAAAAACTGAATATGCCTTTGTGGGAAATGTGTACCTTGTATTCTCATTTTTTCTCTCAAGTCCAACGAGTGGCCTCAGCCCAGTCCCTGGCCATTGATAAAGATCTAGAATATGTGCATTCCCAATGGGTACATAGTAGAATTCAAAATTAATATTTCCCCTCCCTGCCCCCATACACAGCGTAGCTCTACAAGATACATTTGTTGTCACTATAAAGGTTTAATGCCTTCCTCCGAAGCATAAAGTCTTAACCCACTGCCACGTGGAATATACAGCCTCCAAGGCTGACTATATGGCAGCTATTGAAAGGTCCTTTTTGATACTGGGCATTATATCTTGAAGATTGCCTTTTATAAGCAAGACCCAGGGAAGGGATAGTGTTACAAATCTGGAGTCCTTTAGTAAAGATGTCCCTGAGACAATCTGTGTGTGCACAGAGGTTTTATAGCACGTTGAAATATCAGTTCTTAAACAAAAAGCTATGTTTTTGTTTTTGCCTCCCTCCTAAAACACTCTTGTGCTGTGTTCTGAGATTGAACACAGTTTTTCTAGTTTGGAGTTTTCTGTAATATTTTGTCAGTCTATTTGTAACATCTCTTATTGCAGCATAGCTCTGATGTTACCAGAGCAGAATTACAGTTCTCTTTCTTTTCCTCATTATAGCTAACATTTTATTTTAAAAATAACTGTACTTAGCTGAGAAAACCGCATGGGCAATTGGAAGTAGCAGTTAATGTGCTTGCAAATCTCTCAGTATAAAAGTGAGTTATATGGGATGGGATATGAGGATGAATGAGAGATTTTTAGAGATGGATGAGTGAATTTATAGGAGACCCATATAATCTTAGACTTAGTCTACATTAGCAGTTTATGTTGGTATAACTATATCATTCAGGGATGTGAATCTTCCACACCCTTAAGTGACTTATATTGACTTAACTTCCAGTGTAATCAGTGCTGAGTCAATGGGAGGGCTTTTTATGTCAACATACCTATTGCCTCTCAGACCACATCTGTACTTATGTGCCAGATTTAGCAGGTCTAGAAAAGGTGAGAGTGGCACCAGTATTAGTAAGGGAAGCCGATGGGAGCATTTGCTCCCGTCAACCTCCCACTGTGAAGATGGCGCCAAGCTTGGCTTAAGGTATGTTGACTCGAGCTATGTTGTTTATGTAGTCGACCTTCTGAGTCTAGTATAGACCTGGCCTCAGGGTGGTGGAACACCTTCACCAATAGGAAAACCCCCTTTCCCTTTCTGCATAGGCAATATCTTCAGTGAAGCAGTGCAGCTGCATCGCTGCAGTCTTTAAGTGTACATGCCCTTGGTCTCTTTGTTATTACATGATCCTTATAGATATCACAGATGAAGGGAAACAGAGTGCATCTGTTTGTCTAATTGAGAAATCACCATGAGAGGTGACTAGAACAAGGGCACAATTAGGACTGCTTAGCACTATTCCTGGTTCTGCCTCTAACTCTCAAGCCTGATTCTCTTCTCCTGCACTAATGACAATAAACTGATTTCAATGAAGTTGCTCTAGATTTACATCTATCTGAAAAGCAACTCAGATGTAACGTCTCTGTACTTCGGTCCAGCTATAAAATTGACATAATATTTCTTCTACAGAGATAGGGTTATTCATAATATGAATGAAAGATTTTTATTGTTTATTAAAAACAATAAGTTTAAGTATTTCATGTATTCTAGTATATTAAGTACAATCTATGGTGTTTCATGAATATTTCAGTGACAGAGAGATACGCCTATATGAACTTTCCAACTTTGAACCATACTGTCAAATCATTGGCCTTGAAACAATGCCTCTACACTTAGATTACAGGTATGATCTGCTATTCATATTATTTATAATTAAAAAAACCCAGGATATTCTGTTCCCACTGAATGTTTGGGACAATATTTAGTAAGGCGATAAAATCCCATTTAATGGGTTGACCAGTTAACCTTTTAAAGGGGAGGGAGGGTAGAGGTGGGGTCACTCCATCCCTGCTGGAGTGCCTGCCCCTCCCCTGCCTGCCACTGGGCTGGAGCAGCTCCTGCTCTCTCACCTTCTCCCCCCACCACAGGCAGGGACTGCATCCACCAGTTAACCGTATCCAGCTAAACATTCACATCCCTACGGGTATGTCTACACTACCCCCCTAGTTCGAACTAGGGGGCGTAATGTAGTCATACGGAGTTGCAAATGAAGCCCGGGATTTGAATTTCCCGGCCTTCATTTGCATGAAGCCAGCCGGCGCCATTTTTAAATGCCGGCTAGTTCGGACCCCGTGCCGAGGACCGTGGAAACCTAATCCGAACTAGCTAGTCCGTGCCGCGTGTAGCCGCGCGGCACGGGGTCCGAACTAGCCGGCATTTAAAAATGGCGCCGGCCGGCTTTTAAAAATGGCGCCGGCCGGTTTCATGCAAATGAAGCCCGGGAAATTCAAATCCCGGGCTTCATTTGCAACTCCGTATGACTACATTACCCCCCCTAGTTCGAACTAGGGGGGTAGTGTAGACATACCCTACTGTTTAGTGCTAACGTTTGCCCGTGCATCTTATTTGGATGTATAGGAGTTGAACCTGCTTATGCTGTCAATTTTTTCCTGTATCATTTGTGTATTTCAACAGCACCATCAAATTTTAAGTTGTTCGTGGTCTAGAAACACACGTGAAAACCTGGCTCAGCTGAAGTCAAGGGGAGTTTAGCAACTGACTTCAATGGAGTCAGGGTTGTACCCTGTATTTGCAAGTTATAGAGAAGGGTACAGATGTTAATTGCATTGTTATCTCATTTCTTCTGCAAAAGTAGCAATAATACTTGTAATATTACTTGTAATTAATCTTCTGATTTTTTTCTTACATAAAGTAATTGTTGACCTATATAGGGAATGGCTTTTTTATTGAATGTGTTGTAAAAATCTGTTTATCGTTTTATGAAGTGTTCGAGAGGAAGATGAATGCATAATTTTGTATGGTGATGAACAGGTATGTTAATTATATCATTACAGTACCTTCAATTTAGTTGAAATATATTAGAATAAGTGTTAGTTAGCCTTTATAGCCTAAACATACTCTCTGAGAATGGGGATAAGGGCTGTTTTGTTAATTTGTCGCTGCTGGTTATGATAGTGAAGTTGACTAATATGTGAATACATTGGCTAATGGGAAGTGTAGTAGGAACAGTCCAATAAAATGTTTAAAGTAGGCAGCAATGCTTTGACTGGGTACTCAATGCTAGAAACAAACGTCTGAGTATTTGTTTTTAAACCAAGGGTTTAAAACTAAATATGTGCTTTAAATATTCATGATGTTATCGCTGAAATGTGAATTCTTGCTCACTCCCTTCATTATGGGCTCTAACTTGTTGGCCTTTTACTCCTTAGGGCTCTGTTAACATAATCTTGATCTCTTCCGTGGGAGAAACACTTAGGTATGTGATTAGTTCTTTACCTCTCTGCAGAAGATGATGTGAAGCATCATACTAAAGCCCAGGCAAATGAGCACCACGCTAGTGGCTTGGCCAAAGGGAAGCCACCTTTCAGCTCACTTGTCAGAAGTGCTGCCAAAAGCCATAAGATCCTCTTTGAGTCTCAAATATACTAATGCACAGGATGCAGCTCTAGTGAATCCAGCAGTGAGAGTATGGACATTAGATCTACTCTAGTGTCTGGCTAGCTGTCAGTACCTGAGCACCTATGAATACTTCAGTTAATGACAATGATAATAAATAGTGATCACTTTAAAACAGTGCTTTACATTCTCTAAATGTTATACAGTTAGACAAAGTTAAAACTTTGTTTATAAAAGTTTCATAGATAAGAACAGAGAGAGAAGAAAGAGCCAATGGTGGGGAAAAAGATGTCACTGAACACTGATGGCCAATTGAGAAGCATCAGTGACAGGCTGCTGTCTTGATCTTATGTTGATGGCGTAGTGTACAACCTAGTTGTCAGGAGTGAGTGGCTGAATGTCGTAGTGTAGGAAAAGAAGAAGGGATGTATATTGCTGTCTGACTCTGATGTGCTAATTGACACAATGCTGAAATGCTTAGACTGTAAACATAGCAAAGGATTCTGTCATTGAAATTTAAAAAAAAACAATTAAAATTACATTTAACATCAAATGTAATCATTTTTATATTTTTTTAACAAAAATCTACAATTTTGGCCTCAGCTACCTGGCAGTATTCATTTAACTAGGAAAAAATTGATTTATGATTCCTGTCTCATAGCGTAACTCCATTGATTTCAGTGGAAATGCCCCTTATGTGCAGCTGGCTACATGAGAGCCGAGTAATACTTTATATTATAATTTATACTCACAAATCTAGCTCTTTGGGATGGTCCCATTTTTGTTTTATGTTTATACAGTGCCCAACACAATGAGCTCCTACCCTCTTCATACTGTCTCATGAATCATAGCTCAGAGTATACAATATAAGAGTTGATTTTCAGATACCTTCATCATTCCAATCTCATGAAGAGTACGCCTAGACTACGCTAGACTTTTGAAAGAGGATATGCAAATTCCACGGGACTTTGCATATCTTCTTTCGAGCTCACTTTCGAAAGTGCAAGTAATCTAGACGCAGTTTTATTGGTGAACCACCCCCGTTTGTCAACAAGCCGCATAAACCTCATTTTTTAAGGAAAAGTGGCTTGTCGACAAACGGGAGCGTTCACTGACAAAACTACTAGATTAGTTTCACTTTCAAAAGTGCCGCTTTCGAAAGTGAGCTCGAAAGAAGATATGCAAATTCCGGTGGATATTTGCATATCCTCCTTGAAAGTCTAGCATAGTCTAGACATACCCTAACAAAAATTTGGGGCTTGATGTTTAATTGCCTTGCCTCTTGTGTTGTGATTCATCTAACACCTGTACAAAACAGACATCTGATTTAAGGGAATGGTTTACATAGTTACAAATAAATTCACAATGTCCAGTGCTCTGGGGAACCAAATACTTAAAAAAAAAATCAGTTCATAAAGCAAACAAAAAAGCCTCAATTCTCTCAGTTACTAACAGTTTTCCATGACTATAGGAATTGGACAAAGTGTCCAGCTATGGAGGAAATCCCCAGTGTTTCCTTGGAGAACATTATTGATAGTAGAAACATCACCTTCATTCGCTGGAAGGTTCATAACGATTGGGTGACCAAGGTAAGAGGATTTGACTTCCATTTGACTTCATTTTTTGAGGAGTAACATTAGTTCGGACTAAGGGCTTTAGTCCGAACTAACGCGTCCCGGCGCGCACTTCCTGGTTCGAATCAGCTGTGATTCGAACTAGCGCGCCGGCGAGATCATGTTAAGGGAGCGCGAGATATTTAAATCCCCGCTTCATTAACTACTTCGATTGTCTCCATTTGCATCCCTAGTTCGAACTAGGGATGCAGTGTAGACATACCCTCATTGGGGTAGGGAACTCTCTCATGTCAGCATAATGTGAGCTGCTTCATGTGTTTTGGGAGTGTACCTCTCATGCCAGATTTTCCATGCACTGTTTGGGAGACTAGTGCATGCCTAGTTCTCACTATTGTTGGGAACAACTGCATACCTTATTCCCTATGGCCCAGATACTTAAGTGCCTAAGTCCAGCATTTAGGCACTATACTTGAACCTCTTTAATTGGGCAACCCTGGGGAACAGGTTTTGCCGCATGAAAGATGTTGCCGGGCTGGGAAAAGAGTGAGGGGGATGAGGATAAGGTGCTTACCTGGCACTCTTGAGTTCCCCACCCTTCCAGACCCTACCTCCCCGCTGCTATGGGAGCAGTGAGGAAAAGTCTCTGGCAGAGAGCATCGTTGTGCTGCCATTCTCTCAGCTGAACCACTTCTGCCTCTGCCTGCCACGGTCCGGGAGGACACCTGGAGTATGGCGGTTATAGTGTAATAACAAAATCAAAAAGGCTGGTCAATTGCCTATAGGTGCCTACGAGATTCTACTTGTCAGCATTCACAAAGCCGCCTAAAAACAGTGACACTGTGCACAGCCAACAAACTGCTCGAAGCCCTAGCTCAAGCCAAAGCTTCAAAATCCCTAACACAGGATTGTCAAAGTAGGCAGAGGTCACCTAGTGACCTAGCATTGGCAGGGCCTATTCCTTAGGCCTGCTTTGGAGCATGTGCAAGTCCTGATATAAAAGACAGCCAAGAGAGAATTTTTCTGTCCCCACCATCATGATAGTTAGGACATGCACCTGGAAAGTGGGAGCCTTGGGTTCAAAGTCCCGTCTCTGCCACATGTGGTGCAAAGACTTGAACGGCATTCTCCTGCATCCCAGTTGAGTGCCCTCACCATAAAGCTGGAAGGCACGGGTCAGTGTTCATATTGCACTGCCTGTTAGTACCCAGCTCAAGCTGGGGTAACTAATGCTTCAAAGAGCAGATAAAATTTGGTGATGAATCCTAGTAATGTGCCACCTGAGGCATGTTGCACGTAAGCTATGAAGGCCATTAAACTATTGACTATTCACGGTTGAAATTCCTTTCCTCCACAAAAAAGGGATGACCTGGTAATTCCAGGAGAGGGTTCATGGCTGAGAATCATGAGTGGAGGGAAACACCTAATCTGGCCCATCAATCAAGCACCTAAATACCTGTCAGGCTCTGGGCCTAATCCCTTTCCTCATACTTCACTCCTGGATAGTATAACTCAGCTCTGGCTTCTGAAGATCCCTTTCTTAGGTATCTAATGCTCCCCATTCATTGTATGGAGAGCCTAGGCACCTAGGTCACGGTTGAGAATTACCCAAGGTGGTAGGGCACCTAGGGGTCAGCCGTTGCAATGGTGATTGGAATATTGTCCAATACCTTTTTGAATATGGCCCTAAATATGTCTAGATAAAAAAGTAAAACAAGCCTTTTTTAAAAACTCATTGAAGCCTGAAAAGCATGTCAGACGTTTTACTAAAAATGTCTGTATTTTTTTCTATCATCTGTTGCAGATCAAGTATATTCATTCTATAGATTCCATTATATCCAGTTCAAATGATGATTATACTGCAGTAGTTATAGGTAAGTGAAAATGTACAAGCAGAAGAATCTTGTCACACATTGAAATAACTTCTGTGGCAAGGAAGGCTTACTCTTGAATCTCAGCATTTCTTAAGAGGAAGACTTTATGCTGATAAGTTTCATTTTCAAAGTCCATAAGGAGGTAAAAGGTTCTTGCAACTGCCCTTCTGGTTTATAGGGAAGAATCCTAGGCCATTCTGAAAGACAGATTTCCTTGCATAGCAGTGCTGCAGTTTGGTTACCTGACTCTAATGTCCTAGTCCTTTAAACTCTAGTGTTTCTTAAACTGTTGTGCTAAAATACTGCTCCATTCCCTTCCATTCTGCTTATTTAAAAAAAGAGAAAGCTGTATATAACTGTGTATGAGAATGTAAAACTATTGGTTTGTTTCAATTTGTTACAGGCATTTGACTTTGTAAGTGACCGTGATCTTTTAGTGCAATGTGGAGTGATTTAATATTACTTAGGACATTCAGGTGATTAGAAGAGCACCAATATGCCACACAGTGTAAGACTTGAAATCTGTCTCAACAAATTATTGATTAGTTTATACTATGCATGACTGAAACCACAGTTAACATTTTGTTACTGATTTTCAGTTCATACTGTATAGGACATCTCTGGGATATGATAGCACATATTTGCCTCTTTCGCTTTCAAAATTGCATTACTGTCATTATCCTTGAGAACAAAAAGCCATTTGAACTAAGAATACAAGTTACCATTTTTCATCTCCTCATTTAAAAATGGTATATAATACTTCTTTAACATATTAAACCACATGATATTTCTCAATGCCCCTTATATATAGAACAAATCACTGTGCTGTTTGCTTCCTAAATGATGGTGGAGAGAGAAGAGACAAAGAATGATTTGTTATGAGGGAGAAATTGAAGTAATGAGTTATCTGCAAAATCAATTTGACTTTTTCTGAAATCAGTTAGATTGTCTTGAATGTCTACTTGTATATTAATTTAGAAAAATTAGAGATTCTGTTATATTTCTCCACAAATAAAAAGCAAGGCAAGTATTTTTCAGTCATGATTGTTTTAATCTGAAATCAGAATAAACAGTTGACAAAGAATGTCCAAATATGAAGTCTTAGAGAGAAAGAAATCATAATCACAAGAAATCATAATGACTCTTTTACATTCTACAGCTGAACTGAAACTCAAAATAACTTGTAACTCAGTTTTCCTGTAACAGATAAAAAGATGTCTCTATCCCCTACAAAACAGTCTGGTGAGAGAACATAACACGGACACCTTAGACTTTTCTTGCCAGAAGGATCACCTTGCAGGATTGAAGTTAAATTATCTATCCAAAAGCAGTATTATGAGACTCAAATTAGATAATGTTTGTAAAGTGCTTTGAACATGAAAAGAGCTGTAAATGTTTATTCTGTATTTTTACTTCAACATTCAAGCAAACTCAAAGAGAAGCTATTTACTTTCACTTCACTTGGCAGATAGAGAGGACTGCAGATTTCTCACAGCATTTTTTTACACCCCCCCTCAAAAGTCACAGTACATTTAATAAAAGCTAAGGGATTAAGGGGGAAAATGGAGTGTAACGTCATGGATGTGCTATATAAAGTGGGAGCATGTGATGGGACATCTGCCCTGCACTGGCCCATTAAGTGTTAAAACCCAGCCCTGGAAAAGGGCTGGAGCAGTGGAACCAGCAGCTGAGTTGAAGAGCGACAATTAGGGCCCAGCTGGGGCTGTATAATAAGAGGTCCTGGAGGGAGCAAAGATAGACTCATTCTTTCTTGCTCCAGCTGTAAAGCAGAAGGGACCTAGCTGCCAGGGAAGCTAGAGGCTTCCTGACTAGAGAAATGCACACAGAGCAGGGGAAGCTTGGCCAGGGAATCTCCCAGGCTACAGGGCCTGAAGCTTGCCTTGAGGGTACTGCAGGGAGGAGGTCAGGGTAGGCAAAGGCAGCAGGTCCACAACTGCTTGCCAATGATGAGTGGCCATTTCAGACTGCAGTTTGCCCCTGGGGCAGGGGTTAGATGATGACTGGAGTAGGCCACTGAAGCAAGGTGGACGTTGGGGGTTCCTTGGGAGGGAGAGAACCCCAAAATGTGGCACTGCAGTAGTGCAGTACCCAGAGGGAAGGGCAGTGCAGTCTGGGGGGGGGGGGGACATGGGCACTAATCCAAGGTGGTGGAGCCATGAAAAGGTAACAGCAGGTGAGATGCTAGACTGAAGGGGGCACTTCAGCACTGAAGAGCTAATTCCCAAGTGACCAGAAGGAGGTCCCATGGCTGTGAGTTGTCATGTTACAGGGAACCATGCCAGGGAGGAGGTTGTGTCTTGCCCCGGCGGGGCGGGAGAGGTGAGGCTGCAGAGGAAGCCACCTCACAGCAGAAGTTTCTGTTCTGCAGGTCTGGTCCCAGTTCCTTGAACCAAATACTGTATTGCAACCTAGGTCACAGTGCTGCTCAGGTTTGGCCCTTTGTCCTGAGAGAGGGATAGCAGGGCCAAACCTAGGTGGGGCTGCAGTCTTCTGCACCAGGTCATGCCCCACCGAAAGGGGAGCCACAGCCAGCCCACAGGGTAGTAGCTTCTGCTGTGTGGTGAGTTTATATTTTTGCCACTTGACAGTCCAGTAGGTAAATAGAAATGTTTTTTTTTTTAAAAAAACATTTGACTTTTAAATGGTACATTAACGCTCTCTGTATGCACTTCACTGAACAGCTTTGGATCTTCAGCCTCGCAACACACTCCAATACTGCAAGCACTTACACCCCTGCTTAACTTTATCTATGTGAGTATCCCCATTGACCTCAATGGGACATCTTACATGGGTAAAGTTAAGTGTTTGTACCTTTGCAGGAATGGGCTCTTGACATTTTCTTTTAATGTAATTGGGGGGGAAAAAAGCATGTTGTTTATTTTTCTCATTCCAATTTTTCGGGCACAGGCTGTGTCAGTGGAACTAAAGATGTGCAGCATCGTCTGAAGATTCTGATGGACTCGAAAAGTGTTCCAACCAGGTGCTCTCTGCCAGCTGGGTCTTCTCCTCCAAGGCGCTTTAACTGTGATGAATCCCAGTTCAAAGTGCCCAGAGGGGTCAAGGCCTTTGACTTCTGTAAAGAAAGTAATATTCTTGTGACTGGTGGTTTGGACCGGAATATTCGTCTATGGAATCCTTATGTCCCTGGGTAGGTGGCTGAAGGGTTTAACAGTGTCAGTCAGTTTTCATGTATTTGTTTATTGTAGCACTAACAATGTATTTTTAAGATAATCAAGACAAGCTGATCCCTGTTCCCAGGAGCTAGAACTAAAAGCTACATTCACTTTGAATTGAAAATATGGTATTATGCAAAGACTGCAAGTGCAGTGCTGCTGTAAAAGTAACTGCAAAATTGGCTTATGGTTCTACATGTATAATCTTTCAGGCTCCAATCTTTAAAAGACTTGGACATGTGTTTAACAAGACAACCCATGTAATTATAGGCCTGTCAGAAATTCCAGCCCAAGTAAGGGGATGGCTGATATGGGACTTGATTAATAAAGGAGAGTGAGTAATGCAGATCAACATATATTTGTAGGGAAAAAGATATTGTCAAATTAACTCAATATTTTATTTGAGACTACTAGTTTGGTTGATAAAGTTAGACTTCTGTAAGACATTTCAATTTTGCACAACATTTTTATTAAACTAGAACAATACAATAGGGATGTTAGCACTTAGTCGTGTAAACAATTAACCAATAAGTCTAGGCTTATCAGTTCATCCAAACCACAATACTCACCACCCCCCTTGTTGCCTGATAGAAGCTGCTCTGTGGGAGAGGGGAGGCGGAAATCAGTCTACAGAGGGAGCTGATTTTTAAACTGGCTCCCCTCGTGGACCAGCTCTGCTTGCAACCCTTGGAGCAGCCTTCTCCCTTCCCTTGCCCCTGCAGCACTGGGTGGGGCAGGAGGCTCCCCAGGAGCAGAGACTCCTGTCTACTCCCCCCCCCCCCCCATACACATTGCTGCAGCAGAAGCAGCAGTGCAAGGGAGGAGGAGCTGCATGTAACTGTGAAGGTTAACCAATGAGCTTAGGCTCATGTACATGTTTACACTTTCACATCCCTAATTCCTAGCTCTGCTCCTTCTCCTGTGTGGTCTTGGATACTTCTGTGTGTCCATTTCCTCACTTGTGAAATGGAACTAATAAAGCTTACCAATCTTGCCTGTGTATTGTGAGGATTAAATCATTAGTGTTAGGTGATGAATATCTACAAATAAATTGTAATTTTCCCATAATATTAAATTCAAGGTAAAAAATAAGGGCTTGTTCATCATGAACAAATATTTTAAAAAACTGTCACACAAGAGGGTAATTAACACCATGAGACTTCAGGAAAATTTTCACAATTCAAGAGTTAAATCTACTTACAAGTATTTTGTTTTACTAGATGGGCTATTGGCTTACTGCGTGGACATACTTCCCCAATTGGCTTCCTGTGTATAGCTGATGGCAACACAAAGCTCTTCTCCGTCTCTATGGACAGCACAGTCATGGTGAGTAGTTGTGTTCTCAGTAAGTTGCAGAGTTTTCAGAAGCCAGTGTGGACACCTAGGCATGTCAAGCAGAAATTCATGAGGTGCAGGTTTCATCTCCCCTTGTTTCGTTCATTTCCTCGAGCCTTAACAGCATCACTTCTCTGTTGGTAAAATCCAGTCAGAAACAACTGGTTCACATAAATACCAACGGGCTAGATCAGCAGTTCTCAAACCTTAGCTACCCAAAACCCTCTGTTTTGATTAATAAAATTTTTGGGACCCTTTGCTCCACTCCCTTACCCTATTGCCCCCCCCCCCTCCTCTGTTGCTCACTTCCCCCAAGTTGGAACAGGAGTTTGCTGTGTGGGAGGAGGTTGTGGGTTCTAACCTGAGGTACAAGCTTTCTGATAGAGAGGCAGCAGTGTGGAGGATTAGGGGGGCAAATGGAAGCTGGTACACATGGGAAGCTAGCATTCAAGCTGACTCCCCACGCAGCCATCTGGCCTCTTGCCCCGTTCCCGAACACAGCTGCCTCACTATGGGTATGTCTACACTACCCCGCTAGTTCGAACTAGCGGGGTAATGTAGGCATAACGCACTAGCAAATGAAGCCCGGGATTTGAATTTCCTGGGCTTCATTTGCATAAGCGGGGAGCCGCCATTTTTAAAACCCCGCTGGTTCGAACCCCGTGCAGCGCGGCTACACGGGGTACGAACTAGGTAGTTCGAACTAGGCTTCCTAGTTCGAACTACCATTACTCCTCGTGAAATGAGGAGTAACAGTAGTTCGTGCCCTGTGTAGCCGTGCTGCACGGGGTTCGAACCAGCAGGGTTTTAAAAATGGCAGCTCCCCGCTTATGCAAATGAAGCCCGGGAAATTCAAATCCCGGGCTTCATTTGCAAGTGCGGTATGCCTACATTACCCCGCTAGTTCGAACTAGCGGGGTAGTGTAGACATACCCTATCAGAGGCAGCGGCCTGGGGAAGTAGGTGGGAGCCAGTATGTACAAGGAGCCAGCTTTTAAGCTGGCTCTCTGCACATGCCGGCTCTGCAGAGCTGCCTGCTCCCCATTGCTGCCTCCCACAGAAGCAGTGGGGGGGAGGCAGGCAGGAGCCAGTGTTTGTGGGGAGCCAGCATGAGCAGGGTATCAGAGGCAGCAGCGTGGGGAGAGCAGGAGGGAGCTAGTGTGCGTGGGAAGCTGGTTCTCAAGCCCACTCCCCATGCGTGTTGGCTCTGCAGAGCCACCATTGATAACCTACAACCAAGCAAGTATCCTCACCACTGGACTAGAAAGTTGGATAGGTGAAGCGGCTACTTGGAGGAACAAGCTCTCCAGCCTACTCATACTTTACCCCTAATGCCCCCAGTTCTGTTCTCCTCTGTATCTCTCTCTTTATCCAAATCCCTGAACCCAAGTGTACCAAACGAAACTTGGGGGAAAAACACTTTTCTAAAATGTCTTGCACAGAAAACGGAGCATGTTTTCCACTGCATACTAGATTGTGATGACTAGACATGTAGAAGGCACCTACTTAAAAGCACTAAATTTTGGATGGGGGGGAAAAATGTCATTCACAGGTTTTTTGATATACCTTGAAGTTTTTCAGATTTATTTGCAACAGCTTTGTGGTAAGGGCTAGTTAATTGTCCCGCTGAATATAACATTATATATTATGGAATACATGATGCAGCTCTTCTGTTTTACATTTCCTTCATCAGTATTTTTAAGCTGATTTTATATTTTAAATATACTCTTAAGCCTGCATAAGTAAACATTCCAGGTTACTACATATTTAAACTCGCTGAAAAAAATGCATATATTTTAAATTGGAGTGGTTTAGTGTGTTTTAGAAAAGGGGAACATGAACTTATTTTTTGTGATTCTCACAAGAAAACATATTAATGAAATTTCACTATATATTTGTTAAAATGTTTCCAAAGATTTGAAACATAACAAAAGATTTTATTAATTAAGGGTTCTCTTAAAACTAGTTCATCAAATAATCAGAAGTAAAAGGGAAACAGTCTTTCCTGCACAGAATTATGTGCCAAGCATGCTGTTGGGTGAAGGTAGGGCTGGGGGAGGCACACCACTCAGCCCTGTACCCAACCACCCCCCAGCACCACAGGAAGTTGGGGCGGCATGTGGCCTCAGCCTCCCGGTTCCCGCACAAAGGGATGGTAGGCACTGAGGGCAGCAACACTCTTCTCCCAGTATGCCTACAATAGGTGTTCTGGATGTGGGTGAGGCCATGCTTGGCGATTTGGAAAAGCTGTGCTTTCCCCTGCCTAAGATACCCAGTGCCAAGGCAATAAAGACTGATGCAACCCACACACTCTCAGTTCATAATAATGTACAAGATGATGATGTTGGTGACATTTATAGTGAATACTTTTACATTTCACTTATTTAGATTTTGGTTTATTCCAATGTTGCAGTGATGCTTTGAGGTCAAAGAAATCCAACTTTATGTCCTGAAATAGAAATGTGGATACGATGTAGAATGTAGAAATGTAGAAACAATGACACCACCTACATGTTAAAATGACTAGTTTAAAATATTTGCAATTGTTAGTTAATTACTCTAAGGGCTCACTTAGCATCACTTTACTGCTCCATATCATACCTCATCTTAATGTAGACATAATTTCTCAAATGATGTGTGTGTGGAGAAGCTACACTAAGTCAACCAAATCAGTGATGTTTGTTCCTCACCTATCATCACCCTGGTTAAGTAGTAGTTGAAGACTCTTCAACACCTTTTAACATTGAACCCTAAATACTTAATATAGGAAGGTGCTCAGCTGGTGAGAGGAAAAATATCTGCAGTATAATGTCCTGTATTGGTTCTAGATTACCCAGTACCTGGGTTCCTTCCACCTTAGTATTTTTTTTTTTTTAGTCTTATTCCTTGGTTTGATGGTTGAATTGCAATTGTCTGCCTCACGTGGTTTTGATTATACAGAGTATGCCCCAATTCTGCTCTTGAATTCTCTGGAATTATGCAGTAGAAACTGAGAGAGAATGTTAGCGCTACTATTCAAGGCTGATGTTTTCACTTGATATATTCATATCCCTCTCTTCCAGTCCTCACAGACTGCGAGCATTTGAGAAGTTTTATTTTTTAAGGTAGTGTACTCATCACCCTTGGTTCAGGGTGCGATACTGCAAAGGACCCTCACTTGTAGCATCGGCTGACAGTCTGCCTCTGACCAAGTCTTCGGTGGTCTAGTCCACTGGCCAAGTCACAACATTCCGTGTCCTTTGGGGGTAACAAAGGGTCTTACTGAAGGTTTAAGCTAAACATCCAAATAATTCTTTGGCTCCTGGGGTTGCATTGACGTGTTCTTTCAGGGCCTCTTCCACAGGAGCCTAATATACTCCTGCAGTTAAGGTTGCATCCCTCTTCCTTAGAAGCTGGTAGGGGAAACTCAGCCCCTTTCTCTACTCTGGGTTCTAGCTGTATTAAGCAACTGAATCTGCTTCTTCAGACATGCTGCTGCTTCCTACTTCTCACCCTCTTTTTGCTGCTTCCCTACAGCCATTACTTAACACTGCCTCCCTTTGGTACTCAGGCCTCTGGCTTCTTGCTTCTCTGATGAACTAATACATATTTCACCCCTCTCAGGTGCTATTAAAATGCTGTTACTTACCCTACATCAAGGCCTAACTTGCTCCTGCAGAATTCTTCTTTTGTTAGTTCTTTTCTTGGCAATCGTTCCCTCACTGCCTCCCTCCCCCACGGATTTTGTCAGCTTCCCCTAGCACTTACAAGGAACCTGGAGATCCCTATATCAGGGTGCCTGTCCAGAGGATCCTGACCCGCTTCCCAATGCATTTTCCTATCTCCTCAGCAGCCTTGTTTCCCCCTGAATTCACCTCTCTGCTTGCAGTCTTCTTCCAACTCCTTCACAGCTGCTTTGGCCACTTAATAACTAGTGCCATCAGCTAGAGGCAAGCAGCTAGTCACAAGCAAAGCTGAATCTAGTTGGCTTTAAAGGGCTAGCTAGTTTGTGACATTTCTGTAAAAGAATGAAAAAATGTTATTTCCTACTTCTCTGCACACCGTCTGCTAAACAGCCTCTAGATGGTAATAACTATCTGTCACTTCCAAGCTAGCTTAGTTGTGAACCAGCAACACAGAGGTGAGAGTCTTCATAGCTCATTATCACTACTCAGAACCATCTAATCAGTTCCTCTCCCCCATGCCCAATGAACCTTCACTTCTGTCACCCTAATGTCCCCATTCAGGCCTGCCAACCCCTGGGGCAAAGAGGGTAGTTGCTTTGGGGCCTGGCGATTCAAAAGGGCCTGGGCTCACAGCCTCCACTGCTGCCAGAGCCCTTTAATTTGCCACTGGAGTCCAACATGGCATGCTCCAGAGCCCCAAGCGGTGCTGAGAGCTGGCTGCCCTAGCTCTGCCCCTTCCACACAAGACCCTATCCCTTCCAAGAGTCCTGTCTCCTCCTCCTCCTCTGCCCTCACCCAGGGGCCCATCAGTTCTGTCAGCCCCCCTACCTGTCTAGTTAGGAAATTCTAAGCTACGTCCATACAGCTTTAGTGGGGCAGCGCCCAGTGTAGCCATGGCACTTGTGTAGAACAGAGCTTATGTTAATACGTTACCATCTCAAGATACACTGGTGAAAGTTGCATGTCTGCAGTAAGGGTGTGAGCTGCTGTCACCACACTGATGCAGTTAATGAGATTCATACTGGTGTAACTCGAAATTCGCATGATTTTTATATTTACATCTAACTGATCATTGCACACGGGAGTTTGGTTTTTCATGTAGACCTAGAAGTGGCTAAGATAGGAATACTAACCCCTCTCTTCCTGTCTCTGAAAGGTGTGGGACATTGAAGACCAGTCTTGCCTCCTCAGCGTGATTCCCAAGGCCAGTCAGATCAGAGGAGAGATGGCAGTTTGTTACTTCTCAAATGAGCTGAGAGCTCTCTACCTTGCAGCAGATTGCCTTGTTCTCCTACACTTCCAAAAGAAGTAGGTTACCACCCTGCCATCATAGGAATTCAGTGACATTGAAAAGTGGCAAATTCAACATTGATAAAAAGAAACTCTCTTTCATACACGGCATAATTAGATTGTGGAGCTCATTGCCAAAAATGTGTCAAGATTCAAAAATGGATTAATGTGTATTTAGATAACAAGAATACCCAGAGTTGTTATAATTGTTGCTAAAAGGTTTAGGAAAGGCTATAAAACCTCATGCTGCAGGGCTTACGTCAGTCTCTTACTAGTAGGATTTAGGATGATGCCTTCATGGATGACAGACTATCACACATCGACATACTGAGAGTATCTTGCACCTTCCTCTGAAGCATCTGGTGCTTGCCACTGTCTGAAACAGGATCCTGGACAATATGGGCCTTGGGGTCTGATCCAGTATGGCAGTTCCTTGACTTTGGACCATTATGAGCCAGAGAATATAGGAAGAGCTGCCTCTGTGCTATAGAATAGCCTATCACACTAACATGCTGCAAGGATGAGCTGAGAGGACGGGAGCAGACTCATGCTGCAGTTGTTCTCCTACATGCGGCAGCTCCTTCTACATTATTGGCATGGTTCTTGATTTTCATTAGAAAATCAGAATGGTCTTGCAGTGTTTACTGAATCTCTGAACTTTTATATGCAGGAGAAACCGCTACATGCTGGAACAGCTTCCATTGACTTTGCCTGGAATAGTGGGTGCTCAGCCCATCAGGCCATTAGAGATTAACTTTAGGGAGACTTTAAATTGCATGCACTTTTTAAATTAATTCCTTTTGCTACCGGAGGCGATATTAATGGCGTCATACTGTAGCTGTAACTGGTGAGCTCTTCTGCTGGCCATATTCTTTTTCACAGCACCAGAATATACTGCAATGGGTGATGTTCATTTATAGTGCCATATGCTTGTATTATGATAAAAAATACAGAGGCAGGCAGTATCCTGACATCATCATTTAGGCCGGGGTAGCAGAGAGCAAGCACAAGGGCCTGGGTGCCATGTAAGTCTTGGTTGAGCAATGTTTTGCCACTCAGTAATTTTTTTAAAGTAGAAAAGAGTGCTTCCATGGAGTCTTTAAGATGAAAATAATTATTGGGATAGGTCTTAATAACTGACCTATTTAGATCCCTTGGTAAGATGGGATCATTTGAACCTCATGCATTCTAATGCAGCCCAATACAAGGTCATGCACCTACGAACAAAAAATGTAGGTGAGTCTAGTGGTAGCCGGGCCAGGGTGTCAGCAGCCTGGTAGTGGTAGCGGGGCCATGGTAGGGGGCAGGGGCAGCCTGGCAACCCAGGTGGGAATGGAGCAGCCCGTGCATGGCATTCCAGTAGCAGGGCTATGCCACGGTAGTCTGATCAGGGCTGCGTGCCAGCCCGGCAGCAGGGGCAGAGCCAGAGAGGGACAACCTGGCTGGCAGTAAGGCCGGGTCACAACAGCCCAGCAGAGAAAACCCATCAGGGGCCATGGCAGCGGAGCTGGGACCACAGCAATTCAGAGGGCCCGGGGCAGGCCGGCAGCCCAATCGGGACTATATGTCGGCTGGCAACAGGAGAGGTCCAACCTGTACTTGAAATCTTTAAATATAGGCTGGATCGCTTTCCCAAGAATTTATTCTAGGCCAAACAGCAGTTATTTATTTGTTTTCAGAAATTACTGGGTGAATTCTATGATCTGTTACATAAGAGGTAGATCATCCCTTCTGATATTAAAACCCATGAATCTAAATACTTGAAAACTGGTAAAATCAGTTATGCCACCATGACACACAGAGAGATACAGTAAAGCTCTCCTCTGCCTTCCACTGTTCATGAGTGCCAAATCCGTTCTTGACTTACGAAATGACTTTAAAAATATTTGGGGGAGGAGGGGTTAAGATTTAGCAGGTGTTGGCCCATCATTTGCAAATCCCTCGTAAGCACTCAGCAAGCATGTGCGAACGTACTTCGATTCGTCTGACTTTTCTATTTTATTTCCCTTTTTCAGGGAAGACCGGATAAGTAATTCTTGTGTATCCCATAATGAGGCAATCCTCTGCTGCCAATATAATAAGCCATTCCGGCAGGTGGTTAGTTGCTCGGAAGGATCTGTAAGTATCAAGGACACCCCATGAAAGCTAGGATGAAAGCGAAGCGGGCATAGGGAGTTCATCTTGTGAAGCTTAATTTGAGAATTAAGCTTTCAAAATGAAGTTCCACTAAAATGTCATCATATATATATATATATATATGCATCTGACGAAGTGGGTCTTTGCCCACGAAAGCTTATGCTCCTACACTTCAGTTAGTCTATAAGGTGCCACAGGACTCCTCGTCGCTTTTGCAGATTCAGACTAACACGGCTACCCCTCTGATACTATATATATATATAGTAGCCCAATGTCTTTGACTGTAATGCTGTAACATTTTCTGTTGCCTCTGGGCAGCGCTGTTGCCTCTGAGCGGCGTATATTATCATCATATGTATAAAAGCCCAATGTCTGTGGCTCAGTAACTCCGTAACGCTGAGACTCTAACTCTGTAACGTTTTCTGTTGCCTCTGAGCGGTGCTGTTGCCTCTGTAACATCCTTTGCCTCCTGCTGTGGCTCTCAGCTGACTTCTGCGCCCCTCAGTCGAGCAACCCTGTGGGAGCAAGCAGCGCAAATGGCCATTTGGGCTCCGCAGTCCCCATGCAGAGAGAGAGATGCAGGAGGAGGAGGAGAAGAGAAACAGAGTGGGAGGGGGAGAAGAGAGAGAGAGAGAGATGAAGAAAGAGGCAGGAGGCAGAGGAGAGCTGAGACAGAGCGGGGGGGATGCAGTAGGAAAAGGAGAGAGACGGAGCGAGAGACCAGAGGCTCAGGAGAAAAGACCGAGATAGAAAGGAAATAGGATGTGGAGGAGAGACCTGAAAATCCTGTCTTATGGCGGGCTAATTGGCTAGTGTATACAATATTATACATATTTCAGTATTGCCATTTTTGAATAGTATGTGAATTATAATATCAGTCTACAAGACAATTAACTTTTACTTAGTTAAAAGCAAAGAATTGTTAATAATTTAGTCACTTAGACTCCAATCAGGCAATCCTTAAATGGGCAAAACATTCATTAAGCTTAAGAGTTTTGCCTGCTTCAGTACTATGGGATCTTATTGAGCATGTGTTAGTATTAAACTTCCTGCTACCAAAGGCTCAGTCAATACGGAGTACTTTTTATACCCAATGGGCTTATTAAACTCCTGTTGAGATGCATGGGGGATATTCATTTATTTGGAATTTTAAATACTTACCTTGTTAACTTAACTCTCTCTTTTTATCCATGGTCTGAACCAAACTCTTAAGCCAATAGGTACAATGGAAGTTTTGTTGAGCACCTACATACTCACATTTCATGCTTGCCTTTGTTGCCTAGCCCATGTGCCCTAACCCTGTTAGAGGGGGAACCCTCACTGAGTGAGAGGGGATCTGTTCAGTGTTTAACTACTTTGCTGAGACTGTTCATAAAGAAATGATGCTTGCTGAGCCCTTCCCCCTAGTAAGGGTTTGATCTTGCTGCCTTCACCTCTAGTTGCTGCTGCCCCCGTGAATAAAAGACCACTTAGCCCATTCAGATATGCTTCAGATATTTCAGTCGTAATTTGTCAGTAGTACTCTTTTTTTTCCTATTGATTCTGTGTTTACCAATTTTTTTTAAAGAGTGAGTACCATAAGAAATGCCAACATGTCTTCAGTGTTAGATCATCCATTGCTTTTTGTTTCTGTTTCCTTTCAGGCTATGAAAGTGTGGGATCTTCAGAATGGGCAACTGGTTACTGAAGTCTATGGAGCTCATGGAGATGCTGCTGTGATCTGTATGGCCTTAGACACCAGTGGCAAGAGGTATATACAGATGTCCCCCACTTTTGGGAAGCACACAGTTGATAAAGCTACTACTGTAACATAAACCGTGGAGTTTGTTGTCTTTCCTGTCCTCCTGTTTCATCATTCCAGAGTTATTCCTTCTCCTATCTGCAGTGGACCAAACTTTGCTGTACTTAATGTTTGCCCTCCACTATTATTTCTCTTCAGTGGAGTTCCAGACCCAGAACTGAAAGAGCAATTTCATCTTAAATAATTATTCTCGCAATCTGCTGATACATGGGCAATACAGAGTGCATCCTGTGCACACTCTTTCACTAGTTGGATCCAGCAGCATCCTGTCAGACCATGGATATTGCTGGACTAGAGAGTCCTGTATTTCGGAGGTTCAACCTTCAGCATAACCTTTTAAATGGTTAACCGATAAGCCTGGGCTTGCAGTTAGGTTCAAGAGCTCTCAGCACCCTAGTTGTTCCAGCATCCTTGGTCCTGACTCAGCTGCCTGCACCTAGATTGCCCCACACAAAACTCTCTCATCCCATACCTGGATTTCCCCCCTCCCAACTAAGCCCCTCTACACTTGGGTCCGAGCCAGCCTGTGCACCTCTGGCTTTGGGGGAAGGCCCAGACTTTGTGGTGTTTCATGGTTATGTATAGCCTCACTACTGATTGCAAAATTTCCCAGGACACAGATTTTTAAAGCTTTCTACACAGAGTTTTTCTTTTTGCAGAACTTGTACGCTGTTGGTGCAGAATTCCCTCAGGAGTAATAGGCTCTCTGTTTGAGTATACGGTCAAGATCCTGAATGAGGTTCTACAGCCTGTGCTGCTATGGCTTCACTAGTATTCTTATTCAAGCACACTACATCAAAGCTTGCTCTGATATGTCTGCCAGTGCTGCAGTCACACCTCTGAGTGTAGATTTCGGAGGCACTTCATACAAAACACTGCCCCATATTTTTGGAAGCACTTTTTTTTTGTATCTTCTCATCTGAGCAGTAACAGTTACTGTGAAATCTTTTGTCCCTAGATTGATCACTGGAGGCAGAGATGGAAGCCTGAAAACGTGGGATTGTAGCACCATGCGTTCTATACACACCCTTAAGCAAGGTAGTGGCGTAACCGCCAGCTTCTCTGCTTGTTAGATATTTTCTATGGAACAATATGAAGAGCTGTGTTCTGATTTGCTCCCCTTTTTAGCAGCCACTTCGAGTGATGAAGTCACCGCCTGCACATATGCTGATATTTACAGCAACAGGTACAACTGCAGCGGGATGCCGGGGAAATCAATTGTTTCATGCTCCTTGTGGAAATAAGTTGTTTTCTGGTGGGTTTTTCATAGACATTGTTATTCATTTGTAACAACTGGCTAATGAGTATGGGATGAAATGTGACTGTGCCCATACTCATTAGCCAGTTGTTACAAATGAATAATTAAAATCACAAACTACAGCATGCCAAAAGCACAATCTTACTAGCTGTCTGAACTTCCCAGGCAAGTGAAGCATGTGGCCTTCTGCCTCGTGTCTCACAGCATGCCTAATGCGTGCCAGCATCCAGAATAGACTCATAGAAGATTAGGGTTGGACGAGACCTCGGGATGTCATCTAGTCCCCCTGCCCCCTTCTCAAAGCAGGACCCATCACAACTAAATCATCCCAGCCAGCTCTTTGTCAAGCTAGGCATTAAAATCTTAAGATTCCCCCATCTCTCTAGCCAACCCATTCCAGTGCTTCACCACCTTCCTAATGAATAATTTTTTCTAATATCCTGCATAGACATGCACACCCCTTCTGCAACTTGAGATCATTGCTCCTTGATCTGTCATCTGCCACCACTGAGAATCTTTGGAAACAACCACCCCCCTTTCAGGTCATTTAAGAAATCTTCCCTCATTCTTTTCTTCTATAGACAAGTAAGAAGTCATGTGTCCCATAGCACCATTACTTGTATGATGTTGCTTATACAAGTGTTTATATTTGACACACAAACCTTTTGTAAGCACGACTAACTCTTTTTGTGCCAAGATTCATAAGGCTATTTGAAATTTATAAGGGGAGCAAGTGTTGCACCTTGTTCTAAGCTCTACTTGGTTCAAAAAGGAGACTTATTTTTAAATAAGCTTAAGGTTGGCCTAGATGATAGGCCTATCGTATGCAAAATGTTGACAATCAGTGTTACAATGCAAAAAACGTTCAGAAGCCTTTCTCCTTCCTCCCTCGCAGCTATAAAAGGGAAAGCAGTTTAGAACCTGTGTACTAATAGCCATCCATAAATTCAAGTCAAACACTGTTTTATTTCTTCCTTTAACACATGCTAAATAATGTTGGGGTTTTGTTTTTGTTTTTTTGAAAAGGTACATCATTTCTGTTGGTTGGAACAGGAAGATCAATATTTTCCCTGTAAGTAAAGAGTGTCTTATCTTTTAAGTTGACCTAAATTGACTTGGAATCATTATGAGAGGAATTTAGGTCCCTATGATGCCATTCTGAATTGCTTTTCAGTAATAAATTGCTCTAAGATTTATAAGCCAGCACACTGCCCTGGGGTTGCTCAGGTCTGTACAGAGGGGCTCAGAGCTGGGCTTTTAGGATGTGGGGGACTCAGGGTGGGAGACGGGTGTGTGTGTGCTGAACTCAAGGTTAGGGATAAGGAGGGGTTCAGGGTAGGGGATGGGGGCATGAGTCAAGGTAAGAGGTTGGGTGTGGGGGGTGTTTAGGGCAGGGAGTGAGAGGAGGATGTGGGGAGCTCAGGGCAGAAATGTCTAAGATGCAGGATGTTGGGTGTGGGGAGAAACAGGGGGCTCTTTTAGGCAGTGGGGGGGCTGTGCAGCCCAGCCAGTGGCAGCTCCCTGGGGTGACAGGAGCTATGTGGGGTGGCAGAGGCCATGCCAGTCTGCAGGGGACTTTACCCATGGATGGCAACATCCAGAGCCCGACACCCCGCTGACCCTTCTTACTGGTGCGCCTGCCCCCCTCCCCTCGCACCCCATGGTCATTCTGCAGTATAATTGTCTCTTCTAACAGACCCCCTCCTTTTGTGTTTTATGAGACAATTGTATTCCAGGTGAATCCCATTTTCCTGGCCCAGCCAAACCCTGATCTTGCCTTAAGTTATAAGAGGAAGCTGCATACCAAATATGGTGTTCCTAGCTCTTACCATTTAGGAGGAGTTCTTAAGCAAGCATACTCATGCAGACACACACAGACACACTCAAATAGATCGTAGATTTCTTCTACAGTAGCATGTTAAAGCGCGAACTGAGGTTGTGGCTCCACTGAGCTGTGTGTAAAAATAATCGTAAGGATGTTAAGAGGCGGGTAATTGGCTAATCACATAGTCAATACAATTTGTATCGAATACACACTGAGTCAGTGAGGGAAGGCACTCTGTCCTGGCTCGCACTGGGTCCAGGAGCTGCCCCAGTTGCGGCTCTGCAGCTTAATTGTAGTAAGAGCCAGGCGTGCAGGCAGCCAGGCTCCTTCTCCATTTAAACTGCAGAGTCGTAGTGGGAGTAGGTCCCAGCTTGCATCGGGTCCAGCAGCCCCTGTCTGCAGAGGGTCCCAACGGGGCAGCGTGTTTTCACAACCAGCACAGGGGTAGGGGAGGACATGCAGCACTGCGGAGACAGTGCCGGACGGGGGACTGGCTTTAAGCCATCTTCCCCAGCGTTAGCTCCTGCTTCCCTCTACCCCCACCTCGCTGCCTCTGATACAGAGGCAGCAAAGGGGGGGAAATGTGAGTAGTCAACTCGAGTAAGCGATAAGTCAACCAGTCGCTTACATCCCCAAATTATTAAGAAGTGACTTTCTCAGGGGGACACAGTGGCTGAGCCAGGAAGGGAACCCAGCCCCAGAGAGCCCTCCTGCCCTGAGCTCCTCCACACCCAATCTCCTGCACCCCCCACATTTCTGCATTGAGTCCCCCAGCCCCTTCCCCGACTCCCTGTCTACTAGACCATATTGCCTTCCCACTCCTGTTGTATCACCGTTTCCCACAGCCAGGAAAATACACTAATGCATTATTAGTGCTTCTCATTTGGCTTTGATATTCATAGTTTGCTCTTGTACATTATGGCATGCTTCTAGTGGCATTGGAACAATTTTTATAATGTGGGTGCTGAAAGCCATTGAACAGGACTGTAAACCTTGTGTATGATGAAAACCACTTCAAGCCAGCAGGGTGCTGCCATGTACCTCCTTAGGACAATATCTTCAGTCTTGTTTAAATTAAAAAAAAAAAGACTTTATGGAGGATAAATACATATTTATACCTAGAGGATAAATACATATTTTCTTTATTCATAGGATCTTCACAGTGAAACATCTGAAGGGCCATGCCCACAAATGGATTGGATTGACAGAGCGGTAAGAAAGTTCTTCCATATCTCTTTCAGAACACAGAGTGTAATTGAGTACTTACTGATATTCCTTTTGTAACGTTGCTTTTATTTACCTGTACTTTCTCTTAGAGCATGGGTTTTGTTTTTGTTTCATTCATTTCTTTAGGAAGACTTGTAACGTATCTAACTTTTGAGGTGAAGTTTTCACAACTATTTAAAAAAAATGGTTTTGTCGCCCAAATGATCTAGGAAAATGGTCACAAAGATGATGTGTTATGTGTGTCCTTCTGCCCTCCAAATCTCGTGGCCTCTTCTAGTTACGATGGTGAAATTCTCATATGGAATCTCATCTCAGGACATGTTTGCAGCCACCTCAATGCTATAAGCAGCGCAGTAATGGAGGATGGGACAGGTTGGTAGCAGTAGATTTTTATTGCAGTTTCATTGCTTTGATAACAAAATACTGGAGAATTTATCACAAAGAATGAATAGTCCCTTAGTTCCACAAAGCAATAACTTAAATGCCATGTCTCCTTATAGTCTCCCCAAAACTATTACGACAGTCCCTCTTAGGCTTTGTCTACACTGGGAGTTTAGGTTGAACTTAGCCACATTAAGTCAAATTTCTAAACAATAAGTCAACACCGCCAAGCCTCTTCTGTTGGCTTTAAGGGCTGTTAAAGTCTATTTTGGTACTCCTGTTTTTCACAAGGAGTAACGCTAAATTGCATGGTTGACTTTACAGTAGTGCAGACTCAGGGCTGTGAAAGTGTGGGACACCTCCCGGAAGCTAAGAAGTGACTGTTCTGGCCAGGACTTTCAATTCTGTTGCTCTCCAGGTGAACAGGAAAAAACCCTAGGAAATTTTGAATTTAATTTCCTATGTGGCCAGTGTGGTGAGCAGACCTCAGATCAGGCAGCACACCTGACCATGAATTCCCACTGTTGCAAATGGCCACAGCAGTGGAGCATGCAGGAGATCCTGGATCTCCATTGTTGTGTGGGGAGAGGAATCTGTTCTTGCAGAACTAAGAACCAGCAAAAGAAACACGGACATCTGTGCCAAGACTGTAAAAGGCATGAAGGAAAAGGGATACACCAGGGACACCCAGCAGTGCCACATAAAAATACAGGAGCTGAGGTAGTCATACCAGAAGACAAAAGAGGCAAATGGATGGTCTGGAGCATCGCCGTAAATATGACACTTCTATGAGCAGCTGCATGCAATCCAAGCCAGCAGTAAGTGTCATTGCAGAATAAGGCCCAGGTTTCTGGCCACATTCAGTCAGCATCAGCTCCCTGTTACTCTGTGTGATTCGAAGACAACTGATATCTCAACCTGCAAGAAGCAGGGGAAGCTTTTAGCTGATGCCTCTGCAGTAAACCTCCATTTGCTATTCTTGAAGGAATTGTGGCTTCCAGAGTCGCTTCCCCCTCCTGTCTCCATGGTCCTGCAGGAAGGGAAAGTTGCATTCTTGGCAAATGGGGTGCTGGACTAATGAGCCCTGCTGTGCTCCACTACCACATTCAGCCCCTCCACCCCCGCAGCTCATGCCACGGCCTGTCTCTTACCATACCTGCTGCCAAACAGAGTCCAGCTGCTCCACTAAGAACTCTGAGGTGCATAGTGCTGCATAGTGTCTGCTTAAAAGAATAACGAATTGGTCTTGTACATAATACATGCCTATTGTCTCTATCCAGACCTTCCTTTTTTGCTAACAGATTACAGGAGATACATTGTAGAGTGTAAAACCTTAAGTCTGCCCTTTACTTTTCATTACGGTGGGAATAGCAGCAAGCATACTACATACTCCTCCAACTCTGCCAGCTACCCAGCTGGCACAAATCCACAGAGGAAAACATACTAGGGATAACATGTTCAGAAGCTTCAGAGGGTAGCTGAGTTAGTCTATAAAGTGCTACCAGACCATTTGGGTTTTTTGTAATTTATCCTATACAGACTGACAAAACATAGATGGTATCATGAGCTTCCTGGGCACAGCCCATTTCTTCCGATGACCGGTCATCTGAAGAAGTGGGCTGTGCCCACGAAAGCTCATGATACCATCTACATGTCTACAAAGTGCTACCAGACCATTTGTTGGTTTTCTTTTTGTAATTTATAGGGATAACATGTTTAATGAGCAAATGCAATCCACCCACTTGAACAGGGAGCACTTCAGCAAGTGTAGGAATACGCTGCTGTTGGAGATGAGTGGAGCATGAAAACAGGAGAGCATGCAGCGAGCTGGAAGTAAAGAGCCAGGGGAGAGTCTTGAAGATCATGGCGGATGTGATGAATCATATGGTGGCCTTCCAGGACAGCTACCCCCTCCAAGCTTTGCGGAACCACATTCCCTCCTCACCGGGTTCCATAGCTTTTTCTCACAGGGGCCCTAGAACACGGGGGGAGGGTAACATCAAGGACAGCCTCAAACTCAACCCCCAGTGATGTGTCCTAAAGCAAGGGGCTGTCCTCATCACAATTATGATCATTTCCCCCAAGCTCCTGCCATGAACTCCTTTTCTGTCCCTGCTGTGTTCCCTAAATAAAAATGCATGATTTCTGAACAGCCATCTCTCTGTGGCTTGTTTTGAAAGGGGTGGGGAGGAAGCTTACAGGCAGGCACACTGAAGGCAGGGCCACATCATCGAGAGTAACATACAGGACTCTCAAATCTGGCCATTCAAATCTGGTCTGTCAAAGCCTCTTTGATATGCAGTGGCCCTTGCTGTGCTCTCCTTATTGCTCTGGCGTCTGGCTGCTCAAAATCCATGACTAGGTGCTCTGCCTCAGACCTCCCCCACCCCGCAACCCTCCCCTATAACTTTTCAAATTACTCTCCCAAATATTATGGTGCACACAGAAGGCTGCCACCACAATGGAAATGTTACATTTGCTGAGGTATGACCTTATTAGTAGACTGTGGAACCTTCCCTTTAAATGCTCAAAAGCACATTCTGCCACCGTTCTGCACTTGTTCAGCCTGTAGTTGAACCGCTTCTTACTGCGGTCCAGCCTGCCTGTGTACAGCTTCATGCAACACAGGAGCAAGGGGTAGTCTAGGTTACCAAGGATCACTGTTGGCATTTCAATGCCTCTGATGGTAATTTTCCAGTCTGGGAAGAAAGTTACAGCTTGCAGCTTTCTGAAAAGGCAGGAGTTCCTAAAGATGCGCACATCATGCACTTTTCCCAGCCATCCCATGTTGATGTCAGTGGAACGGCTCTTGTGCTCCATCAGAGCCTTCAGCACCATCGAGACGTACCCCTGGCAGTTCATGTACTCTTTGATGAGGTGGTCACATGCCAAAATAGGGATGTGTGTTCCTTCTATTACCCCACCAGTCAGGGAATCCTATCACGGCAAAGCCCTCCACTGTGTCCTCCGTTTCCCAGAGTCACTACTCTCCCTAGCAAAAGGGTATTGATTGCCTTGGCTACTTGGATCACAACAGCCTCCACTGTAGATTTCCCCACTCTGAATTGATTTCCAACTGACTAGTATCCGTGTGGCATTACAAGTTTCCACAGGGCAATTGCCACACACTTCTTCACTGCCAGAGCGGATCCCATTTATGTGTCCCTGCACTTCAGGGTGGGAGAAAGCCATTTCCAAAGTTCCATGAAAGTAGCCCTACGCATGCACAAGTTTTGCAGACACTGCTGATTGTCCCAGACTCGCATAACTATGCGGTTCCACAAGTCTGTGCTTGTCTGATGGCACCAAAACTGGCATTCCATTTTGTCTAGAGTATCAAATGCCAATGGTATTTGCCAGTCGCTCAACTCAGGTGCTTTGGAAAAGTGCTCATGGCCTCTAGAGCAGTGGTCTCCAAGCTTTTTACACCCAAGATCACTTTTTAAATGACAGACCAAGCCAAGATCTACCGCCCCGCCCCTTCTTTGAAGCCCCGCCCTCTCTATTCTCCTCCTCTCCATCACTTGCTATCCCCAATCCTTATACTGCTACTTAAAAAAAAAATTCCCACCATTCCTCACAGCTACTCACCTGTGCTGTTGCTCGGTGAGTAGCTGCTCCTCAAATGAGGAAATCTAATGTAAATGTACTGCGCAGGCGCACAGTTCAGAGAGGACTCAAGAGCTACTCTTAGAGCCTCCGAGATCTACTGGTAGATCGCGATCTACTGGTTGGTGACCACGGCTCTAGAGAGTCTTAATATGATTGCCATAATGGTTTGATGCTCAACAGAATCCATGACATGTTCTGTACTTCCATTTCTGTGGCATCTGCACAGATAACCAAGGGAAAAAAGGTCATGAAGAGACTGTTTGCCATTGCTTTCAAGCAGAGGGGAAGGGAGGAGACAAGTGCATTGTGGGATGTTGATGACATGAACCCCAAACCACCCGCTGCATGGTTTTGGTCCTAGTATGCACTGGAAGCATAACCCAGAATTCAAAGAGGTGCAGGAACTCTGGGATAGCTACCCACACTGCTTGCTCTTAAAGTTGATAGTTGCTACTTCAAACTGCCTCAAATTCTTGTTCACAGTGGAGACATGAACCTTTTGACTTTACAATATTGAGTGCTAAAAATCAACCTTAATGAATATGACCTTATCTCTTACTGTAGACATGGCCATAAGAGTTGCTTATTGTCTACTGAGACAGCATGGCCTGGTAGCTGAGGCCCAAGTTTCAAATTAGGAGTTCTGAAATCTGTTTTGACTATGCCACTGACTCACCACGTCACCTTGGGCCAGTCACTTAACATTAATAATACCTACCTCAGCTTAATTCATGCAATGTTTGTAAAAGCAGGTTGAGATTATTTCTGTAGTACTAAAGGTTATAAATAGTATTTTAGAGAACTGAAAGGCAATGAGTTAGCACTCCAAGTGCCCAGACACTGCAGTCCTTTTACAATCAGGCTCTAAATTAGAATGTTGCATTTCTCTGTGTTGCAAAATATTGAAATGTTGTGTTTAACATTTCTCATGCCAAAATAGATCTGGCAAATGACTCTGCTGAAGAGACACAAATGTTTAGAGACTTAGGGCTTGTCTAAACAATGCATTAGTCTGCAGTGGAGTGGTGTTAATTGTAATGTGTATCAGTATGTTGCACATCAATAGACTTGTGTAGATCCTGCTGACGTTCACTAAAAGTTCTCTAGTGGTGGATTAATACAGTACTGTTTGAAATGGTACTTGATAAATGCAAGAGAACTTTTAGTGGATGCAATCAGGGTCAGTTCAGACTTTTCAAACCGGCTTGGTATAATCTGGGATCAGTTTAAGGACCTAGCATCCTAGTGTAACAATGTTTGCTACAACACTGTAGGTTTCACATGACTGCTAATGTACCTCACTGCTAGACTCCAGTCTGACCTACTTCAGATGCTTTTTCACTTCTTTCCCCCCAGAGGATTTACTCATCAACAAAGTCACATTTCTCCAGTCAAGGACAGAAAGGAAGACGACAGCAGCTTCTTTAGTGTCAAGTGGACCCAGAGGTAAAGTTGAAATAAAAAAGCAGCTGAGATGGAATATAATACTGTGTATTAGAGAAGTACCTTCCCATCTGAAATGGAATCAAAGCCCAGTTTTAACCTGACAGAATTCTCAAGTGGCAGCATTCAATCTGGACTGGCATCAGAGTTCAGGAGAACTGGTCACAGGAGGCACTGGGAATAGGAGGGTCAGGCACTCCTTTGAACAGTGTGGTATATAGAGAAGGGGTGACCTCTTCTCGACATACCAATGCCAATGCACACTGCTGGCTCATCTCAGAATGGCATTCAGCGGAGGATGGGAGACTACAGGACTAAACTAAGCATCCACACCCTGCAGTCTTAACTGAACATAAGAATGGCCATACTGGGTCAGACCAAGGTCCATTTAGCCCAGTATCCTGTTTTCTGACAGTGGCCAATGACAGATGCCCCAGAAGGAATTAACAGAACAGGTAATTACCAAAAGATCCATCCCTTGTTGCCCATTCCCAGTTTCTGACAAACAGAGACTAGCCACACCATCCATGTCTATACTGGCTAAATAGCCATTGATGGACCTATCCTCCATGAATTTATTAGTTCTTTTTTAATCTTGTTAAAGTCCTGGTCTTCACATCATCCTCTGGCAAGAAGGATTGCTCCCAGTACAGACCCCTTGAAGATACCACTAGTTACCTCTTTCCATTCTGAAAACCTACCATTTATTCCTACCCTTTGTTTCCTATCTTTTTGCGAGTTATCAGTCCACGAATGGACCTCCCCTCTTATCCCATGACAGCTTACTTTGCTTCAGAGCCTTTGCTGAGGGACCTTGTCAACAGCTTTCTGGAAATCTAAGTAAACTATGTCCACTGGATGGATCTCCCTTGTCTATATGCTTGTTGACCCCTTCAAAGAATTTTAGTAGATTGGCGAGGCACGATTTCCCTTTATAGAAACTATGTTGACTTCCCCCCTGCTCATCTGTGTGTCTGACATTTCTATTCTTAACTATAGTTTCAACCAGTTTGCCCATTACTGAAGTTAGACTTATTGGCCTTTAATTGCCAGGTTCACCTCCAGAGACCTTTTTGAAAAATGGTGTTACATTAGCTATCTTCCAGTCACTTGGTACAGAAGGGCTACGTCTACACTGGCATGATTTTCCGAAAATGCTTTTAACGGAAAAGTTTTCCGTTAAAAGCATTTTCGGAAAAGCACGTCTAGATTGGCAGGATGCTTTTCCACAAAAGCACTTTTTGCGGAAAAGCTTCCGTGGCCAATCTAGACGCGCTTTTCCGCAAAAAAGCCCCGATTGCCAGTTTAGACACAGCCTAGATGATTTAAAGGATAGGTTACAAACCACAGTTATTAGTGTCTCAATTTCACATTTGAGTTCTTTGCATTCACTCAAGAGTTCTGAATTTATTCCTGGAGACTTGATAGTGTTTAGTTTATCAGTTTGTTCCAAAACCTTCTTTATTTAATGACACCTCGATTTGGGACAATTCCTCAGATTTGTTGCCTACAAAGAATAGGTCAGAATTGGGAATCTCCCTCAAGTCCTCAGCCATGAAAACTGATGGAAAGAAGTGAGTAGGGATTTAACCGACTAATTGATTAGTCAACTACCTGATAAGCATAGGCAGAGGCAGGAAGGGGGGGAGGGGAAGCAGGAGCTGTTGCTGAGGGGAGCCAGGGAAGGTTGAATGCCAGAATGGCTGATGGCCTGGCAAGGAAAGGCCACCACCCCCGCTCCTTAGACCAGGTCAGAGCCAAGGTGAAGGAGCTGCGGCAGGGGTATGTTAGGGCCCGTGAGCGCAGCTCCCGCTCTGGGGAAATGGCACACTATTGTGCCTATTAAGAGGACATGGACCGGATCCTGGGGGCAAGGGAACCCCTGCCTCCTGAGAGGGTTGTGGAGTCTGGGCTGGAGACCCCTGTGCAGCAGCGGCCGCAACTCCAGGGTGAGACCCCTGCAGAGGACCAGCAGCTCCAGGAGGAGGAGGAGGAAGATGACACTACCAGGAGCACAGTGACCCTGACCCAGGAGCCAGATGCCCACACTCAGGAGGCCTCCCAGACAACTTTGGACACCGGGGAGGGAACATCAGGTGAGTGCTGTGAGGGTCCAACGCACACAGGGCAGGGCAGGTGGGAGCAAAGTGCACGGTGTAGGACTGTCACATTTCATGCTGATCATAGCCTGGGGAGGGAGGGGACACGCACACACACGTGGCCAACCTCAGGGAGGGACGTCCTACCCCTGCACCCACGTGACTGCGAGGCACCACCTGCTCCTGCAGGCAGTGATGCCAGGTGCAGGCATGGGTTGGGGATGCTGGGATGGCCACACAGCTTCAGGCCTCTCAGCAACCTGTGGGAACCCCAACTGTAGCCTGACACTTGTCTGGGTGGTGGGACAGGTGTGGTGCCATGGGGTGTGTGTGTTGGGGGAGGGGGCAGAATGGAGGCCTACACACCTTCTGGGCTCCAGGGAGGCTGTGGCTGCTGGCCAGGCCACATCATGCCTTCCTGAGACACACACAAGCATTCTCTGACCCTAGGACAGGCACTGGCTGCTGAGAAGGAGGGCATGCCCTCTCAGGGGAAGTGTGAGCATGCATGACTGATGACTTTTCTCTCTTCTCCTCCTCCACAGCCAGACCAGCTCACCAGGAGGGGAGCACCACACCTGTCCCACCACCCAGATGGCTGCAGAGAACCCGTCGGCACTGGCACACGTATTTGGACCTGGTGCGCCAGCACATCTCAGTCCTGCAAGACACAATGAACCAGAGGATGGAGGCAGAGGCAAAGTGGCGCAGGCGCTTGCTGGACGAGTTTGTCCAGCAGCACACTGAGCTTTGCTTTCCCCGCTGCTGTGCCTGGTCCTGCTCCTCCTGCTCAGCCTGCCCTCCTCCCCCCTCAGCCTCTGCCATCCCAAAACCAGGTACAGCCCCACTTCCTGCCCAGCCCCCTACTGTCCCAGCCCGCATGCACGGCCGTCTGCGAGAAGACCTCCGCAGCTAAAGTGCCAGGGGCTCTTCATCAAGGCATCACCCTCCGCCCTGAATCTGCCTCCCCGCTTCCAGGTTGACATTCCTCCTTCCCACCTGTGAGAGTCACTGAGGGAAGCACCTTTATTTTGTTTGCAAACACTTTATTTTTCTGAACAAAAGAGTATTTTAGTTTTTCAAAAAACCAACAGTGAAATAAACTGTAAATACTTTTTCAAGAACACCTGTCTCTGTTGTCTGTGTGTGATGAATGCATACGTGTGAATGTGGGGCCGGGAGGGATTTAGGGGAGGAAGGCACTGGGGGTATGGGGCAAACCCACAATTGGAAGGCCCAGGTGTTGACTGTAAATTATGATATTAAGATCAAGGACATTACAAATGTAAGGACACTGAAATCAAAATGGAGTCTTGGATTTCACACAGAAATTAAAATGGAACCCAAAGGAGTAAAGGAGTTTGCTGCCAAAAACCATTGTCTGCACACAGCACATGGCTGTGCACATGGCACTGTAGCTCTGCACACAGCACTAAAGTCTGCACCAGGAACGCTAATTTGCACCCAACACCATACCTTGTGCACTAGAGACACTCCTGCTGTTTTCCCGCCTGGGGATCTTTATAAGTTCAGGCCCCTGAAGAGATCGGGTTGGTTCATCTTCGCTCATTCGGTTCGGTTCGTCCGCCTGTTCTTAAGGACCGTGGTGAAGGCTGGGACCTACTTCGGGACAGATCACCATCTCTAGCTACTTACAGGGTGCTTCAGTTCACTACTGTGGCAATTGCCCAGTGTTGTGAGCTCTAGCTACCTGCATCACCGAACCAAACATACCACCTAGTTCTACTCCGATTACTGCGGTGAAAGCCCTTATTCCATAGCCAAGAACCGTTTCCACCGTGTGTGTGTGCGCGCGCTACTCACGTGCTGTCACATCATCGACAGATCATCATCTACATTTGGACCTCCTCAGTGTTCCTCCCCTGAGGCTGCCTATGCCAGCGGGTTGAAGGTCCTGAGCCTCGGCTGTCATCTACCCCTAGAACAGACTGAGTATAGTTTCTCTTGTTATATTGTCTGTGCTATCTTCTGTCACTTCTGGGGCGAGGGGTTGGTTTATGCAGTGTTGTATTCTGGGGTTATTCTTTGTGTTGTAGTCAATATATCTTTTAAATTTGACATTCGTGTCCGTGTTTTATTTCGGACTGGAGAAATCCGCCGGTGATAGATATGGTGGTTTCCAGGTCGGACCATCTTCTGGGACAAAGGCATTTTCCATTTGTTTGGCACCACACTAAATTTAGTTTACTAGTGCGCCTTTGCTGGTAACACTGGGGAAAATCATCAGCCTCCTTGGGAGAATTGCTTCTCGAATGCACAATCCCAGCTAGTGGGCTTGCCAGATGGCAGCTGTCCGGGGCTGCTCAAAGTGCCTCCCCTCCACATCAGCCTGTGTCCCCGAAGCAGGGAGGAAGGCCTCCCCTTTCCTCTCCACTAGGTTGTGCAGCACACAGAATGCAGCAACCATATGGGGGATGTTGTGTTCCCCCATGTCCAGCCAAGTAAGCAGGCATCCAAATCTGCCCTTCAGATGGCCAAAAGCACACTCCACCTGGAAGCGAGTCCGATTCAGGCAGGAGTTAAAGAGTTCCCTACTCGCATCCAGGTGTCCCGTGAATGACGTCATGAGCCAGGGCATAAGGGGGTATGCCACGTCGGCCACGATGCATGTAGGCAGCTGCACATCCCTGACTGCATAGTTTCTCTCCGGAAAGAATGCTACAGCCTGTGGTACAGGTAGGAGTTCTGGAATATGCGGGCATCATGTGCCCTCCACATCAGCCCGTGTCCCCCAAGCAGGGAGGAAGGCCCGACACAAATGTCTGTGAATTGTCCCCAGTGGTCGACCAGGGCCTGCAGCACCATGGAAAAGTAGTCCTTTCTATTAATATACTGTGCTGCTCGATAGGGTGGTGTACAGATTGGGAGGTAAGTCCTGTCGAGTGCTCCACCGCAGTTCGGAAAACCCAGCCCTGCAAATCCAGCCAAGATGGTCTCCAAGGCAGACAGTTCTGTGAAGCAGCTCTGAGTTGATGGCCGTCACCACCTGCAGAAAGGGACAAATACAAACACACATAACAGGACATTAGAGGAGTTGCGTGAGCTGATGAGAAGTGCTCCGCCACCCCTCCCCTCCCAGACCCCAAGAGCCCCCCCCTCAGATAAGCCCCCCCATACCCTCTGTACCACCACAGGGTGAGGCCAGGCTTCTACCACTCCCACCCCATTCCCTGTGCCCGGTCCTGACTGTCCCCCTTATCCGCCTCTCCGCCCCCATGGACTGTCCCCCGAGAGTGACTTACCTCCATCAAGACGGCCCTAACAATAGACCTCCCCACGCCAAACTTATGTCTCATGGAGCAGTAGCTGTCAGGAGTGGCCCAGCTTCCACAGAGCAATAGCAACGTGCTTCTCCAGGGAAATGGCAGGCCACAAGTGGGTGTCCTGGCATTGCAGGGCAGGAGCAAGCTAGGCACAGAGCTCCTGGAAGGTGGACTTCCGCATCCGGAAGTTTCGGAGCCACCGGGCATCGTCCCACTGCTCCATAACAAGCCGCTCTCACCAGTCAGAATTTGTGCCCAGCCTCCAAACTCGCCTCTCCAGGAATAAGTTCAGGGGCAAGGGCAGTGGGGCTGCAGCCTGAGTGAGGGGCTCAAAGCTGGGCTCTGAATCCAGCTCTGCCACAAACGTCATGATGCTTTCATGAAGATGCAGCAGAACTTCCAGCATCACAGTGTTGGGCCGTCGCCTGCCCAGGGGCTGCTCAGGCTCCATGGCCAAAAACACAGTGCAAAGCACAAAAACAAACCTGAAAATAAACTGCTGTGGTGTCCGAGGAAGCAGGGCAACCAAAGCAAGAACTGCAGCAACTTTGCTTTCCCTCTAGGAGGGAGGTAGGCAAGCCAGAAGCAGGAGCAGAACAACGGCTGTCCAGGAGGATCCCTTTAAGCACGCATCTCTGCAAAGAGCATGCAGCAGCACCTGGAATTTAAGGCTCCCCCTGTGACCTGCCAGAAGCACTTCCAGGTGCCTTCTTTTGTCGACAGTGTCTGGCAGTCTGGATGCTCTTTTTCAACAAAGCGGATCAATTTTTCAGTCCGCGTAATGCAGTCTAGACACTCTTTTTCGACAGCGGCTTTGTCGACAGTATCTGTCAACAAAGCCTCTGTCGAAAAAAGCCTGTAGTCTAGATGTACCCCATCAGTCTTCTTGGTAAAATCCTTAGTACGCTGATTCAAGGAACTCCAAGTTACCTATAATACTATGATAGGTATTGGAATAAGGTAAAGGGCAAGTACAGGGTTGGGGAAAGGAAGTTAAGATATATATGGGCTATGCAGTAGGAAAGTTAGTAGGTTTGATTTGTTTGTTTTATTTGGTCTTAGATAAGTGTGTGTGTGTGTGTGTGTGTGTGTGTGTGTGTGTGTGTGTGTGTGTGTGTGTGTGTGTGTGTGTGTGTGTGTGTGTGTTTTTCACAGTTTATCCATTGAGGACAGGTATGGAATCCACCATGCCCTAGAGTTATGTATTTATGAGAGAAATCTGGTGGTTTACAACTTTTTTGTCATTATTGTTTTTAATTTTACAATTAAAAGTATTAGGAAACTAGTTTCCTATATAATTGGTTGATATGTTTTCTTATGTTCTCTGGTGTTTCAGGTTATATTACGTTTTGGAATATATTTGGAGAAGGGAAGCTATTTGCTTATTTTGTTGGAGTAAGTGCTGATTACCTATTTTCACAAAAATTACTGGGTACTTTTGATGATAATATTGTTTTTGATTGATGAAAGGAATGTTTATGTTGGACACAAGAAGGATCAGTAATTTTAACCTGTATTTTTAAAGGAGAGACCAAATTGGTATTTGTAGACTATAGAAGTTTAAGATGGAGATTTAACTGAGAAATTATTTATAGTCTTTTATGCGCCCTTATTTAAGCAGCTATCACAAATGGCAAATCTTGTAATGAATTTTATCTCATATGCATTTGTGTTCTTTTGCTACTAAGCATTTATTCTTGTACTAGAAGTTTTACCCAATGTTGCTCAGGTCTTTCAGGGATTCAGTAGTTAGAGTTAGGGGATAGGGGTGGCCACCAGCTGCTCACCAGGGCTGGCCTAAGGTAGTGGAGGCTGCACTATACAGCTGCCATCTGCTCCCCAGGGCCAACCCGGGGCACTTGCTGCCCCCCTGCACTCTAGTCATTTGGGAGTATGAGGCTATGTCTAGACTACACAGAAGTTTTGAAAGCTCTGCTTTCGAAAGCGTAAGTAGTCAGGGCAGCCCCAAAAAATGAGGTTTACACGGCTTTTGGAAAAAGGGGGGTTGCCAAAAAAAAAGTGCATCCCAATTACTTTCACTTTTGAAAGCTCCGCTTTCGAAAGTGAGATCGAAAGAAGATATGCAAATTCCTGTGGAATTTGCATATCCTCTTTCGAATCTTCTGTGTGGTCTAGACAAGCCCAAACTGTCCCTGCTATCATAGCCCTCCCTTTCCCTTTAATTTAAAAAAAATCACATTCTATGCACATCCCATTGTCCTGGCACAACCAAACCTTTACCTTACTGTATGATAAGAGGAAGCTGCATACCAAATTTGGTGGTTCTAGCTCTAAGGATTTCTTGAATAATTGGACTCACAGATGGATGAATGGACACACAGAAAGACACAAGCTCACTCAAATATATAGTAGATAGTGCTGGAATATATTATTGGTGGGTGAATTGATCTCATTGAATCTCCCTTGTCTATTTATGCCAAGGGTGGCAAGATGTGACCAGCGGGCTGAATCTGGCCCACCAAGCTGCTGGATCCAGCCCACAGCCACCTCGCCAGGACCCTTAATACAGAGCAGCTACAGCTGCTTTAAAGACTGGCTGCTCTCTGCTCTGGATGCTGGGAAGGGAGGGAGGAGACTTTGTGCACTGCCCCTGCCCCCAGCAAAATTTCTCAACTCCCACTGGCCAGTTTCTGGCCAATAGAAACTGAGAAATTTTGCTGGGGTCAGGGGCATCATATGAAGCCTCCTCCTTTCTCCCATCCTCCCACCCAGAGCAGAGCCACATGGAGCAGCTTGGGACTGCCCCAGACAAGCAGCCTCATGTTCCTGTAGGGTTGCTGGCTGGGAACGACCTAGGTAAAGGCCTCACAGCCAGAGCTTGGTTCTGGCCCCCATTACCTCCCTCCCCCAACAATCTGCCCCAGGCCACCACCCAAAACTTCAGTACCTCTCTTCCTACCTCTTCCAGGTCACAATTTCCTCCTAGATTCTGCACCCACTCTTACACACCTCCCCTAGGCCAGAGTCCTCTCCTGTACCCATACCCCCTCCTAAACCTTCACCCCATTCTCCTGCCTCAGATCACAATTCCTTTTTCAACCAAACTCCCTCTCAGACCCCACACCCACTCCTGCACCACAGTCCCCTGCCCCAAGCTCCCTTCTGCACCCAGCCTTCATCCCTGACCCCAAATCCCCTTCATAAAAGTGCAGCCCATGACCACTTACCAAAATCTTGGCGTGGCCCCCCATTTGAAAATTATTGCTCACCCCTGATCTATGATCAAATTAGATTAATATATGAAAACCAATGAGCTCTTTGGTTGAAAATATACTATAGAATTGCTAAGTATTTAAAGGGTTTATGCTTCCCTCACCTGAACTCTTCCTATTTATCAAGCTGCTGTAGAGAATCATTCTGTGTCATATTCATACTTTGTTCTTTTAAATACCCAATAATTAGAGGAGAGTCTCTATTTTTAAATGTAAAGCAAACAAGCAACCTACATTATTGACAAATTTAAAAACCTAATAGTCTTAATTCATATTTTATATTCATATACTGTTATTTTGAAAAAGTAATACAGCTAAATAGTTTTAAAGCACAGGATTACATGCCTAGTGGAGGAAAGGGTTTTCCAGAAGCATCTAAACATATCAAGGAATTTAGATTGTCAGGAGTTTTCCCTTTCTCTTAAATTCAGATGTTACAGCCCACCAAGCTGTACAGGGATGTGGTAAACTTATAATTATAATCACTTGGTGCTAATCCCACCGTGCTCTCGGATCAGGAGTTTGAAATATCCAGAAACAGCCCTGGTAGATTCTAGTATACATTTTACATAGGAACTATATATGCTAGAGGAATAAGGCTCTCAGGAGTTTTAGTTTGGTTTGAGCACCAAGAACTGCTAAATTACAATCATTATGACATAAACTTCCTCTTGGCCTTGGGCAAGTCTCTCTGTCTTAGCTGTAAGAGCTGTGAAACGGGGATAATACCACCTGACAGAGTAACATGAGGGTTAGTGGTATGTAGAACATTCTAAAGACGCAAATGCTCCACAAATACTAAGTATTGGCAATGCTGTCCAACAGGCACATGGGGTCTTCCCCTTAAAGCTGTATCTTAGTGCATCATTTCTCAAAAACTCACAGAACCCCTTGGCTGTGTCTAGACTGCATCCCTTTTCCATAAAAGGGATGCAAATTAGACACATCGCAATTGCAAATGAAGCGGGGATTTAAATCCCCCCCGCTTCATTTGCATAAACATGGCTGCCGCTTTTTTCCAGCTCGGAGCTTTGCCGGAAAAAAGCGCCAGTCTAGATGCGGATCTTTCGGAAAATAAAGCCTTTTCCGAAAGATCCCTTATTCCTTATTTTAAGAGGAATAAGGGATCTTTCGGAAAAGGCTTTATTTTCCGAAAGATCTGCGTCTAGACTGGCGCTTTTTTCCGGCAAAGCTCTGAGCTGGAAAAAAGCAGCAGCCATGTTTATGCAAATGAAGCGAGGGGATTTAAATCCTCGCTTCATTTGCAATTGCGATGTGTCTAATTTGCATCCCTTTTACGGAAAAGGGATGCAGTCTAGACACAGCCCTTCAGTGTATGTCTGCACTGCATGGGAAGGTTGTAAATGTAGCAAAGATGAGCATACCTGTGTTAGCTTTATGCTGGCTAGTATGAATTAATAACAATAGTGGAGATGTGGTAGTCAGTTATTTCAGCATGGCTAATGACCTGACTGTGTGAAACGGGGTTACCTGGCATGTGGGCTAGCAACTAATGTGGAAGGCCCTGCCATGTCGTCTGTTGTTGCTTGTGCTAGTTTGATTGATTAAAGCAAGCAGAGGTATACCTCCCCGTGCTCCAGTCACATCCTCACTTGCCATGCAGTCCTGTCCTCTGACACAAAGAAATACGCAAGCTCCTCCTTTTTGCCTGTAAATACAGCTAATCCAGCTGCTCCTTTCTGTGTCTCATTGCTAGTTAGCCTATCACCTGTTTCCATTGTATATCTTGGGGAATATTTGCTGCCCTTGTCTTACACGGCTTGCCAGCATCATATTTGTGTAGCTGAATTATGAATGAAGACCTTGGCTTACCACTACCAAAAATTGCTTTGTGCTGCCAGGCACCTGCGAGGATTGTATTCACTGCTGCATCTTTCCTCTTTCATTTACAGTCCAAGAAGAGGTCTGCAATCAGTGACATAGCTGTCAGTGATGATGATTGCCTTCTGTGTGCAGCTGACCAGCTGGGTTACATCTATATTTGGAACATCACAATATATGCCCTTCAGGGACCAGAGGAGAAACCGCCAGCTTGTGAGCACCACTTTCTCCTCCCCCTTCAATCACAGTGCCACAAAGCTCGGTTGCATGTTACCGATATCTTCATAACCGATTTGCATCTTATTTTTCCCTCCATCCCTTTGTCAAGTGCTGCAGAGTTGGAGAGCTCACAGCTGCAGTGCTACAAGGTAAAATAAACTTCATAGTCTATTCTTTACCTATTAGAGATGCCATATAATCTTCCACCTAGAGATATATCCTTACATCATAATTTTTCATAGGGAATGTGACGGGTGAGCTCACAGACCACCCCTTGGGACTGTTCCCTGGTTCACTGATTATGCCACTGACACTCGCCTTCTTGCTCTCCGGGATTCCTCACCTCCAGTCTTGCTGGGGTAACCAACTCCCCCTCCCCCAAAGAGCAACGGAGACACTGAATCACTTCAGCTCTGGGAGAATGCAGTTCTAGGGCACAGCACCCAGGAAATCAGATCCCCAAGGAATCCAAACCCCAAAAAATCTGTCTCTGTAAGAGTTTTACACAATGAAAGCTCATGCAAGAAAACTCCCTTTATCAATGAAAGGAGGACATTCATACTGATTGTTCCCCTCAGGTAACAATGATTTGCACTGGGCTTGATAGTAAACAAAAGTGTTTTTATTAACTACAAACAGCAGGATTTATGTGGTTGCAATTGAAAACAGCAGCTCATAGTAAATTGCAAATTTAAAAAAGTGCATAACTAGTTCTAATACACTAAAGCTTATTGCAAACTTACTCTTACTAGAGATGTAAGCAACTACTCGAGTAGTCGACTATCTGAAAGCATAGGCTTATTGGGTAGTCGAGTCACTACTCACTTCCCCCCCTTGCTGCTTTTGTATCAGAGGCAGCAAGTGGGGGAAGAAGCAGGAGTTGTGCCGGGGGGGGGGGGGGGGGTTGAACTGGGTTAAAAGCACTGTCTTAAAAGTCCCGGCTTGTAGCACCCTTTGGAGCTAACCCTGCTGCAGCTCTGCATTTTAAATGTAGTAAAAGTCCAGTGGGCTCTTACTACATTTAAAATGCAGAGCCGCAGAGGTCCCAGAGTCAGTACGAGCTGGAACTGCTTAGTTCTGGCTCTCACTGGCCCCAGGACCTAACCCCACTGTGGCTCTGCTGTCTACGCACCCAACTCCTACTAGAGTTAAATTGCAGAGCCACAGTGGAGGTAGTGAGCACCCTCCTCTTATTGATTAATTGAGTAGTTGATGGAAATTTCATCACTACTTGATTAGCTAATTGCTACTTAACATCCCTAACTCTTACCCTAAAAGGCTGTCCTTGTCTTAGCCATAATCTTCAGGCAAAGACTCTTTTCACCAGACCTGGGTCCTCAGTTTTCCTTTTGGGTGTGTCATGCTAGGCAAAGACAAAGGGACTCATAGCTTCCCATTGTTTAAATAGACTTTTCCGTGTGTGGGAATCTTTTGTTCTACATCCTGCCTTCCATGGAAAATTACCTGGTCAAACTGGTATCCCAGAACAAGGTGATATGGACACACGTCTTCCTAGGACCAACCACTGCTTAGACTTAAAGGACAAACAAAGCAGCTTACAAGTTGTTAAGGCTTCCAGAGCACCATTTCAGGTGCTCATTAGCCCATTTAAAGCCATAAACACTCTCATACTACGTATTTCTAACTGTACATTCAAGAATGTTACATGCCCCAAAATAAAATATGTAGATCCAGCAGATTGTTACATTACAATTGAGAGGTTACATGAGGAATTTTGTCCAAAGCGTTTTCAAGTTATGCATATTTATATTCATAAGCCAATTTCATAAAGCATGGGGGAGGGTGTATCACAGGGAACATAAAACCAAGCTGCTGCCTCTTTGGGGTTATTGACTATCTGATGCACTCTTCACAAGGTTAGAGATGTCAGCCTGTGTTCTGGCCCATTTCTAGTTAAGCAATTCCATTCTGCCAAGCTACATTCCTCATGCAGTGCACTGGGGAGTGAGTTGTTGGGCATAGTCACAGCGTGACTGTTCCCAAAGGGGACTGATTTCAGTTGTGATGTGATGGGTGTTGGGTTGCAGACATTTCTGAGAGCTTTAAAGATGGAAAAAACACTTTATAAATATGCGTATATTGGGGACTGTGCTAGTACAGCCAAGTGTAGGTGATAGACACTTCTCTGTTCTTTGCTCTCTTCACTCATCCACTGTAATTCCCATGCATGATGGCAAGACATCCTTTTGGCTGAGAGTCACTCTGTTGAGGACTGTCTGCCAGGAGGGTTGCTCTCTATGCTGTATGGAAAGCCTCAGGGTAGGAGGCTGTGAGAGAAGGGGGTGGGGCTGCCTGGAGCAGGCTTGCTTAATGAGCCAACCAGAAACACCTGGGGTGCATCTACACTGGCAAGATTGTCTACACTGGCCACTTGATTTTGTGCAAGAGCACTGACGTTCTTCTGTCCGAAATCAGTGCTTCTTGCGCAAATGCTTTGACACTCCCTGGAGGTTTTTCGCCTTCCTCTGTAGCATTGGGCACAGGTCACAGCTGAAGGACTCTCTGCATGTTGGGGCCTTCAAAGTATTTGAAGGCTTCAATATCTGAGACATAGGTGAGAGGATTATTCTAAGAGGGGTGGGCGAGATTCTGTGGCCTGCACTGTGCAGGGGGTCAGACTAGATGATCATAATGGTCCCTTCTGACCTTAAAGTCTATGAGTCTATGAGTCCCATTCAGGAAAAAGCCCTCTTGTGAAAATGATTTTGCGCAAGAGGGCCAGTGTAGACAGGCAGCTAAGACGTTTTGCAGAAAAGCAGGCTAAACGGAAAAAAGCCCTAGTGGCCGCTTGGAGACTCCTTAGCCGCCGTCAGCTCCCGGACTTCCTGGTAACCCGAGCCCTCTTAAAGCAGACACAGGCTGCTAAGGTCACGAAGCAGGAGCCCTTCTTGGACCTCTGGCCAGAGGTTTGCCACATGGCCCCTGCCATCCTCAACAGCCACCCCAGAGCACGATGGCAGCTCCAGAGGGGGATCAGGCACCCTCACCCCCAGCACAGGAGGCCCCCTGGGCCAGAAAAAGATGGGCCCCATCCTGCTCATCGGAGGAGCTGGAAGCCCTCATGGACCTGTGGCAGGAGGAGGAAGCCCTGCACGACACCCGCTCCCGGCACCGGAACACAGACATGTTTGCCCGCATGGCCCAGGCGCGCGCCCAGCAGGACCCGGGCTGCGGGGATTCATCTGGATAGAGTTAAAGCTTTTAATATTTTTATTTTGCCCAACTTTAACCTGGAATTATTTTCTGCTTTTAGTTGACTCCTGCAGTCTCAGTAGAACAGGTCAGAGTGGCTAATGTGAGAGGCTAAAATGTGCCAGCTGGAGGATAATTTCAGTGCATTGTTTTTTAAATTTTGCTATAGTGTCTGTTTTGCTCTGGCTGCTAGTTTGCTGCCATTCATAGTCATTTTGGAAGCACGTGGAAGAATCTGTTATTTCAAACTCATTGAATATTTGGGAGTCCACTTTAGCTGCAACCCTTTTTAAGGTCTGGGGGTAGAGCAAAGGAAAGCGGTTCAGGAAGAGGGTTGAGAGAGAGCATATAAGAGTGGCAACTGAGGGTGCTTAAGGGGCTGCTTCTACACTGCAGCTGGGAATGTGAGTTATCGCCCATGTAGACACATCCATGCTAGTGTACTATAATTAACTCAATTAAAAATAGCAGTGATGATGCAGTGTTGCAGGCTCTGTTGAAAGCTGCAAATGCCCATCTAGCCACACTGCTGCCTTTGCTCCCATTCTTAGCACTCTGGCTAGAGTACAGCTAAAATGGGTGCAAGCTGCCAGTCACCCCTGTGGCTGTAGTATAGATGTAGCCTAAAGAAGAATCAATTTCACGCTCTGTATTGTGCCAATAAAATGCAAAGAGCTACTGTAATACCATCTCTCAGTACATACACTTAAGGATACCATAAGGACACGTTTTAAAGTAAATCTGAGGAGAAAGGAAAACAGGAGTAGGCAAAGACATTAACAGTAGGGATGTGAAGGACTAGTGCAAATGCTTATCAGATAGTCGACATGCTAGTCAACAAAGTGCTTCCCCCCTTTTGCTGTCTTTATCAGAAAGAGGCAGTGGAGAGGAGGAGGGGTACTTCAAAGAGGCAGCACCACTTGAAGCCTGGGGCCAGACCCCAGGCTCCTTGCGGTGCTGCTGCTTTGAAACACTGTGTGCAGCTTGGGACCAGCTAGGGACCCCCCAGTTGATCCTGGGGCTCCGTGTAGTGCTGTCACTTTGAAACACTGCAAGGAGCCTGACAGCAGGCTCCCTGTGACACTTCAAAGTGGCAGTGCCGTGTGGAGTCCAGGATCAGCTTGGGACTCCCCCGCTGACCCCGGGCTCCATGTGGCACTGCCGCTTTGAAACGCCGCAGGGAGCCTGACATCAGGCTGTAGGCAGCGTTTCAAAGTGGCAGTGCCATGTGGAGCCCTGGATCAGCTGGAGTCCCCAGCTGACCCTGGGTTTCACGGGACACTTTCGCTTTTGAAGTGTAGCAACAAAAGTAGCCCATATCCATTCTGAGAAGAAGTGACAGACATGGCGTCCCTTGCAATTTATTCTGTGATGTCTGTTTCTGGTTAACCCAGTTGAAATGGTTCCCAACTTCCTGAGGACTTTTTCCTTTTATGGATAGACTACACAGTGAAGCAATACATGGTTCATGGGTGTGATTCAGGGGTAGGCAATACTTTTTACAGGGGGGGCACTTCACAAATTTTGGCCTTGGTCACAGGTCATTCCCCAAAGTGGTGGTGCTTTGGGCAGAAAGGAGCTGTTCCCTCTAGGTGTGGCCAGCCCCTGGATGGGGGGAGGAGATTTCATGTGCTCCTCCACCCCCAGGCCCTGATTGGTTTGGGGGAACAGCGGGGTGGGGGTATGGCAGGGTGGCTGAGGGCCGGATCAAATGGCTTGGCAGGCCGTATCCAGCCTGTGGACCCTACCTCTGGTGTGATTTCTAAAGGGCATTAATGTATTGCCTTCTAACTGGTCCATGTAGACCCTGCTAATAGTGAACTAAAAGTTCTTTAGTGTGCTTTAAACACAGCACCTGTCTGAAACCGCATAATGTTAGTGTGCACTACCTGGAGCCTGCACCAGCAGGATCCACGTGGATTAGTTGCTGACACGGACTCACCCTCCTCCCCTGCCATGAAGCCTGCATTGCTGTATTGCACAGACAAGCCCTTAGTATGACAATGTCAATATCTCCTTTTTTCTTCCAATGGAGCAGTGTCACCCTGGTGAGTGAAAACCAGCTGCTTCTCACCTCATCCTTGGACTGCACAGTGAGGCTATGGAGCCTAGAAGGGGAATACATAGGTAAGTGAAGAATAAGATGGAAGAAGTTCACAATATGGTGGGTTGGTTGCTAATGAGGATCAAACCAGTTTCTTTGACCTAGAATCATTTACAGCATCAGGCCTGGCACTAGAAGGGTTCAGGGCCTGGGGCAACCTCCCCCGCTTTCCCTAGTCCTTGCCCCTGCCTACTTTCATTGCAGTCCTTCCCTGATCCCCTCTCCCCTAAGAAACAGGATCTGGGGTGTTACCACAGCATCTGGGGCATGGTGGCATCAGGGGTTGCTCCCCCATCAGCACTCCCCACGGAGGCAGGAAGGAAAGCACCCTGGCTGGGAGATGGGTGGCTGAGTGGAACAGGCTGCTGGGTCATTCTGCTTCCTGTGGCTCCTGCCACCACAGTGAGTGCAGGGGATGGGCCTGACTCCTCCTGCTGCTCCACACCAAATCTCTGAGGTAATGCCTCACACCGTCCTGGGCCAACATGGGGACCCATCCTTTCCATAGGCCGGTTGGGGTGGCTGCTATGGGACACCCCCAAAGTGCAGGGCCTGGGAAAGCTGCTGAAAACCATCTTCTGGACAAGACAGTGCTGCACAGGATCATGTTTGTAGGAAAGCAACAAGAATCTTACTTGAGGAGAGGAGTCAGAGCACCGCCCCTGTTCATTAAGTGGCTCGGCCTTTGCCCACTGAGGGCCAGTAGTCAGAAAAGCAGAGTGTTATGATATCTCCCTCCCTTTCCGCCTGTAAGGGTACGTCTAGACTACATGGCTCCGTCGACGGAGCCATGTAGATTTGTTTGTTCGGCAAAAGGAAATGAAGCTGCGATTTAAATAATCGCAGCTTCATTTAAATTTAAATGGCTGCCCCGCTCTGCCAATCAGCTGTTTGTCGGCAGATCGCGGCAGTCTGGACACTCCCCTGTCGACATGAAAGCCCTTTATCGACCTCCCCAGTAAACCTCATCCTATGAGGCATAACGGGGAGGTCAATAAAGGGCTTTCAGGTCGGCGCGGGAGCGTCCAGACTAGCGCGCTGAGCCATCAAACAGCTGATCAGCTGTTTGTCGGCTCAGCACAGCAGCCATTTAAATTTAAATGAAGCCGCGATTATTTAAATCGCGGCTTCATTTCCCTCTGCCGATCAGCCTAATCTACATGGCTCCATCGATGGAGCCATTTAGTTTAGACATACCCTAAGAGTTCTCAGAGTCAGATATGTAATTGGCCAGTGCTGCAACTTAAGACAGATTTTTAATGGCGAGTTGATTAACCGTTGGAACAAACTACCAAATTAGGTGATAGATTTACCATTGTTTGTCTTCAAATCAAAACTGGATGCCGTTCTTGAAGATATACTTCAGTTAACACACGTGACAGGGTAAAAGAAGTGAAATTGGCTCTGTATTCTACAGGTCAGACTGGATGATCTTATTGTCCCTCAAGGTCTCAAAATCAATGACATTTCTAGGAGGATAGCAATGATGGAAGCTGTACTGTAGATGATGAGTCAGGAGTCTTGACCATGTCCTCATCCCTTGTTGTTTTTATATTCCGTTAGGTACATTTGGCCAAAAAGATCTATGGAACATCAAGGATAACACATCGTGGAAGCCAGGCTCTAATCTAGATGGCCACATTACTCCAACTATGCGTGCTAGGCAGGTGTCAGCAGTAAAACCAAGCTGTGCCACAGGGAGGGAAGATAAGGAAAGCAGCACAGAGGTGGGAATGCTTTTAATAACAAAGTCAGTCAATATAAATACTTGGGGGAATGGGGAGAGAGAAATTCCATTTCTCTGAAGACTAATGCATACTACACAGGGGCTTATTATTCACAGGTTATGAATAACTGCACTAAAAGTGCAGCGCTAGGATTGGAAAGAGCTTAGTGACACACGTCAGTAAAGCAACTTAAACACAATGATCAGTAGAAAAGAGATCCCTCCTTAAATACTGGCTTTTTTCCCGCTCCTAGAACAGACTGTACAAATGGTTGCATGGTACAGTAAACTTACGATAATCCGGCACCTTTAGGACCCAGGGGGTGCCGGATTATCAGATATGCCGGACTATCACAATGGGGGGCTATGAGGGGTCTGGAGTAGGGTGGGAGGGGATGCCACCCCAGACTCCTCATAGCCCCCCCCTTACGATAGTCCGGCTCTGCCCCAGGCGTCCCTGATTCAGCTGCTGCTGGTCAGTTTCAGCAGCAGCTGAATCGGGGATGCCTGCAATAGAGCAGCTGGGGTGCTGCTGGGTTAGTCACTACGGCACCAACCCAGCAGGACCCCAGCTGCTCTGCCCCAGGGGTCCCAGATTCAGCCGCTGCTGAAACAGATCAGCAGCTGATTCCAGGAAGCACCTGCCCCGGGCTTCCTGGAATCAGCCGCTGATCTGTTTCAGCAGCAGCTGAATCGGGGACCCCTAGGGCAGAGCAGCTGGGGTCCTGCCGGGTTGGTCCCGCAGCGCCGTCCTTTGGCGCTGTGGGACCAACCCGGCAGCACTGCAGCTGCTCTGCCCCAAGGGTTCCCAAGAGCAGCTGGGGTGCTGCCGGGTTGGTCCTGCAGCCCCTCTGGGCAGTGCTAAGAGACCAACCCGGCAGCACCCCAGCTGCTCTGCTCCCGGCTTCCCTGATTCAGCTGCTGGTCAGTTTCAGCAGCAGCTGAATCAGGGATGCCTGCAATAGAGCAGCTAGGGTGCTGCCGGGTTGGTCCTGCAGCCCCGAGGGGCAGCACTACGAGACCAACCCGGCAGCACCCCAGCTGCTCTGCTCCCGGCTTCCTCGATTCAGCTGCTGGTCAGTTTCAGCAACAGCTGAATGTGGGAAGCCTGTCTGGCTGCCCCAGCACTTCCGGGTTCCTGATGGTGCCGGACCATCAGGAGTCCCGGAGCATTGGATGCCGGACTAATGGAGTTTTACTGTACTATGCATTTGTGTCACGCTGACTCACATCAAACTTGCTCATCTTGGTGGGGTAGGGATCAGTGATTTCCCTTCATAGCGATCAGGCCTGCAAACACAGGGTTTTTCCTTTTTCACTTGTCATTATCTATTCTATAAAGGTTCAAGAAGTCCAAGTCCTCCACACAAGTGACACCATGTGCAATGCCCATTAGCCTTCTGTGGATTTTGATCCAGAGTTTTTGCTATATATCTGCCACTTTCTGGATGAAAAATATATGCTACAGTTACGGTAACAAGTGAGTAAGTGATTTCGTTGTTGTTTAGCTTGACAGTCAGGTGGCTTCTCATTCGAGCCTGATAAAAGATGACGAAATTGCAGAAGAACTGACACAAAGGCAGACAGCAAAGTCAGAGCGCAGGTACACACCTTCATTGATTTCAGGGGCTTTTTAAAGGGCTCTAGAGCAGCGTTTCCCAAACTATGGGCCACAGCATGATACTGGGCCATGGGAAAAAAAAAATACCAGGCCTTAGCATGCCTGGTGATTGCGGGCAGGGGAATTGGGGCAGAGCTGGGGGCCCTGCTCCACCGACATGTGGAGCTGGGTCTCTCCCCCGGCTCTGCCAGACGCGGATCCGCTGCGCCGGGCCCCCCGTGCGCCCCCGCCGTGCGCGGCTCCTCCTCACCACCTGCTGCTGCCCATGTGCGGCGTTGTACGTGGGCGGGGCGGATGCCCGGGCGTGACGTGACGTCACGGCTCGGAATCTTAAAAGTCTTCAGAGGCACGTGACAGGGCCACGCTGGCTCTGGCGGCCTCTGGCCCCGCAATGTGGAAGGCAGAAGGTAGGGAAGGGGCTTGGGCGGCGGCGGCAGGGGCGGCGGGTGGGCTTGCGCGGAGGGGGAGGAGTGGAAGGTGAAGGGGCTTGGGAGGGGAAGGCACCAAGGGCCAGGAGAGAGAGACAAATGGCAGGGGGCCAAGTGCAGACAAGGAGGGAAAGGGCAGGAGGGGAGGTGTCAGTGGGAGGGGGGGGCAGGGTGATGCTGGGAGAGGAGAGGGGAAGGGCATTGGGGGCTGGAGGAGGAGGTGCTGGGAGAAGGCTAGAAAGAAGGGGTGGGGATGAGAGAAGTAGGGATGGAGCAAGTCATGTGTGAGGGCACAGAGGGGCAGGAGGGATGGGGCAGAGAGTGCTGAGGGGGTGGGTATCGGAAAGAGAGGGCAAAGGGGGCAGGGGCAGTAAGGAAAGGGGGAGGCACCAGGAGGGTGCAGGGCTAAGGGAAGGTGCAGGTGCCAGGGGATTCTGGGGTGAGGAGGAGGGGAGAGCTGCCCACCAGAAGTAGCACTGGACAGGGGAATTGGGGCAGGCTGGGGAGATTGGGGGGGCCGGTGGAAGCAGGGCTGCCGGGGGTGCGAGGTTGGGGCCAGGGTGCTGGCCCGGGAAGATGGCGGTGGGAGAGGGGAAGAAGTGGCTGCTGGAAGGAGGGCTGGATGCGGGCAGAGGGGCTGGCCAAGGGAGATTGGGAGGAGAAGCGGGGGGGGGGGGGGGAGGCTGGCTGCCTGGGAGGGGTTTGGGGGAAGTGGGGCTGGCCAGAGGTGCAGCGGGGGGGGGGGAGCAGGGAAGAGGAATGAATCAGCCTGCGGGGAGTGGGACTGACCTGGCCATATGTAGATCTTGGGACGCTGCCCCTGCTCCCCCCTCCCCCCGCAAAGCACAAAGCATGAGTTAGTCCGGCCCGGGGATTCTGTTGTCCCCACACACACACACCCCTCGAGTAGTTGCGAACTGTCTGGCTGGTAGACACACTCACGCAGCCTGAGCACATTTACCAGCCAGGCAGTTCGAAACTACAAACGGATACATCTAGTAATAATACAACTTACCTAAGTTGTTATATGTCTGGTATTTTCTCAGTTTGTTTTTTATGTGTTTATATTTTTGGATTGCAAAAAGCAGTATTGGAAAAAAGGGTTCCAACTAAAGTAAAAAGTTTGGGAAACCCTGGTGTAACCAGCTCTCTGTCTGTCTTACAGTCCATTTATCCAATCCATATTCCTTAACTTGCTGGCAAGAATATTGTGGGTGACCATAGCAAAAGCTTTGCTAAAGCTGGCACTGGGGGTTTTGGGAGGACCAGAAACAACTTATTTGAATATTCATCATTTGATTAATGAATATGCAAATATGTAATTGAACATTACCAGTCCTCCAGAAGTTTGTGAATGGATTTACTGGTCCCTGTGTCCAAAAGTTTGGGAACCCCTGCTCTAGAGGATGACTCCAAGGGTCTCGCTAACTTGAAGTGTGTAGGGGTGGGGAAGAATAGTGGAGGGGGCATGATTGGTCTCTGTATTTAAATCATGATTGGTTAGCATTCTGCCATCTGAGAATTCCATCTTTACATAATCCATGGGGATGTGGGCAGTTACCCTGCTTTTCCCTCTTCTAACCATGCTTTTGGGTAGGGAAAATGCACTACATTTACAAAGCTACTAGTGGCATATTTGCATGGGAAGCTTTCTGATCTTCTCATGGATCCTTTCATCCCCTTCTGCTCTTCCCTAAAGAGAACCTGTGTGTGTTTGATTTTTCCACTCTCTCTCTCTCCCCCCCCCCCGCCACCTCTTGAATCTGCCCCAGTCTGAGTGTGAGAGATGGTGGTAGAACTTCCTTCCCAATGTGCAGAACCTGCTTTCTCTGCAGCGTTCTGAGCCCTTGGTGGCCCAGAAGGAGGAACTGAGTTTCTCAGAATACACACAAATGTTACTAGCAAACTGCCAGGGAAACCTAATGGGTGGGATTTGCAAAGAGGATTTAACCCAACTGTTATGACACCTAACTTCTAGGAGACGTGCTGCCAAGTGGAATCCATAGCGCCAGGCTCCCCACACAATGGATGGGCAGAGTTCGATTGGCAGGGCAGAGAGGGAGGGAAGAATCTGCAATGTTGGCTTTCTGAGCATGGAGGAGCCACTTAAGCTTACCAGTACAAAGTACAGGGAAGGATTGGCCCTTTGCCCCACCTCTAACTCTGCTTGCCTTAACAGCATGTCAGTCCATCTAGAAAAATGGAGGTGCAGTGCTCCCCATTTCATGCACAGTAGCCCATGGTAGCTGGAGCACTCATCCACAGTCGTTATTCGCTGTACACACTGCTCCGTTGCACTTACCTTGGGAATGCCTTCTGATGCATGGAAAACAAATTAACCAAAATCCTGGACCTCCGGTCTGTTCTCTTGTTGGTACCATAAGTAGAGTGGAGGCTGAGCCTCTTAATTCCATGGTATCAGATGCAACAAGCTTAGTGGAGTCAGAGGAAACACGTATCACAGTGCATGCTCTTGTAATGCAGTGTGGAGTGGAACTGCCAGGTTTGGTTTAGTTTGCGGAAACCGAGGCCACTTTTCATTGGGAACAAACCTGTTGGAAATCAAATTTGAGAGGAAAAATCCCCTCTTTTTAAAAAAGTGATACCTTAAAGTTTCCTTCCTTTTTAAAGGCAATTGCATAATCATCTGCATTTGTTTATATATCACCCTGTCTTTCAGAGCACTTCATTCTCAACTCAAATCCATTACACAAGAAACCAGAGTGCAACCGACTTATCATTCCCTCCAACTTTGTGAGTTAACCTATGTACCACCAGCCGCCTTCCATAAACGAAATCCAACAGAATGTGACGATCCAGACAATCTGACATTCTAACATGTCTTTTGGGAGTGTGTTTGAGGCAGATGCCACTCACCTCTCAGTATGGCAATGAACAAAAGGCAAGTTCTTCGCAAAGCATCATCTCGGTGTTTGATTTTTTTTTAAATGACAGATGTAACTATGGGAATTTTAGGCCTTTATGCAGTTAATTCAGTTCTTGTTACTCACCTGCTCTTGACTCCGAGTTGGTTTTAGTGAAGCAGCTGTGGCTTGCTTAGCATGCGACCTCAGCTTCTTGACCTTCCAGCACAGCTTTAGACCAGGCATTCTCAATCTTCATTGTATTGCCACCCTCTTCTGACAACAAAATTACTTCACAACCCTGGGAAGGGGGTCTCAAGCCTGACCCTCCCTCTCCCCTCCTCCCACTGTCCCAACACTCTGAGCAGGGCGCCAAAGCTAAAGGGCTTCAGTCCCAGGTAGGGGGCCTGCAATTGGAGCCCTGTCACCTCAGGCCCAGCAGTCTAAGCCAGCCCTCGTGACTCCCTTCCAAGGGGGTTTGAGAACTGCTGCTTTAGACACAAATAAGGCACAAACTAAGCTTTAGGCTTGGTGATGGTTCTGTAATATCTGACTAAAAGTAGGTGGCCACTTATTTTTAAACCTCTAGATCTGAGAGTTGCCTTTTAATACTAGTGAGCAGGTTTAAAACTAATAAAAGAAAGTTCTTCACACAGCGTGTAGTCAACCTGTGGAACTCCTTGCCAGAGGAGGCTGTGAAGGCTAGGACTATAATAGAGTTTAAAGAGAAGCTGGATAAATTCATGGAGGTTAGGTCCATAAAAGGCTATTAGCCAGGGGATAAAATGGTGTCCTTGGCCTCTGTCAGAGGCTGGAGAGGGATGGCAGGAGACAAATCGCTTGATCATTGTCTTCGGTCCACCCTCTCTGGGGCACCTGGTGCTGGCCACTGTGGGCAGACAGGATACTGGGCTAGATGGACCTTTGGTCTGACCCAGTACGGCCATTCTTATGTTCTTATGAGATATTGTTGGCAGGGTTAAACACTCCTACTGGAGAGGTGGTGGCTCATCCTGCCTGAGATGACACAGGGAAGAATTTGGTCCAGGGACCATCATCAGAGGGGATTGTGCAGGGTCCTAGTTTATCATTTTTCCAGCATGAGGGGGCACCAGGAGAGACGGTGAAGTTGTTTGTGGCAGCAGCATTCCGACAGTGCCACAGCTCTTTGTTAAATGAGCAGTGCACTCAAATGCAGATCAGGTTCTAGTTGAGGGCTAACTAGTTAAAATCTCAAGACCCTAAAGTGGTGACCTTTCTGGGCGGAATATGCTAATGAAGTTCGGGCCTAAGGTCCTTGTGGAACCACACAGGTGCACCTGACTAGCCAAATACAAATAGGCACAACTGTGCTGTTTTTTTCCCCTTGGAAAAGGACTATAGCAGGGTTATCCATATCAGTGTGTAGAGGTGGCTTACTGCAACATGCTCTGCATCCCATCAAAGCTAATAAACTTCTAGCAGATGATGAAGCATTTACTTGTTTCTCAGAAATGTAGCTATTTGTGTGGTATTACCTACCAGTTTGTTAGAGCAGCAGTTGTGTAGTTCATTCTGCTTTTTAAAACACATGCTCTGAGTGTGGACATTCTTAAAATTATCTTTAAGATATGCGTTAGACTGAACCATCTATCCCTAAAGACAGTGTAAGGTACTCACACAGTGTAAGGTGTGCTCATGAGGAACATCTGCTGAGTGCTGTAATCTGACTTCTCTACAAAATGCCACTTGTTTTGCAGAGTACAGTGGCTTTTATGCCATTGCATATTGTAACTGCCCAAAACAAACTGACTGAGCTGCTGGGAGGAGGGACTTTGTCTGCCCTGTTAGTGTGGAAAGAATATATAGAGCCCTGTGCCGATACCAGATTTTGCAACTGATCCACAATCAGCAAAAGACTCTCCATGGATTTGCAGAAGGGATGTTAAATTGTGGTTATCTGATACACACTATTAACTAACTACACAATTAGTTGATAAGGAGCGCTCTATAGAGCCTCAGTGAAGGTGACTCCAGGAGCTGTCTCGAGCAGGGACTAAGTAGTCCTGGCTTGTGCGGACACCAGGAGCCACCCCCGCTGCGGCTCTGCATTTTAAATGTACCGTATTTTCCGGCGTATAGGGCGACTGGGCGTATAAGACGACCCCCTATCTTTTTAATTAAAAGATAGGGTTTCATCTTATACCCCAGCGCCCCTCCGCCTCCTTTGCTCCCGGTGTCCCTGGTCTGCTGGAGATGGTCCCCAGCAGACCAGAGGCACCGGGAGCAAAGCCGCAGCAGCTTTGAAAGCCTCGGGGGAAGCCGGCGGGGGGGCATCCCAGGCGCGCCTGGGCTGCTCCCCCGCCGGAGCCCCTCCGCGGCTTTCAAAGCCTCGGGGGAAGCCGGCGGGGGGGCATCCCAGGCGCGCATGGGCTCCCCCCCCCCCGCCGGAGCCCCTCCGCGGCTTTCAAAGCCTCGGGGGAAGCGGCCGGCTTCCCCCGAGGCTTTGAAAGCCGCGGAGGGGCTCCGGCGGGGGAGCAGCCCAGGCGCGCCTGGGATGCCCCCCCGCCGGCTTCCCCCGAGGCTTTGAAAGCCGCGGAGGGGCTCCGGCGGGGGAGCAGCCCAGGCGCGCCTGGGATGCCCCCCCCCTGCCGGCTTCCCCCGAGGCTTTCAAAGCCGCGGAGGGGCTCCGGCGGGGGAGCAGCCCAGGCGCGCCTGGGATGCCCCCCCCCGCCGGCTTCCCCCGAGGCTTTCAAAGCCGCGGAGGGGCTCCGGCGGTGGGGCATCCCAGGCGCGCCTGGGATGTATACCCGGCGTACAAGACGACCCCCGATTTTTGGGGGATGGTTTTTAACATCAGAGGTCGTCTTGTACGCCGGAATATACGGTAGTAAGATCCTCTGGGATCTTACTACATTTAAATGCAGAGGGGCAGCTTCCGAGACCAGCACGAGCTGGTCCTGACTCATGCTGAGTCCAGCAGCCCATGTTTCATTGTTCAGCCTGGTCCACTGCAAACAGGGGCTGCATGGCGGCAGCTGCCCCTGGCCATGGAGGGGCCTAGCTCCCTGTTGGGACCCTCATGGACAGGGGCTGCTGCCAGAGCAGCCTCTGCCCTCAGTGAGCCTTGGCCCCTATTCTCCCCCCGCCTCAGAACTTTTAAGCCAGCTCCCCCCAGCACCAGCTCCTGTTTCCCTCCAAGACAGCAAGGGCGGGTGTGTGTGTGTGTGGGGGGCGGGGGAGTAGTCAATACTTCAGTCAACTACTCGCTAACATCCCTAATTTGTAGGGCTCTAATAATAAAGCTTCTATCCTTGCAGTTGTTTTAACCTGGATGTCAAAGAAGCATTTTTCAGGCATTAGGAAAGTAGGATATGAATGGTTAAGCAGTAAGCATCAACCTGAATGGGTGATGCTTACTGGTCATGGTTAACTGGTGGGGACTGCTTCAACCCAGCTGCGGCAGGACTGGGCTGTCTGCTTCCCCCCCCCCCCCCACCATTTAATCAGTTAACTGGTTAAACTTAATGTTTATAACCAGTTAACTAAACAGGATTTTATATCCCTATAGCAAAGGTGGCAATTGCTTGGGAAAGGTGTCTCATGCAGAAGAGGCAGAGTGATAATCCAAGAATGACTCTTGTTCTAAATTTAGAGGTTGATGGGATTATGTAGCTAATACAACTTGTAACAAGAGGAAGTCTAGACTTAACTGTAGTGGGGGGCAGGCAGAGTGAAACACCTAGCAGCCAGCTTCTCCAGCTCCCTATAATGTGGAATATCTGTTCCAACAGCCACTTTCTCTAAGGTTGCACAATTTGTGGGATGAATTAAGGCCATGGTGGGATGTAATCTATTTCTATAATGGAAGTTTGTTTTGCAGAATTAACCAATATTGTGCAAAATTCTTTAGACAAGAACTTTTAGTTTTAGTCATTTGAATGCTGGTATGGGGTTTAGTCCACATTTAACCTAAGCATGTTAAAGTTATGAAACGTGCAAGATAGAGCCTAGGTGTTGTGATAAACTCTTTGTTCACTTCAGCTAACCTAGGCAATGTCCACAACCTAGTATTTCAGTATTAAATAACAGTGGGAGTTAGTCCGTGTGAGCATATTGAGAATCTACAGAGCAGTAGCCAGTGACCCTGCATGAAACTTTTGGAATTTGCTAACTTCTATAATTCTGGCAAGAACATTATTTGGTCTACAGCGAGGGCATCTCTGAACAGGCTGAAAAAATAATCTGAAGTAGCTGAAAATGTGAATTTTAAGATGGATTAGTTAAACTATATTAAGCCACAATGTCTGCCTGCTAGGGTTTAAGGACAGCTGTGGACTAAAGTTGCATTAATCTGAATTAATTTTTCTAGAGTGTTCCCCAGGTAACAAGGCCAGCATTTTGGTTCCTGTAGCTGGCCTTCTCCTTAAGAGAGACCGACTCCAGTGGTCACCAACTGGTCGATCATGATTGACTGGTTGATCGCTCCAATCCAGCAGGCCATGGCATTCAGCCCACAGAGGCTGCGCTGTGCTCCAGCTGGGCTGGATCAGAGGGGCACTTGGCTCACTAGGGCTACCCCATGCTGCTCCCCGCAGGCTGTGTGCAGGGTCGGAGAGCCACCTTTCCTAGCATCCTGCTGTGCCTGGCATGGCTGAAGGCAACCCTGGGCTCTGCCTGCCCCAGCCCCAGAGCCTAGGTTAGCAGGCAAGGGGCTGGGCCAGGCAGGGAAGAGACTCTGCCCCCTTCCCCTCCTTGCCCCAGGGCTACTGTCCTGCCTGTGAGGGTTGGGGGCGAAGGATGGGAAGGGGTAGGAATTGCACTGAACGGCATGGAGCAATGCAGGGGATCAGGCTGGGGGGAATCATGGGCCTGAGGGGAGGCTGGAGCAGAGGGAAGGGCTGGATGGGGGGGGGGGAGGGAGATATACATTTTTTACTTTGCAGAAGCTGCACTTTCCTTTACTCCCCACTTTTTTTTGCCTCCTTCCCCAACTAGCTATTTGGCTGCATTCTCACCCTCTTACTTCTTTCTGCATTACTGCCCCAAACCCTCCTGCCGCTAAACTCCCTTTCTGACCCTGCAGCCCCTCTCCTACCTAGATCCTGCCTCCGTATCACTCTCGCTGGCAACCCTATCCCACACATTGAGCCCCTCACTTTCGTTCGCACCTCAGCGCCTAAGTGGGGGGGGGGGGGAGGAAGTCCACAAAATCCACTAACTCCAGCACCCCAGAAAAGTAAATCTGACCTATGGGAAGCCTCGAACCTCAGCCTTCACTGCCCCTTCCCTTTGGGGGCTGTAGTGCCAGAGGAGTGAGGTGTCTGTTGGGAGGTGGGGGCACATCAGTGAGGGTTGGGGGTTTGGGAGGGGTTTTTTGCTTCTCACTTGTGTGGTCCCCAAATGATTTTTCTGTGGGTCAGTGGCCCCCAACCCAAAAAAGGTTCCCACCCAACCATTAAAACAAAAATTGAAACCTTGTGTTGGACGTAACAATATTTTACTTTATTTAAAATGGAATTTGATCAACTAACAGGGGTTGTAGATGGCAACACAGTCACCAGAGCTGCTCCAACCTGAAGCATTTGACTCCGAGGATTCCAAAAGTGGGTAGGGAGGCAGACAACAGAACAGGATGAATTTCCCGTAGACAGAACGTCGCTTCTCACAGAAATTTAGCCAGCTCCCAAAGTGTCGAAGTGTACACCTCTCAGACTTTCACTATAGCCCCGCCCCTGCAGGAGGTCTTGGAGCTGGCCCATGGTCACATATCAAAATTTGTGATGTTGGCTCCTGGCCAATTATTGCTCACCCCTAGCTTACGAGCTATCCAGTTTTACCATCAGATTGCCACACTACAACCGCTTAGCTGAGCCACTGTTCAGTGTCACTATAGAGCAGGGGTGGGCAATAATTTTTAAAGGGGCAGTACTCCAAGATTTGGCAAATGGCCAACAGCTGCACTGCTGTGGAGGTGATGTGCAGTCAGGGATGGAGTTTGGGCCCATCAGGAGGAGGAGCTTGGAGCCCACAGTCCGGTAAGGGTTATGGGTGCAGGAGAGGATTTGGGCTGGGGGTAGGGGCTCTAGTAGGGAGCTGTGAAGAGTGCAGAGAGTTTGGGTGGTGACCTGAAGCAGGGGAATTGGGTGCAGGGTCAGAGAAGGGGGATGAGTGCAGAATAGAATTCTGGCCTGTGGGAATGGTGTAGGAGGGGAGGGGTGCAGGGTCCCGAAGTCATGATCTGGGAGAAGAGGGAAAAGGGACACAGTTTGGGTGCTGTCCCGGGGCAGGTAGTCAGAGGGGAAGGGAAGTGCCAGAGGCAGGCTCCATCTGGGAGGTGCTTACCTACAGAAACCTGAGGCAGACTGCCTGCTGCAATCATGAGGAGGTAAAGCAGGGAGGGAGACGGTTTCCCACACTGCCTCTGCACCCAGCAAAAATCTCCATTTCTTTTGGCCAAAAACTGAGAATTTGCTTGGCAGTAGGAACAGCATAAGAAGTCTCCTTCCCCAGCCATCTAGCAGAGAGAGCAGCTGGCTTTTTAAAGCATGCGTTGTTCTCTGCCAATGAGTCCTGGTGGCTTGATTGGGCCTGATCCAGCCCACTGGCAACCTCTTGCCTACCCCTGCTATGATAATTCCTTTAGCTAATAAGTACTCTACTCCATTTAAAACCCACAAAATAGTCTTAACAACTACTCATTTTGACATATTAAATACTGCAGCTGATTCTTTGAGTCCTAATAGGCCTACCTTCCTATTCAGATGCTTTTATTCCATGTGCTTTTGACTGAACAAGGCATACTAACTGTGCAGCCTCCCAAGAAAGGCAGCAAACACATGATTTTTTAATGTGATCATTAAACAAATATAGCTTTAAGAAGTTACATGTGTAAGTCTAGTTCTCTGGCAACTGAAAGATAGGTAACTGAAAACAAGGGATTTTTATGCAAAACAAGTCAGGCCTACATGTCTCACCAAAAGCCCTTTATCTTTGGACCCCAATCCCTGGGATGGGAAAGCACAGGCTCTTGTTCCTCTTCTCCCTGGACAAAGGGGGCTTTTGGTGGATTTATCCTCCTGCTGGGGTTTTAGCATTTTTTCAGAAGGGGATCATGGTGCAGTAGTTTATACAGTGCATCAAAACATGGCTTCTATGAACTACTTACCCAGTCTTCATATTTGAATGGGAGATTACTCCTTTATAAAAAACAGCTAGCTGGATCTAAGCACAACATGCTCTCCTAGATGTATATCATCACCATAATGATAGGTGATCAGTATCAATATAATGATAGTTTAATGCAGAAAGGATTTGCAATCAGACTTCTCTAAAGTGGTAATTTCATCTGTCTCCCCATTTCCTCTAAAATTACCTAAAATGGGGATAATGCACTATAAAGCAGAGAATTACCATTTCAAAAATACTACACAAAAGCCACATGAAGCATAAAGTATTACCATCAGTTAAGGGACATCAGCTTATCAGTTTATGAGGTTTCTTACATGAATTGCTGCTAATGTTTGAGGAATTTCATTTTTTTTTTTAAAACTGTTCAGTTGCAGTGACAGCCTAAAGTGCTGTAAAATAAATAAAGCTCTCATCTGTTATACGTAGTTTGCATAAGCGGCGAGGAGTCCTGTGGCACCTTATAGACTATAACTGAAGTGTTGGAGCATAAGCTTTCATGGGCAAAGACCCACTTAGTCAGATGCATGTAGTGGAAATTTCCAGAGCATGTTTGCAAGTTACTTTTATCAAAGAATCTTGTGTTTTGGTCTTAGTCGACTTGACACATTAGAATTCTCGTTTTACCACAGCAATGCTTACGACAGTCACAGTAGGATATCCCACTCCTCCTCAAGTTCTAAATAAAGTACCAGTTACCTTGCCACTGGTTTTCTATAGAAGTCACTTGTGCTCAAGGGCGCATCTACATAGCAGGACTAAATTCGAAATAATTATGCAACTGACATAGCTCAATTGCATAGCTTATTTCAAAATAGCTTAGTTTTGGTGCTGTCTACATAGCACTTATTTCTTCCTCCAACTATCCTTACTCCTCAAAATGAGGGTTACAGGAGTAGGAGTAAGAAGTCCTCCAACTTCACAGTATTTCAACGTTACACACTGCCAGCTGTGTAGACAGACTATATTATTTCAAAATAATACTAGTTATTTCAAAATGTTGCTGTGTAGATGCAGCACAAGAGTACTACCTCTGAAATCACTGAAGTCATATTTTAGTATGATTGGAGGGCAATATATAGTAGAAAATACAGATCTATTGAGTCACTTTTGATCTTAATACTCTGTTGTACAGGGTAGCTCCTTAAAATGGCTTGTATTTTTTCCCAGCACTTTTGAAAAAAAAAATCTCATCTGCATGTAGCCACCATAAATGCTACTCTTCTATATTTTAAACTGCACAAAATCTGAATTTTTTTAGCCTCTTGGATGTATTAACACTGTTAAACTGAATTCTTCAACAGTCCTGGGAATGGCTATTACCATTATACAAGGGAGGAAAAAAACTTGAACAGAGCTTGAGTTAGTTGCAGCAGGGTTCACTATAAAAGACAAGTCTCAACTGGACATGATTATGGTTTAAGTAGCAGGTTTATATATATTTATTATAAATTATACATAACCTCAATTTGAGTTGCCATTCAAAAATAAATTGAAGTATTTGTCAATTTGCACATGATCTATCACTATTATAAAGATGTAATTTACATACATAGTAAACATTTTCCACACTTTAACACTGCTGTGAGTCTATTCAAGTTTCACGCATTCCCTCCTGCCCTCTAAAGATACGTTTAGACTAAAAATGACAAATATGCAACATCCAATAACCATTACCTTATCATGAACCAGTTAACTACAACTTTCAGCACTTTTAATATGGGTGAGTCATTGCATTGAATTCAAAGCTTAATTTTCAATTTTAAAATGTGTTCTTCAAATCACATTGCACTGCTAGATGTTTGAAACCTCCCACCCCCATAAAAAAGCAGGGAGGTGTTTTTTTTAAATGGTTCCCTCGGGTCAGTAGTACTGTAGCACCAAAACAACAAAAGCAAGAGAAAATATTCAGATTAATAATTACATGCAACTAAACAAATGATGCTACTTATTTTACCCATCTATGTAATTGTTGGACATTGGTGATCAGATTACTGTAAAAATATTACTTTTCTATTCTTCTAAAGCATATAAGGGTTATAGTTATACTCCAGCTGTTTTAAGGTCACGAGTGAAAAAATATTTGAAAAATTACCTTTAATAGAAAAGTTTTGAATAGTCAATTTCATTCCTTTTGTAACAGGATTTACTATGCCAATATTTTGTAACCAGTTTTAGGTGGGGGAGGGGTTTTGGAACCACTGTTTTGATGCTTAGTTCTTTAGAAAGTGTAATGTATTTTTAATATCTTTCATAGTACAAGTAGCAAGATTTCTCTCTGAATTAAGGGACATTAAGCAGTAGCAGGGGAAGGAAATTTGCAATAGCACTTGCCAAGGCTAGTCACTGCCTGTAACAAAAAGGGGAATTCAGTTTAAAGGATTGTTTATTCAGTGCCTTTCACAAGAAGGAAATATTACAAATGGATTCAAGTGAAAATGTTGAGTCTCAAATGGGGGAGAGGTAAAAAGTAAATAGGATTACAAACAGGGGTCCGAGATAGAAAATGGAAAGGAAAAAGTCTAAACCCAGGCAAAGTGGGATATCTTAAAAAATCAAAGGATACACATAGGAAGTGTCATACATCAGCACACAAGAAGAAGCCTATATACCGGCTTTGCTTTACTGTATGAGAGAGAAGAAGCTAGTGGAAAATAAGCTTCCTTTCCTCACAGCATATAGTAAATTTGATTATGGAAAACCATGTTGCTTTGAAAAAAACAGCTAAAAGTCACAGGTTGACAGCTAGACTAGCACTCTCCCTTCAAACAACCCCACACTGCATATGTAAATTGTAACAGGCACTCATGCTGTTGAGGTCCGACTGATTATACATCTCAGCTTCATCTTTGTAGATCTGGTTATAACCTTCAGACAGACATGGTGTTTCAAAGGAGTTGTATAGTGTTTCCACATCTTTACTATGCTACAGGATACTTAAGTTTCCTGCTGTAAATTTCAAGTGTGCACAGACGCATGACGCTTTAACTATGAAATAACAGAATTCATGAACATAGGAAGAAAGGCAGGCCTCTTTAATCCTATTTGTCAAATGACCAAGATTGTTTGTTATTAATCTTTTGACTAAGAAAGAGGGCAGTAGAATCAGTTTAAGCAGAAGTTGGACTAATTCTAGTTTTTTCAGTCTATTTGTTTATAGTATACGATTCCTATTTAATGAAACAATGGACAGTTTGTAAAGTAGCACTTAAAAATAACCTCTTGCTAGACAGTCTCAAAATGATGCAATTCGAGATTAAGGATATGTCTATACTTACCCTCAGATTGATGCTCCAGAGGTTGATCTTCTAGTGTTCGATTTAGTGGGTCTAGTAAGAACCTGCTAAATTGAACACCGAGGGCACCCCCATCAATGCCAGTATTCCTACTCCTTGAAAGTAGTAAGTGAAGTAGACAGGAGCATTCCTCCCCTTGACCCTCCACTGTGGGGACAATGCCAAAGTTCAAATCAAGGTAAGCAGACTCCAGCTACACAAACAACATAGCTGGAGTTGCATATCTTAATTAAAATTTATCCCCTAGTGTAGGCCTAGCCTTAGAAATCCAGTAAGATGCAACAATTATCCATTTTCATAACTCCTTAATAAACCAAATGTTAACCCTAGTAAACCAAATGATCAAACCAATGATGATCCACAAATTCTGCCTTCCACAATTTTCATACTGTAGTTCTAATATCCAGTATGTATATGTGAAGTTTTGTTTTCAACAACTGTATGGCACTAAGTTAGACAAACTTTAATCAAGATCATGCCTGAAAGCCATTCTCTGCTCATGTTTTTTTTTAAATGTATCTGCTTCCACACCCATGAAACAGACTCCCACAGAATCTAGAAAGTCTGCCATTTTTAAAGGCACTGATGTATCTGCCTCTTCCCTTGCAGGGGGAAAAAATATTAAATGGTCTTTTAAAAACAGATCAGATGTGTGGACTATTACTATAAAAATATCAAGGTTAGGGTGTCAGCATTTAAGTTCTAGATTTCTCCTACTTTCATTGCACAACTAGAACAGTAGAACAGTCTAAATGCATGACTGGTACTGTACAGAAGCTAGTATTGTGTAACGCCCCCCCCCCCCAAAATCACATTCTAATGGTGTGTCATGTTGCCTTGAGATGAAAGCTTTGTTTTTGTCAAGGTTAGCAAGTGTTCCAGTATATAAGAATATAAAGGATTCTGAAAATAATGGCCTTATTACAAAGCAGTTTGATGAATTACAAAGATGACCTTTCAGAATTTTTGCTGGAGTACAGCTGCCTACTAGGATACAGATCCAGGATACCTTAATATCCAAAATACATTTTTGAATGTTTCAAAATTGCATAATACAAGTTTTAACCCAAGACAGTTTCACCTTAAACTCCTGATTACCCAACTGCTACTCATAGTATAAATCTAGATGATGTATCAGTGTTAACAGGCTTTTGGATAACATCCTTTCCATGCTTAATATACAAATGCCTCTTTCTTTTATCCTTTGTCTAAAAATAGTTAATAGTTTATCAATTTGGAAACTACACATATTTTTACTTTGTATGGCATCTATTTTGCTACTTGGTCTTAAGGCCTCCACAACAGGTATTTTTCTATAATGAACATTTACTTCTCAGCTTATTTTGGGGTAATATCTGAATATATATTTTGTGAACACTTACTCACCAGCAGTTTGAAATATCAGTCAGCATTGCTGAAGTAAGACCTGCCAGATACTAATGGGATAAGATGTAAGACTGAACTATGTAGTCATATATTTAACTTAGGAACAGGAAATACTGTAGCTCTATGCAAAAAAAACCACTTAACATTAGCAAGTGTGGAAAAACATGTTTAATCCCTTATTTCATGAGGACAGCTAACATTTAAATAGTCTGTTTCATCTTCTGATAAAGATTTTGTGGTCAAGGTTTTCATTTTATGCAGTTTTCAAGACACAATGGTGAGGTCTATTCCCCTTCAGTAAAATGAGGAGTTTTATTTTACATTTTTGAGCATGATTTAAGGTCCTAGACTGCTTTTGGTCACCATTAAGATTTTTAATGCAGAAAAATGTACAGGTATATATTGCTGCTGTGGATTATTTAGCAATATATCTTTATGTAATTGCTCAATCTTGCTTTTAGGTTGAAGATAGTATTTTGTTTTCTGTTCAATAGATTGTCAAGACCCTATAAACTCAAATCCTATAAATACTGAAGTTTCTGTGAAAGAACTGCAGTCATGACAGTTTGGGGGTACAATCTCCACCTTATGTCTGTTAGTGATAGAATGTAAGCACTTGCACTAAAAAAAGGAGCTGAAAGCCTAACATTCATTTACATTTTTGCTTAGTCAATCCACAGCAGTAACAAGCTCTAGTAAAACAAAATAAATACACCAAACTACTTACTTTTGGAATGTGTGATCTTGAACAATGAGAGTAGGTGGCAAAGTGGTTTAATATATTTGGAGGTGGGCTTGGTCACAAGCTGGTAACATTTTATGGTCTCATGTCTGTTCATAGTAGGGATTTTGTCATTTTTTTCCCTAGAGAGTGCTACATTTATCACCATTTCCCTGAGCGTGAACACTGTGCACCACCACATAAAACAGTGACTTTGTAATCATGTCAAAATTTACATTAAGAAATTTTAAGGGAAGGGTTTACCAAAGGTTGATTCAAAATTTATTATTCTGGTTTCATATGAAACAGTTTCCTAGGTTTAGTGTAGAAGTGTAAGACTAGAGTTTTTCCACTAGCTGGTTAACTCTCCAAGACATCTGAAAGCAAGATGCATGAGTGCACTTCGCTCTACGTCCCCATTAGGAGTATTTTGATAGTGATGCCATATATTCTTCCCCTTTTTAATTATGGGATAAGGCTGTTCTTTTACTATTATGTTAAATGTATACTCCTTGAACTCAGTTTAAGTCAAATAAATATTTGAAATAAACCTTGGTTTCTCAACCCTTCTGCATCTGCTTGGATTTGGCAGGATTTTTTCCTATGTATAATTTGGGCACACATTGCCTCAATGTGTTAAAATCCCTAATCATAATGAATGTTGGCCAATTTGTGTAAATTATCCATTTGCTTTCATTTGAAATATTTAGTAAAGGACTTAAATCCACACCTCAGAATTAAGACAGTTTATGAACCCATTTTTTGTGTTACTATTTCTCCTGTAAGGTGTACAAGATGTGCTGTTTGAGAGAGCATGTATAGCTGTTAACTGACAGGAAATCTAGTTTTAAAATGTAACAAGTGCAAAAAAAATTAGATGTCTCTCTTGAAAGTGATAGTCCTTGCATATTACTGTAACTTTAGTATCAGTCTACCATAACCACATGTGCATTAAGTATGTATGAACAGGTCAAGAGTTATTTTGAACAAATGACAAAGCCAATTTACCAGTATTGTTTTATAATTATGTTAATTCATGGTATGATTCTCAAATTAAGAAAATTCTGTTCTAAACTTGTATGTTTTATATGAAAAATATAAAGACCGTACAGTTCTCATCAACAAGATGGACTAGTATACTAGCTAACCTCTATTTTAATATTTAAGTAACAGTACAATAACTAGAAAATAGGTCAGTGCTTCAAGTGGTCATATTAACACCACTTCAATTCCAATATTTTTCCAAAATAAAGATGCAATTAAATCTACACTTCAGCATCAGTAGTGCAATACAGTGTCCTTTTCTGATTAAAGGAATTGAGGTTTATCCACAATAAAAGCTTTAAACAAGGTAGATTGTTGCCATTTATATATCAATTCTGTATGTTTGATATAAAATATATTGGGAAAGCTTAAACTGACTTTTACAATCTACATTCGGCTAAAGCTCCACATAAGCAGCATCAATGGAAATGAACATTGGAGGGAACTCAATGTAAAACACGTTCAAAACTACTGCAAAGAACAAAAGGACAGAAAGTTGGCTAAGAATAACTGAACATCCGTAGTGGTGCTAGACATAAAAGAAGAATGGACCCTGTAGTTACTTGCACTGTTTTAATTAAGTGAAAGAAATGCGAAACTTAGTCCACTTCCATTTCTCCAGATGGTTTGGTCTGCTGAGAATTGTCCTTTGCGGGATCTGGTTTTGTTTCAGCACCACTTTGTCCATTCACTGGTCCATTATGTTCACCATTAGCTTTTGTCTGAGCTTCACTTGGGGGCTCCATCCTTGGCTTAGGCTTGTTAACAACAGGGTTACAGAAACTATCCAGTTCCTAATATATTAGGATTGAAGAAAAGAATTATGTTCATTTAGTGATGAAACAAACACTCAAAACACTTGTACTAAGGAAGACAGTTGAAGAGTTCCAGTTTACCCGGGACAACAGAATTGAGAGAGGCATTTATTTCAAAATTTCCATGGAATCTAGGTTTCAGAAGCTGATTTTATTTAATGTGAAGTTTGAAAAGCTTACACAATATATGTTCTCTGACTAATTCTAGTTATCTGAAAATGTTGTCAATTTTCTATAAAACTTAGGTGCAGTAAACAATACCAGTTAGTTAAGGTATAAGGCAAATAGGATCACAGAGAAATATTTAATCCGCTATTACTCCAGAATAGGACTGATTAAATCACTAAATGAAAGGGATCGTCCCTCCCATTTACATCACTGGAGAACCCCCCCCCTCCCCCGCAGACTTACTATTTCTAGGTTAAGACAGGGAGAAAGCTTATTAAGCTAGAGTATAGGTACACCCCCGCCCCTCCATCTGTACCCTATTTTGCTCTTGAGTTTAATGCAATTTAACTATTTATAGATTTCTTCCCTATGCTAAGGACATCATAGGTACAATAATGCTTCTTTACCTTGGATTTTGCTAGTATTTCTGCCACCTTCACAACTGGATCCTGAGTCAGACTTAGTTTATTCTGGGCATTCATTTTGGTATTCAACCAATTCATGGCTTCACTGATAAACTTTTCAACTTTTTCCATCTCAGCAGGATCTAGATGATCATATTTTTCATCCTAAGAGGAGAAATGTTTTGAAACAAATCACCACAATGAATTTATGGGGCACACACTGGTAAAAGAAGTGTACAGTATCTAAGATTGCACTGCAACAGTTTCTGTGATAAATCCATGCATAAACTGAAGTTTAGAAGGAAAAATAGCTTTCGAGATAAAAAAATTATATAGGGAGATTTCGTCTTTGTTCATATTTAAATGCTTCAAGATACTCTTATAGAAAGCACTCTATAGAAATGTAAATTTGGGATTTCACTAAATTTATAATTATATTCCTTGATGTTGTTCAGATTAACTTAGAGCCCAATATGCTTCACAATATATCAATTTTCTTAAGTTTATTTTAACGTATGGCAATCTCCACCAACTTAAGAGTGACTAAAAAATAACTGCCAAATGAATTACTCATTTAGTTTAAAAGATACTTAAAGTACAAAATGGAAATCTTCAATTTTTTCATTTGACTGATACAAAGCACCCCTTTCCTCAAGCTCTAGGATAATCTTTCCAAAAGCACTTAAGTGCTTTTGAAAAACATTATTCCTAGACTTTGACTTGGTCTATGCTAGCAACTTACAGTAGAGTCTCGATTATCCAACCTAAACGGGACCGACAGGTGGTCGGATAAACGAAAATGTCAGATAACATGGAGTACAGAACATTACCTGTACAGTAGCTGATTCGGGTGCTCCGGGCGAAGGGCAGCAGCACTTTGGGGATGTTCCACTTGGAGGCTGCCGAGAAGGGCAGCAGCAGCAAGAGCAGCATCAACAGCACCCCGAGTGACAGGGCAGCGAGTGGGGCCATTCTCCCAGCCTGCACCTGGGGGCTGCAGGAAGGGAAGCGGCCAGGCAAGGATGGGGACCAAGCGACGCTGGCAGGAGACTCCAACCCATGGACTGGACTCTCAATCGCCCGCCATGTGCTGCAATTCAACGGGTGTCAGCAGCTGGGGCAGGAGAAATGGGCCTGGTCACATGATAGGTGGGCGGCAGCAGCGTGGGGTTTTAGTTTTGCTAGGATCTCCTGCTGGAGCCTCTTCAGCCAGGAAGGCTGCATGCGACATGGCAGCACAGGGTGGCTGGCCTTGGGGGCCGCATACTTGCGCTGCACTAGGCTGGCTGGGGATTTCTCACGGAACCCCCTGACAATGGTCCGCGGAACCCCAGGGTTTATCCGGTATGTCGAATAAAGCGGAATGTTGGCTTACCGAAGGTGGGATAATCTGGACTCTACTGTACATCAGTGTTACTGTCCCTCAGGAATATGGAAAATTCATAACCCAGAGTGTTGCAGTTATACCTCCTAACTGCACTGTAGACAATATGTTGATGCGAAGGCTTTACCTGTTGACATAGCTACTGTACCATTAGCTACAGAAAAGCCCTTAGTTTTTCAAACTTTGTTTACTAACCTAGATAATCCCCATACTCCAACTGTATAAATATGTACCTTATTTTTGAATGCTTCTACTGCTTTCATTAGAAGCTGGACCTTCTTTCCCAGGTCATTTAAAGCTTTTGGTCTTTCTTCATGTTCCATGTATCTTTCCTGAATAGGCTGACCATATTTCTGTAAGTATAAAACAGAGCATGGCACACTGTATAATTACCTCCAAAACTGAACTCTCCCACTAACATTTATATGTTTAGCTAACTCAGTGAATGAACATTAGTGTTAAGGTCAATGTAGCATGTTCTGAGTTGCGTGAATATCCTACAGGAAGTAAACTCTAGCACGGGGCAGGCAATTTTTGCGGGGGCCATACCAAGAATTTCTAAATTAGTCAAGGACTACACTCTTCCATATTAATAGAGATGGTGAGGGGTCTGGGATAGAGGTTGGTGCAGAAAAGAGCGGGGTGCAGGAGAGGATGTAGGGGCTGGAAGGGAGTTTGGGTGAAGGAGATAGTTGTGACCTGGGTTGGGAGAGTAGTAAGGTGCAGGGATCTGCGTTGTGACCTGAAGAAGGAGACTAGGGATGCAGGATCTGGGGGAGGGGAAGAATGCGGAGGAATATGGATGCAAGAGGGGAGGTAGAAAGTTTGGGTTGTGACATGGGGCAAGGGATTAGGGTTCAGGATCAGGGGGGCAGAAGGTTTGGGTTATGTGGGGTAAGGGTCAAAGGGTTGGGATACACACTCTGGCGGGGAGACCTAAATGATTGACTCCCAGCCAGCAGACTCCTTGCCTGCCCTTACATTGGTTGCAGGGGCCATGTGGTTTTTCAACAGCTAGGAGCCTGAGGGGAGGTGGGGGAGGGTGCTTTGCAAGCTGTCTGTTAACAGGCAGATCCCTTTGGCCAGAAACCGGCCAATGGAAATGGTGCTAGGGTGGGGAGGGAGCACCACACAAAGCCTCTCCTCCCTCCCCGGGCTCACATCTGTTCAAACAAGAGCCCCACAACATCCATTTTCCTCTACAGCGTGGGGCATGGGGGATGGCAGGCAGGGAGTCTGCCAGAGGCTCCCCATTGCATCTGCGGGCCAGATTCAGCCCGCAGAGAATATTTTGCCTAGGCCTGCTCTAGCAAGACATGCTGCAGTTAGAATATTGGGAGACCACTATATAATAGTGAAGAGAAACAAGAAAGAAATAAGTGAACAAGATTTGACTGCCACAAAAATTGTCTAGGGTAATATATAGAATTACTTTTACAATATTTTTGAAGTACAGGCAGTCCCCGGGTTACGTACAAGATAGGGACTATAGGTTTGTTCTTAAGTTGAATTTGTATGTAAGTCGGAACTGGCTCCAGATTCAGCTGCTGCCACTGAAACTGACCAGGGGCTGACTACAGGAAGCCAGAGGCAGAGTTGCTCTGTCCCCAGCTTCCTGGAATCAGCCTGATCAGTTTCAACAGCTGCTGAATCTGGAACCTGGGACAGAACAGCTGGGGCGCTGCCCGGCAGGTTCCCACAGGACCAACCCGGCAGCACCCCAGCTGCTCTACCCGAGGCGTCCCGCAACAAAAGCCTAGTCTGCTGGGGGGGGGGGGGGCACACTAGCTGCGCCCCCTCCCCCCCAGCACACCAGGGAGACCCAAGCAAAGCTGCACAGGCGGAGGGACCCCGCCGCCCCTGTGGGTTTGCTCCTGTCCCCCTGGTCTGCTGGGGGAGGTCCAGCAAAGTCGCTGGACCCCCCCCAGCAGACAGGGGAGACAGGAGCAAAGCCGCCCAGGTGGCGGGGGTCCCGCTGCCTGGGCGGCTTTGCTCCCGGGTAAACGAGCAAAGCCGCCCAGGCTGCGGCTTTGCTCGGGTGTCCCTGGTCTGCTGGGGGGAGGGGGGGGGGCGGGGTCCAGCGGCTTTGCTGGACCCCCCAGCAGACCAGGGAGACCGGGAGAAGCTTTTCTCGCCCCGTTCATAAGTGCGGATCCGACATAAGTCGGATCCGCGTAAGTCGGGGACTGCCTGTATATTAGATTTCAAGTTAATGTCCTTTTGGACAGCTCACAACTCAATTGCAATCATTCAGTAGGCATTCAGCCAAATAACCACAGGAAATGGGCAACCACCAGAATCCACATTTTCTCTCCTAAAGATCTCTCCCATTTGCCAGAATGTGCTTAATTATTCAGTCTTGTAGGACAATCGATCTGAATCTCATCTATATAGCTCCCCCAGTTGGCTTATTTCAAATCAGCAAAAGTTCTGCAGCAGCCATTTTTTCATAGTCACCAGCTGCTCAAAGGGGGACTAGCCAGATAACAGTATTAAATCAGTTTCACCGCACTATTTGAGAATGAAGCATTTTTCAATTTGAAGTTAAGAGTTAAGTATCCAAGATTTTAATTATGAAATGTCCTTGATATTAGGCCCCCACTCTACTGTCAGAAACCAAGCAGATCTTAGCTATGAGCACAATGGAATATAAAAACCTGAAGACTGACATCTCATCTCACAGAAAATGTTTTTAACAAAAAATGTTTTTAACAAGACTTAACTGAATTCAACATTTACACTACAGTTTCTGAAAACAAGAGCTGCAGAAAGTCTAGTACTGGGATGGTGAGCCTATGGCGCATGGGGTATTTTAACTCCCTCTGGGGCATCTGGTATTGGCCACTGTCAGCAGAAAGGACATTGTACTATATGTCCTTATTTGGCCCACAGCTTGTCTTGATCCAGCCCACAAGGCTCCGGGTTCGCCCTAGGATTGCCAGATGTCCGGTATTAAACTGGACAAGTCTGTTATTTTCACCTCCTGTTCAGTTAAAAAAATCAGAAAATACTGGACATCTAAAATGTCTGGTACTTACTGAATTTTTTTTCCCCAGCCAGTTGGTGATAATCCTGGGCTGTCTGGCTCAATACGGAGGCAGCCTGGCAACCCTAGTACTTAACGGGTTCTGCAGGCAAGCTGTCCGGCCCAGCGCAAGGAGGTGGGTGGCCACCGGCAGCCTGTTAGGGCCAAAATGCCTCACCACACAGTTTTTAAAGGGGCCATGCTGGTGATTTGAGGTAGGGGTTATTTTTTGTTTTGTTTTATTAAAAACTCTCGGGGTCCTTTTTTTTTGGCTCAAACTTTTTCCTGGCATTTCTTTTTTGTTGTTGGGTATTTTTTCTGAAATCATCTGGCAACCCTAGCTCGCTCCCACCCCCTTATAGTAGGGCAAATCAGCGCTGCTGTTCCAGCAAGCGGGAAGGAAGCAGCTCTACATGCTGTAGGGAAGTGCTCCCTGCAAGCACCCCCTCCCCACCACTCCCATTGGCAGTTCCACAGAGATGCATGGGAAAACAGCTGTGTCCCCCAGCAACTATGCCAGATAGATAGGCCCCTTAATCCCCTATCCTCTCCCATACTCACCCCACTCCAGTATTCTCCTCCCGCCCAGCCACTCCTTCACCCTATCTACCACCCCAAAGCCCACTCACTGGCAGCCCTCCCTACACTGAATCCCTCATTTTGGATCCATCCAAGAGCCTAGAGGAGCCCCACAAAATCTACTAGGCCCAGTGAAGAGTTAACCTAGCCCTAAGGGTAAGCCATGAGCCTTGGTGCCTCCCCTCATGGTTCTGGAGCTTGAGGAGAATATGTGTTTTTTTTCAGCTTCTCAGTTGAGGGGCATGTGTGAGGGTTTTTTCTTTCCCCTCCTCAGTTGGAGGCAAGTAGGGACTGTTTATCTGCTTTTCAACTTGTGTATGGTCCTCAACTGAGTTGCCTGTGGATCTGTGGCCCTCGACCCAAAAAAGGTTCCTCACCACTGGCCTCATGCCAGGTGGTCGAATTGCACCCACTGGTGTTATTCAACAGGTGCCCCCCCCAAAAAAAAACCACACGCCAAACACCTAAGAAAAATCAAAGTGTTAAGCAATCTACAAACTTCGCCCACAATATTAGCCACAAATGTGATGCACTAACTTATAGTATCCTAATAATTGCACAGACCAACATACAAATATTTTCAGATGCAAATGTGGGTATCTAATTTAAAAACTTTCATTAATCCTGAATCATTCATTAATACCAGTGTTCGTGAACATTCTTAAATGGATAAACACATGCTCATACATAGAGGTCACTATATATAATCACTGATGGTGATGTTTCTTAAATTTGTGTTCTATAAAAGCAAAACAATCTTACTCTTAATTCCTGAAGTTTATCCATATATACTTGTTTTGGTTGGTCCTCACCATCTTCATAAAGCCAGTTTTCTGTATCTTCCAACATTAAGGTCAGTTTACTTGACTCCTAAAAAGCAAGTGTTTATAGTGAACAAGGTCATCAAATTTAGCTCTCTTTTTGAAGGTAACAATTTTGATGGTAGCAGGACAAATACAGAAATGTCCTAACCTACCCATATCTACAGAAAATGGAAGGGAATTCTGGACTCATATGCCAGTTCCTAATTAGGAGGAAAACCAAATGCAAGAAGTTAAAGACTAACCAGCAAGGATTTCAAGCCTAAGTTATACATAGTGATACAGTTAGGGTACTAATCAGGTTTGTAATTTACATAAATGATCTTTTGCATATTCCCCTTTGAATACTGATAGTGAAATTTTGGATTTTTCTAGTGGTGAATTATATTCACAAAGTATCTTAAGTTTCTGACTTTGTAGTATGTTTGTATGCAAGGTTATGGGGCACTGGCAAGAGTTTAAATAGCAATACTTCAGTAAATGATATAATTCCTGTCAGTTTAAAGTGTAATTGTGCAGTATGGTTTTAGCAATTATAACCACCCTTGCTTATGCATAAAAGCAGATATTGGCAATATTTGGTTGGATATTTCCAGCAAACGCTGAAGGTATTCTTAGACTTTAGTAAAAAACTAAGGCCTCATTCTCCCTTAATTTACTCTTCAAAGGCTTCTGTACCACATATACTTGTCCAATACAGCATTAATCAATTATGCTTCCATAACATCACTGGAACAGACTTTGGTACCAATATTTACAGTAAGTTTAGTGTCACTGTAAGCCAACGTGGCCATCTGCTGTAGCCAATTTCTATCCTGGGACACAGGGAAACCACAGAAAGGACAATCAAAGAACACTTAATATGGTGCCTTCTAATGCATGGTAAGACACAGAAGAGCTAAAGTGATGTTCTGTCTTGCACTTCTCATTTGGGCCTGCAAGACATACCAACCAATAACTTCTTTCCAAAATGAAATACACCTTTCAAGACTAAGTAGAAATCAAGAATAGAAAGCTTTATTTGTGCCACTTATTTTATTCCTGACACCTACTCACTTCATTTGGGACTGAATACTGATTGGTCATTCTTTCCTGGATTTTTATGGAGACAAATGACACTTGAAACCTTACTGTGCTAGATACCAGGAATGATATACCCCCATACCTGACATCTAGACTTTACTCATACAAAACTAGAGCCGGTAGAGCTTTGTTAAAATGGAGCAAAACTTGAACAGCATCAGATAGCAATACTACCTATGTTTGAAGGCTAATTCACTGCCCCAAGGATTTATCCCAAAGCCCAAAAAGAAGATCAGTACTTAAATGAAAGTGTTACCCACCCATACTCAATATTAGTTCAATGTTAAATGTGTTAAAATTGTATCTGGCTCTCTTACTTCCTCAGTGACGAATTTTTCAAAAACACCACATAGCTTGTCTCTGAAGTCATACACATATTCTTCAACAGCATTCTTAGAATCATTTCTTTCTTTCTCTAACTTGTCTTGCATCATCATCTTCCCCTATGGGGAGAAAAAAGCTCAATCAGTTCAAATGTAATGCACAGAAACATCAACAGTGACATTAAAATTCAAAGTGTTATTTCTGTATCAAGCTATTCCTAGCTGTGCAGATTATTTTAGGTTTCAGCTAGTGTGCCTTCTGTGTCAATGTGAGTACTATTCAGAGGCTTAGTGAGAGTAGAAGCACAAGAAAAAAATCTGATATGCAACAGGTTTTATACTGCCTTGCTGTTTGATCACCAATAGGGAGCAATTACTAGACTGACAATTTGAGACAGCAGATATGCTTGTTAATAATAATCCAAACTGGGAATGACCTGAACTATAGTAATACATTTCCTATAAACATGGGGGGCCTTTGACAATTTGAGGTAGCTCTGGTTTAAGCAACTATGATTTTTGGAGCATTTTGGTTTGAATTATAATGCAGAGTTCTCTATATATAAATAGACTGCTCGTTTTTGTGTGTGACCAAGTTCCAGCTGTGAAATCTGATTATAGCCCCTTCCAACACAGGAGCAGGGAGATCAATACCATTTTTTATTTCTGCAAACTAACATTTTAGTACTCTCTCTCTTCTTCCTCCACTTACAAGCTTCCCAACCTCTTGATTGTATTTTCTATTCCAACTGAACACCCTAAAGGAACTTGTATCTTTATTGGAGGGCAAGAGTTTGCACTATTAACAGATCATAAAAAAGGAATTCTCAGGATCCAACTATGATCGCTACAGATTGATGGGACCAAATAGCATTCCTTCAGATGAAGGATACTGACATGGGGCTGGAGAACACTGAAGACAAGAGGCTGGGCAATGGTTTGCAAGTCATAAGGAATTCTTTAGCCTTTGAAGGCATGATTCCTAACATGCTTAACGATTAGTGCTGTGGCACCTTAGCCCTGGTCTACACTAGGGATGTTAAAAAGTTACAATAATCAACTAATTGAATAGTTGATAAGGACGCTTCTGCTTTGAAATGTAGCAAGAGCCCACCTGGCTGTTGCTACAGTTCAAAAGGTGGAAGTGCTATGTGGCGTTCCACCTTTGAAATGTACAAGAGTCCCTACTGGGGGTCTTGTGCATTTCACAGACTGAAAAACCACATGGAGCCTGGGGTCAGCGGGGGAACTAGAGTTCCCCTGCTGGCCCCAGGCTTCATGCAGCATTTCTTCTTTGAAATGTAGAAGAACCCCACCAGGGACTCTTGTACATTTCAAAGGTGAAATACCACTGCTGCACTCCTGCCGCCTCCCACAGAGCTTGGGGGAACCAGTTTGCAAGCCAGTCCCCTCCCCCCACCTCTGCTGCCTCTTTCTGGTAGAGTCAACAAGGAGAGGAAGCGACTAGTCGATTAGTGTACACTAAGGAGTTATTTTGAAATAAGGGGGCTGGTTATTTCAAAACAGCAGTAGCGTGGATACTCCACTGCTGCTATTTCGAACTAACTACTCCTTAGAGTCATTCAACTTAGAGCCCCAGGAAGCACTGGGGAGTAATTACTTTGAGGTAGTGTGTCCGCATTAAAAGAGCCTGCCTCAGACTAATTTCAAGGCTTCCCTGTAGTATGGATATGCTATTTCAAAAGAGTTACTTCAAGAGTTAAGATATTTCAAATAGCTATTTCAAAATGTCCTAGTGTAGGTATGCCCTTAGACTAACAAATATATAGAATCATGAGCTTTCTTGGGTGATACCCATTGGCAAGCTTTATTTCTAGAGATCTCAATATATTCCATTTACAGACTGCTTTTTCCTCCAATTCCTAGACAAATAGGATAGCTGGAGATGGAATCTGTTAAAACAGACTGAAAAAAAGCTGCATGCTGGTCATTTCCACCTTTGCCACAAGAAGAGCTGGCTCTTCTCAGCCAGGTGTATCTAATGTACTACATATTACTTCTTTATGGAAGTTCTTAAGAGTCACAGCAATCTCCAAGCAAAGAGACTTAAACTACAGTTAGTGGTGATGGTAGTTTAGCCTGAACTACATTAACTTTTGTAGATTATGAGTAAAAATTTTCAGTTTAAGAAAAAACCCTGATATGACCAGTAATAGTGATATTACAGAAATTTGAAGTATATTTGCTAGTTCTAAATGATTTATCTCTGGAACAAGCAAGCATATGCTAGCAGCTATTTCTTGTACAAGGAAATTTTTTTGCTTTCTTTATGAAACTTATGCACTTACCTCATTTTCTATGTAGCTATTAATAAAGTCCTGCCCCAACTGTCTATATAGGCTAGCTTGGATAGGTAGTTCAATACTTTTGATCTTCGCTTTAGCTTTGACAGGCTGGGCCACATGATCTGGCTTGTCTCCTGAAGCAGTCTATGGAAAATATTTTATTACATTCTGAGAATTATTCAACTGTGTGTGTGTAACATTTCTCTTGTAGCCAAAGGCTATATGATTAAAAAGGGAGAATACCAAACATGTAAATGGAACAGGCAAGAAAGAACTAAAACAAGTTGATGATGCTGTACTACTCCAGGGACACTATCTTAACTGCATACTATGTGCATCTTCAGTATTTACTCCTTTTCTGAAATCTACATTTCAGAATTTAAAATGAGAAATTATTACTTTTGAAACAGTATCAACGCCTTATATTTAATATGAAAATAAGATGTGAAATCACTACATTAAACACAGCCTGAAAAGAAAATCAGAACAAGAGCTCTTTAAATTAGTTGCAGCAAAATCTCTGGTGCTTGCATTTCCATTGTCTCAGAAAATCCCATATCCCTGTGTCATAGCACCACTATAAATCCCATTATTTCTTTAATGCTTTAGGGAAACATTCTCTGAAGTCTTAAACTCATACCTATATCACAAACTCACTTCAAATGTACTATGGCAGTACTACTAATTATAGTTTTGATAATCCTGGAATTAATCCCTTGTACTTAAATTTGATGAGGTGTACATTGGGATGTGTAAATAGATTTACATATTTATTAGGAGAATACCAAGCTAAGAATGGACACATGAAAACAGGAAAAAAATGTATGGGCAAACTCACAAGTTTCCTTTATCAATACTTGATACAAACCTTTGTTTCAGCTCCTCCGTGTTGTTCGCTTTCCTCATCTGCTTGGGTTGGCTGTTCTGCCTGATTTTTGTGATTGCCTTCCTCTTGGTCAACTTGCATTTTATCCTAGAAAGATAAATAATTTATCTGAATATCTACCCTTGGCTCAAGATGTTCTGACCTGAGTCAACCACTCCAGATCAGCATTTTATTATAAATCACCGAGCAGTCTTAATGTTTAAATTAAGAGGACAAAATCCTCATGTGTAACAATGACAGTGACATGTTTTGATGCAGTGCTATCCTTATTTCAGAAAGGGGTATAAACTTTTAACATTTAAAAAAAAAAGTCTTTTTAGTGGTTCTTTTGAATGTGCCCTTTGACAAAATTACATTAAGACCACAATGCTTTACACACATTTAATTGAAAATAAACTGTAGGCAAGGAATAGAAAAGACATTTTAAGACCACCACACCAACATAGGTAGGAGAGGAAAAGATTCTCTATGGAACAGTCAGAACTTCAGATATTGCATCATCACAAGTCTACATCCAATCTGAAAAAAATTTCATTGCTTTATTTTTACTTACATATATAGTCATAGTAGGACCATGAAACTAGTTTCCAGTCTTAGTGTCAAAGTCTTACTACAATACTTATTTAGCATGCTACTGTTATCCTATATACAGTCTCTTACTCCAATGAAGAGGAAGCTGCCAAGTGCTTCTGACACTAGCTGTTGGTGGACACCCATTATATCAGGTCAGCACTTATTAAAAAAATCATTTTTGCAAGAATGTGGGGTACATCATCCCAGTTTAGGTCTAATTTCTTCCTAAAAGGCTCAAAAGAGGGTATGAAACCCCTCTTAAAAAGGTCAACTGAGAGCTTAAGTCCTGTATAATGGAGACTTTGACACTTCTTGGGTGCATGAAAAGCAGCAAGCAGGGCAGGTACATGATATTAGCACTTGAAAACTAGTTTTACATACCTACCATGAATAATAATTTCTTTGAAAAAGGTCAAGATGTAGCATATTGGACCTATTTTTAGACAACACTAGGAGTTGCTGGCATTTTATCTGGACCTTTCTTTAAAAACTGAGTATGTGATTTTTCCCACCTGTATCTTTCCTGTAAGTAACAGTCCTAAGATCAGTTCACCTGTTCTTGTTTCAAGTTCTAATGGCTACATCACAATTACTATGAACATCTATTCAACATGTGAAGTGAGTTCAACTAGCAGCTGAACTGTTTATTAACAAATATTTTGTTGTCATAAAGCATCTTAATATACATTTTGTTCCCTTTTTTAAAATCAGCAGAAATATCTTCTATTATTATATGGATTCAGCTATTTAAACATCAGAATTAAAACAACATTGGCAATAATGTTTAGAGTTCAAACTGAAGTCTGGAATCTCAAGTATGTTAAAATCTCAAAATGGCAAAATCAGAAGTCTGCATGATTTTAAAATGTTAATCTTGATTTGTGTTTACAATACACATTTATTGAAAATATTTTCAGTTTTTATTATTGAGGAAGCAATAGTCCTGCAAAGCCGTATAGCTCTAATATATATGAAAAGTGACATACTGTTTCTAGAATTAAAAATGTATTTACTTACTCATGTATATTCAGTTTGCATAAAATGAATCTTTAAAATGTTAAGTAGCAAAATTCAATATCAATAGATTGCTAAGTTTTCCTACTGTACTTAAAGGAAAGTTATCATTTGTGATAATAAAATTAGAAGCAATTCCTAGAAATTAAATTCCTGAATTTATAATAGAATACATATGAGAATAAAGTGAATTACTTTTAAATTTCTTTAGTAACTGACAGCAACACAAAAATGCACATGGACTAAAAATTATTTCCTTGTAGGTTAATAAAATTTGCTATGAAACTTTAGGTACTAGCATATGCTGCATCCACTGCAAGTATGAAATAATTTAGTTTGCTAAACTATTGTTTAATAATCTATTTTAAGCATCAGAAGGCTACTTCTGCCAACTTCTTCAAGTTTTCAACTTACTGTTCTTACTGTTCACACAGACTATCAGAGGCAACAGTTGGAAAGAGGGGAAGGGGAAATCTTCTCTATAGTTAAAGAGAAAATTCTAATGATAAAAGAATACTACATATGCATCACAAACCTTATCCTCAGAGTCAAGGGTATCATCCTCAATTATGAAAGAGAATTGCTGACAAGCACCACAGTAAAAACAGAAGACAAATTAGGAAGAACAGAAGTATTGTCATGGGGAAAAGCCTAGAGATAAAAGTGGGTTACTTTTGTATTGAGGATAGTGTACTATTTCGAATATTCTCTATACATAATACATTACATGGAAATGTCGACATGTCTTCTGCCACTATTTTTTAAATTTTACTTATTAATAAACAGTGATTTTTTGTTGACGGTAGGCCCTGGGACAGTGTAGCAGCACCTATTTTCCCATCATACTTTAATTGAATGGGATTCCCCTCTGGCATACCTGCACCTATTTCCTGGGGCAGCTTGCCTACCAACGGAAGTCCGCTCGGGACATCCAAGTGTGGCTTTTTTGTTTTTGTTTTGCTCAACAACTTTGAGCCTGGATTACTGGCACCTTTTTTCTTACCAAAAAAAACACCATTAATAAGTATCTTTAAATGTGTCAAAGGCACTTTTTTACTCCTTGAGAAATTTTAAATATTAATCCTTTCAAGTTATCAGAGCACAAAAAGTGTCCTTATGCTGATGTAATGGTAACTGCACTACCACTTATTCTAACCTTCATAAACCAAATGCTAAAATGTGCTACACAAGAAAAACTGGAAAAATATTACTCTGGGAGGAAAAAATATGTACATGGAAGAGGCGGCTTCTTCTAAATAAGTTCAAGTACCTATCCTGAGGAGCTTTCAACTGAATTTGGGAAGTTCAAATGCAAGAAGATGAGAAAATAAAATGAGCAGAGGACAGAAAATTAGTTTCAAGAAGGGATTTGAAAAGAGTAGGTAGGCAAGGTGTTTCACTTACACAATAGGAAGTTATTTCAATAGGAACCGCAATGTTTTGGGGAAGTGACAGATTGATGTGAGAAGGTGAGATGTGAGGAAGTAAAAGTGGTCTGGAATAGTCCATATGCATTTCTGACCAATGCACAGATCAAGATTTTACCAACAGGCATAGGGAACAAAGGAGAGATTTCAGAAAAGTGAATGAAGGAAGCTATTAGGAATTTAACAAAAACATGGATGGAGAAGAAAAAAGCAAACAGCGAGGCTGAGTTTAACTGAAAAGAAAAGTTATAACTGATGATAAAGACAAGTAACAGAGTTTTGGAGAACATGAAATTTAGTATGACAACAGGAATTCTAGGAAGTGTGCCACAGTTTAAAAAGGCAAGCTAGAAAGTAAGGGAATAGAATGAAGATAAGAGATGCATTTGGGGGACTGCCATATAATGCATCAATGTAAAAAAGGCAAATAGAATAGGACACCAAGCGAAGAAACCTAAGGGATGCCAGAGAAGAACGCCCTCGCCGCATCCATAAAACATCCCACAAGGTATCATTTGAGTGGGGATCAGGGTGGACTTGGCCTTGTTTAGTTTACGGTCCAACCTGAAGAACATGTCCCTGACCATATATGTGGTCAGTCACTTGAGACAGGGAGGAGCCTTTTATAAACCAATCATCCAGGTAGATAAATCTGGAGCCTCCCTTTGCTTCCTCAGGAAGTCGGCCACTACTGCCACAACTTTGTAAAAACTCTGGAGGCTGTAGAAAGGCCAAAGGGAAGGGGTGTAAACTGATAATGGTTGTGGCCCAACGTAAAGCGGAGGAATCACCTGTGCAGGGATGAAACAGATGTGAAAGTAGGTGTCTGAGATAGAGGGCAGCATACCAGTCTCCCATGGCTAGGGAAGGGATAATGGAGGCCAACGTTACCATCTTGAACTTTGATTTTCCTAGTCAAGTGTTGAGATCCCTCGGGTCCAAAATGGGGCAGAAGCTGCCCTTGGCCTTGGGGACAAGGAAGTACCAGGAGAAGAAACACCTCCTCCCCCTCCCGAGGTCCTGGGGGACCTCCTCTACTGCCCCCAGGTCAAGAAGCTTCTGCACCTCTAACCTGAGAAAATGCTTCTCATCATGCCCAGGACCCAGCAGTCCATCGTGATATGAGACCAGGCACAGTGGAAGGGGAAAAGTTGATCAGTAAAAGGCCTCTAGTCAGATTGGTGCGCTGTCTACACTCACACCTTCAAAGATTCGGTCTAGGGCCTTTGGGGCACTCCTTCCAGTCAGATGAAGAGCAGAACTGTCGCCTGCCGCTTCTATTATTATTATGGCCTCTGCGCCTGGTGAAATTCAACCTGCTCCCCTGCTGGAAAGGGCAAGATGGGGTCCTAGGGAGGGAGTGCCCCTGCAGGACAGGAATGTGGATGCCTAGGGACCTGAATGTTGCTCTAGTACCTTTTAGCCCATAGAGACTGGTATCAGTCTGCTCCAAAAACTGGCCCGCACACTTGAAAGGCAACTCCTGGACAGTGTTCTGGACTCCTGGTAGAATGCCAGACACCTGGAGCCATGCGCTTCTGTGCAAGACCAAGCCAGTTGCCATAGAGGAGGCTGCTGCATCCGGAGTCCAAGGCCGCCTGGAGTGCCACACAGGACACTACCTTTCCCTCCTCGGGCAAGGTCTTAAACTCCTGTCTAAAGTCTTGGGGCAACGACTCTCCAAACTTGTCCATTGCTGCCCAGGAGTTGAAGGCATATCTACTCAGGAGTGTTTGCTGATTAACAATCCTGAGCAGGAGACTCCTGAGGTGTAGGTCTTGTGACTCAACAGATCTGATCGCTTGGCCTCCGTGTTATTAAGGGTTGGAGCGGGTTGTTCATGACGCTCACAGTAGTTAGCAGAAAGAATGTAAGCAACTAGTCGCTCCCTTTTCAGAAAGAGGTAGCAAGGGGGGAACAAGAGGGGGTGCTGAGAGGAGCCGACTTAAAGCCAGTTCCTTCAGCTCCATGGAAGGGGGCAAGGGCACAGTAGTGGCATTCCACCTCTGAAATGTACAAGAGTTCCCACTGGGACTCTTGCACTTTTTAAAGCAGAAGCACCGCATGGAGCCTGGGGCCAATAGGGGACTCAGTCCCCCACTGGCCCTAAGCTGCATTTCAATCTTTGAAGTGCACAAGATCCCCAGGAGGGTTGGGGCTCTTGTACGTTTCAAAGGCGGAATGCTGAGCAGCACTTCTGCCTTTGAAATCTAGCAACAGTCCAACGGCCTCTTGCTACGTTTCAAAGCAGAAGCGCCCTCATCAACTAATTGAACAGTCAATGGAACTTCCATTAGTTGATTAATTTTAACGTCCCCAGTTAGCAGCCTGTACCACTATCAAGCCCAGTGATGGGTGTGAACAAATACTCATGGCCCACCTGGGGGACGAAGTACTGCCACTCTGCCCTTTTGTCCATGGGTGGTATGCATGCTTGGTAATTCTGCCCACCATTTTGTTTAGGGACAGAGCCATGCGAGATGGTGCCTCTATGTTGAGGAAGTTGACAGTCAGGTCGGAGTCCTCTGAGGCCCGCTCGAGCTGCACCCTGAGACTTTGTGCCAGTCTCCGCAGGCGTTCTTGATGGGCCCAGGAGTCCATGGTTGGCATTGACAGGGAGGCCAGCCCCAAGGCTTCATCTGGAGAAGACGATGAGTACTTGCGCACTATCAAGTCCTCCAGTTCACGCAGCTGCTCTGAGGCCTATGGGCAGGGCCCGATTGACCCGAGGGGACTTGAACCCTGATGCCCTCCAATGGGGGCTGAGATTCACCCCAGATTGCCAAGGCCTGCGGTGCTGGGGCACCAGCATGGTGGAAGGCCAGGCTCAGGGCGTCCTAATGTGAGGATCCCACAGTAGAAGTAGTCCTCCCTTGGGCCTGATGGTATGCTCATGGAGCCCAGAATGACCACCTGGTGCTGCCACTGCAGGGGCAAAGTCTGCAGTAGCGACTGGCCTGAAGTACTGCAATGTCACTCATGGTGCCAGGAGTAAGAATAGTGTCGGAAGCCGAGAAAGAGACAGCATCACTCAGGACTGTACCGACTCAACATCCAAATCCGCTGAGTAGTCGGACTCCGTTCCCCAGACTCCGCATTGGTCAGTGCCACTCTGTGTGCCGGACCATGGATGCTGGCTTGCCCTGGTGCCAGACCGGTGGTGGGGGCATCAACTGCTCCAGTTCTGCGGACTCTGCCTCCGCAATAACGGTGCTGGAGGCCACGCTCTCTCTGGACTCTTGCGGGAGAGTGGCCACTGACACTGAAGGGCCCACTAGTGTTGGCGCAGATGTGAACGCCAGAGAGTGCAGTCTCGCCACCAGACCCTAAGGCATCACAAAAGGCTGGAGAAGGTGCTGTTCTCAATACACGTCTGCCCAGGTCTGGTGCTGCCGCCGAAGTACGGACCCGAAACAGGTCCCAGCGTGCAAGAGGCAGCGAGGGCGAGTCCACAGTCAACTCAATCTATTCCCGTGCCACCTCGAGCGAGTCCACTGTACAGGGCCTATCAACTGGAACCAGCTCCTCCTCTGCACTGTAGCCCTTGGTTGTGCTCAACTGACCACGCTCTGACCCAGGAGCAGCAGACCTTGAGGCTAGTATGGGCGCAGCGCAACAGGGTGCCCCGACTGGGGCGCACCAGGATGGAGACCTACCCCTCTCCGCTCTCTTCTTACACCGCAACGGTGATTGCAAGCGGTGCCGGAACGAAGGGCATCTCGATGCTGACGGGGCTCCGGAGGATCCTGGTGTATCTCGCACCAAAGGCAGTGTGCTGCGGGATTCCGGTGCCATGTCAAACACCAGCTCCAGTAGGAGTATCTTCAAGTGCAAATCTCTCCTGCGCTGGGTTCGGGGCTTAAAACTGTGGCTGATTCCGCAATTAGCCAGGACGTAGGCCTCACCCAAACACTGTAAGCACAAGTTGTGCGGATCACTGCAGGACAGTCAGCGCAGAATTTAAAGCCGTGAGGCCCTGCCATGCCCCATGGGCAGAGAGGAAAGGGGGATGCATCAGGCGAACCGTATCTATCAAACAAGTACTTAACAGAAAGAGCAACTTGGAGGGAAAATAAGAGCTAACATTACTGGTGAATACCGCTGACAGCACGCTTGCGAGCAAACAAGAAAGGAGCTCCAACAACCGTCACATGTAGTAAGAAAGAACTGAGGGGGTGGAGGGTTAGCAGGGGTATATATGCACCGATACAGTGGTGCCACTCCTTCTTCTACAATCTCCTCAGCCTGCATTCACAAATTTTGGTCCATCCTTTTCAGGAGATTTTGATGGGCCCTTGCATCCATGGTAGGTAAAGAGAGTAATGTGCCCACCACTGTTTTGTCTGGGGAGGACGAGAAAGATTCCTTAAGGCAGTGGCCACCAACTAGTAAATTAGGATCTACTGGTACATCTTGGAGCCTTTGACAGGTAATCCTGACTGGTTTCACCAAGAGGCTATCAAGTGCTGACACTTCAGCTGCCCCTCCCCCTACTGCTGAGCATTATCCTGCCCTTTGCCTAGGAGCTGCCTCCCCCAGATCCCAAGAGCCTCCTGCTTGCTGTGCAGAGCAGGGGAGGAAGAAGAGGTGCACTGATGTCAAGGCCTTGAGATGGGAGTTTTCTGGCTGCTTTTGGGAGTGGTGCAGGGCCAGGGCAGTGGTGAGCCTGCCCTAGCCCTACTGCACCACCATCCAGGAGCCACGGGAGGTAAGCGGTGCCCAGTCGGAGCCCACATCCTGAAACCCTACCCCAGTCATGAACCCCCTACTGCACTCCAGGCCCCTGCCCTAGCCTCGAACACCCTTGCATCCAAACACCCTCCCAGAGCCTGCACCTAGAATCCCCTCTGACATCCCAACTGCCTGCCCCAGGCTCAGCTCAAAACCCCTCTCGCACTCCAAATCCCTTAATCTGAGACCAGAGCCCTGAACCCCAACCCACTGCCCCTGCCTGGTGAAAGGGAAGAAGGATGGGGGAGGGAAGAAGATGGAGTGGGCAGGGTCTCAGAGAAGAGGCAGGAAGGAGGCGGGGAAAGGGCATTTGAGTTTGAGGTAGATCTTGAATTGCACTTACATTCCAAAAGTGATCTCATGCTTAAAAGGTTGGAGACCACTGCTCTATGGGAAGCCTGCTCCTTAGTGTCCTGAATACACCTTGAATAAGGTAGACAGCTGAGGCCTGCAGACATCTGTCCTCAAGAGGAGGCCTAGGGGTATCCTTTTAGGCTGTATCTAGACGCTGACCTAGGAGTAGTGTGGTCGATGGGGCACCATGTGCTGCTGAGTAGACAGATGCCACTCAAGGTGTTGTTGGGCCTTGGGCCTGATGATAGGTGGTTTGTGGAGACTGGAGGTCAGTGCTTCAGTTCCGGGAGCTAGACCAGTGCCAAGTTGTGCAGGACAAGAGCAACTCTGCCTCAGAGAAATACTCAAAGGCTGATCAATGTGGTGCCAAAGAGGTCAGTGCTGGTGATTGGTGCCATGACATGTACCAAGACATCTATGTCTGTTTGCCTCGGTGCCTGACCACCTGTACAGGTGGCATCTGTGTTTGGATGTGGTCAGTCTTGGAGTCAGGGATGGTCTTCTCAGTGCCAAAGGCTTCTGCACGGATGCTGGTGTGCTGTGTGTCACGGGCGCCAGTGCTAACTAAGAGTCCACTTGTGGCCAAAGAGCTGCCTCCATAAGAAGAAGTTTGAGCAGCATGTCCTTCTCCTTTTTAGTGCGCCATTTGACTCCCCGTCAGATTTTACACCCACCTGTGTGACGATTCTCTCCCAGGCACTTTAGGCACAAGTCATGCAGGTCACCATGGGGCATAGGCTTAAAGTCCTGAGGCCCAAGTATACTCTGGTGTGGAAGAACAAAGGTGCGGTGGAAAACCCCACTCAGTACTGTAACTACACTATGAATACAACTTACAGAAATACACTAAATATAAAGTTGTAACTCTTTACAGAAGAACCACTAATGGAGCCCTTGCTGTAGCAAACAGTGTTCCAACAACCATCACAGGCAGTAAGAAGGAACTGAGGGGGCAGAGGGCCAGGAGGGGTATATGTGCACCACCATGGGGTCACCCCTCTAGAGGGCTCCCTTCCTGGCCCAATGGGTACCGCTAAGGGGGGGAACACCTTCTGAGAATCATACACGCAGTACACTCACACCTAAATGGAATGGACATGAGCAATCACTCAAAGAGCCACCAAAGATACAAGAGCAATAGCATAACATTTCAAGCTCAATTACAGAAGCCAAATGATACGTGTACAAAATGAGCAGCAGCAAAAGCAGAACTCAGACTGAACCCTGCACAAAGAACTCTGACTTTATTGTCTAGTTTTCACTGCCTCAAGCAGTTTCTCTAGTGAAGACTGAGTGGAAACTGCATTGGAAGTCAAGGCAGTCAGAATACAGTATGCTCATGAATCTTTTATATGAACTGTTGGTGGGTAAGACAGATGAGTGGATGATAAATGTAAGTTAGGACACAAGAGCATGTTTGAATCGAGAGAGAAAGGAGCACTGTTAAAAAGGAATGGTCACAGATGGATAATAGGATGGGCACCTAATTCAGAAACAAGGAAAACAAGATTGGAGAAAAAGGAAGAAAATTTCTGATTAACTGGATCAATATGGTCTGCAAAAATTTGCAGTGCGACCCCAGGATTTGGAGGCACAGTCACAGAACACAGAAATTGTTTAGCAAGGACCTTAGGCAGAATCAAAGGAATACACAGAATGGACAAGGTAAATCAAGGTGTAGTTGAATAGCAGGAAGTTGAGGTTGAACCTGAGGTTCAAATATAAAAAGCAGTAAATGCAACATGAGAGCCACACACGAGTAAGATGAAAGTAAAAAAAGTAAAATGAGAGTGAAGACAGAAGCAACCCAACCTGGCAGAGCAGCAACTGTCAGAAGGAAGAAAAGATGCTAGCAGTTAAGATTAGAGGTGACAACCATTAAATAAACTACAGAATAAAGGAGGAGTGAGAGTTCATCCTATTGCCAGAAGGCTACATACTGCTCTGATATCCACCGGGTCTCCTGTGGAGTTAGGATATACTATGAGCCAAGTGGTAGATACTAAACGCAAAAAAATGACTTAGTTCAGACTGTAGTCCTGTATGTATGAGCTGTTCATGTGGCTCTCTAAGGAACCACAGCAGGAACTAGAAAGTAAGCTTTCCCATTCCTTTACGGACAGGTTCATGTCTGCAGTTGTATACTGTAGACTACTTAGTGTCATACAACTGTCTTATTCTCTTCTCCCTAAAAGATCAGTCTGGTGACCTCCAACAGTTGCACTCTTCCAAGGTTAGGACATGTTAGAGGTAATGGAAAGGGGATGAAGACTTGAACCGGGCATTGTCACTGATTAGTGTATCACCAAGTTTATAATCCATGATTATACATGGCATAAAATTATTAAATACTGTCATATTTCCCTCATCTTTTAGTCATTCAAGTACATTTGCACTTAAAGCTTTTCATGATTAAACTATATAAAAAGGAAAAAAGCAAACAAATGAAAGTTTAAGCTGAAGATGAAATAAAGTGATATCCATAGGACACACAGAATATAGAACTGTTTTCATTAGTAAATTTCATTTAACAAATAGTTTTATGAAGTGTTTTATACAAACACATTAAAAAGCTTGTTTACCTGGAACTCAAAGACATATTTCTTCAAAAGCAATATCATTGTTGCCATTAAATACTAGTATTAAAAACTGCTGAAAACTGTCGGCAGAAGAGAAAAATTGAGCAAACATTTTTCTGTGGGTATCTGTGTGAATCTCATTTGTATTTATCTTTTACATACTGTAACTCCTGGGGGTATGAAAGGTATTTGTGTCCTATGTAGCTCTGAACCTATTATTAATGCTTACATAAATAGAAAGCTGTATACAAATAACATTAACTGGTGGTTCAGTCTATTCTTGTAACAAATAATATTGGAAATGGGAAAATTAGTAGATTAGAATTAACCTTTGATTGCATAGAATCATAGAACACTAGAACTGGAAGGGACCTCGAGATGTCAGAGTCCAGTCCCCAATACCATCTGGACCATCCCTGACAGAGGTCTGTCTAACCTGCTCTTAAATATCTCCAGTGATGGAGATTCCACAACCTCCCTAGGCAACTTATTGCAGTGTTTAACCACCCTGACAGTTAGGAAGTTTTTCCTAACATCCAACCTAAACCTCCATTGCTGCAGTTTAAGCCAATTCCTGCTTGTCTTATCCTCAGAGACTAAGAACAACAATTTTCTCCCTCCTCATGACATCCTTTTAGATAACTGAAAACTGCTATCATGTCCCCTCTCAGTCTTCTCCTTTCCAAACTAAAGCCCAATTCTTTCAGTCTTCTTTCACAGGTCATGTTTTCTAGACTTTTAATCATTCTTGTTGCTCTTCTCTGGACCTTCTCCAAGTCTTTTGTTCTTTTGTTGCAATTACAAGAGAAATTTTCAAATGTTACATACCTGTTCATCTTTGCCTTGATTCTTACACGATGATTCTGCATCCATAGGTATATCACTGTGATCTCCTTCCACATTTTGTTTCTCTATTATTGATGCATTAGCCACACTGAAGATTCCATGGATATTGACACGTACTTTAACTTTCACTTTGGAATTGTCTCCATCATACTGAGGAACAACATTCTGAATAGTGAAACGTCCTAAAAAACACAACAAGCAGCATATAAGGATTAATCTGGTTTTCTGGAATGTCTAAAAGTGCTTTCATTCCTCAAAAATATTCCCTAGAGCCATTTTCATTATCAAGCATTTTAAAAAAAAGGACAAGAAGGATTGCTCCAAAAAACTCAAGTAACTGTAGGTTAGAGAGGTAAATCAGTAGCTAGAACAATGGCTGACTAATCTCAGAATAACTAGATATTCCTTTACCAAATTCAGGAACTTCAGTCATACAACCTCTCCTGTAAGAGCTCCATAGCCTATATTCTGTGAGAAACAATGGCTCCAAGCAGAAAATGAGCACAGTGTTGGGAATTAGGTACTCCTCAATTTTAATCTTGGTTCTGCCACTGATTGCAGGTCCTTGGAAAGTCACTTGAAAAATCTGCCTCAATTTCTGCAACTGTAATACTTTGTACAGAGACATAAGTATATAAAACACTACACGGAAGTACCTTGAATTAAGTAGCCTGAACAGACAAATGGGGTTGGCAGTAAATGGAGGTCTTATTGACAAACACATTACTATCCTGGAACATTGGAAGAATATACTTCATGCTTCACCCCGTTCTGTTAGATCTTCTTCAGGCTGTTGTCTCCTAAATGATGGTACCACCTAACCTTGAACAATTTTACAATTCCATATCCTCACAAGAAATGAATCTGCTTGAAGAAAGGGGGTGGGGTAGGGCTAAATTCCACTTAGTCTTTCTGCAAATTATTCATTCAGTTTCAATTGCACCCATTCTGCTTTGATATGGATCTTAGGTATCCTTGCCTTAGAGCACACTACAGTATTGCATTATGGAAATGATCAAGAAACCAGCAACTGAAGAAGCTTCAGCTAATACAAAATCTGGTTCAATTATGGGCATCTTTTCCAGAGACACAATACCTTTTGTTTACCTGTACTGGCTTCTGATTAGTTTTAAAAGGTGCAAGAGGAAGTGTTTGGAAACCCTTATTTGGGGGGGGGGGGGTATTTGCCATATATTTGGTTAACAATTTGAGCAAGTTCTCAGAAATGGCTTTGTAGTATTTGAGAGAGACTTGGAACACCGCTTGGCACTGCCAACAAAAGTCCTATCTTGTTAAATATCCTTATCCAAAAGGACAGATGGTCAAATCCACAAGAGCAAACACATGAGGTTTTGCTCTAATAGAGACAGGCACCTGTAGAATGCTGAAATGCAACAGGGAGCCCAGGATCAGCTGGGGAGGCCCCAGGATCAGCTGGGGAGGCCCCAGCTGCTCCCAGGCTCAACAGCACTGCCCCTTTGAAATGCCAGAGGTAGCGTTTTAAAGGAGCAGCCACCGCACAGCTGAGCTGTGACAGAGGCAGCAAAGGGGGGAGAGGAAGGGGGAATCGACTAGTCGACTATCCAATAAATATTTGCTTATCGCATAGTCGACTAGTCTTTAACATCCCTATTTAGAACTGGAGGATTTGGCTGCTAGAGCTATTAGATCAGCAACACTTGGAGCTGGTTTGGAAATTCAATATGAGTGCTTGTGGTAAACCAGATGCTGATTGTGCACTATGAAAAAGAACATCCTTCCACTATGCAAATCAGATACCTTGTATAGACAACGAAATGAGGATACAACAGGACAAACCTCTTGAATCCTTACTCCTCCTTCCACTTTTGGATCTGTGAACCTACACCATGATGTTGGACCCAATAAAACTTATGGAGGTAGTAACTATAAATGACAAACAATGTTAAGAATTCTAACATTCATCTTAAATAAGAAATTTAACTAAAGCATTAAATCTTTGAAGACGCTGAATCCAAAATGAGCTGGCAAGGTTTCTGGTCTGATACTTACAGTAGCTTCAGCCTCACAATGTTCAGATAAGTGAAGTGAGGTAACAAGGAGATGCAAAAGCTCTCCAATACACACAACCAGTTCTTCATCTCTATGATTTTATGCCAAGACATTTGGCTCAGCTGTTTATATACACCATTTTAAATGAATGGATCGCTTTTAAAATGCACACAAAAGATTTAATATGTATTTCCATGGTCTGTTCTCACCTATTCTGGGTTCAGGATACGGTATTTCATTTGGGTGGGTATAATAGGCTTCCAGATCAAAAGGCTCCTTCTTGTGGAAAGTAATAACTTTTGAAAATGGAGCAGCATGGTTCTTATTGAAGACTTCACATTCCCTAGAGATATAAAAAAAGTGTTCAAGTAAATAAAAGTAATAGTTTGTAGAATGACTATGAGTCAAGTTATATTAGACCCTGCTATATTACCTATGAGCATCCATGAAAACCTAGTAACCAAATGAAATATTTAATAGACGTTTATTTGGCTATGGAAAATTATTTTGCATTCTCTAACTTAACTGAAGTTTGAAGGCAGAATGAGAGTTAAACTCAACGACCAACCTGACAATACTACATTTTACAAGTATCTCTATGTAGATTTTTTGTATATATTAGAAAGCTAATTATGATTAAGTTATGATAAATAAATTAGAACAATGTAGCAACTGGTGATGAGTAGCAAAATGGTACGTGACCCCAACTTCCAGAGACAAAATGATTAATGACAATACAGTACAAAATATAGACAAATGAGCTATAGTTCACAGGTTTGACCTTCACACACCATTAAGTCTTTTTGCATATTTTACTTGGGGGGGAAGAGGGGGGAACAACTTACCCTGTTCCTTCCTCATAAGAGGACTTCCATCTTAAAGTTACCGAATAAGGAACAACATCGGTGAGGGAAAATTCACGCACCTTAAAAGCTGGGGAAAGAATTGCACACTGGAAGAGAGAGATCATATTTTAAAGATGTATATAGTTTAGTGAATACATTTACTTGAATTTAGCATTATTATTCTTCTATAAATCTAGTACACTGGCCATGATTATCTTAGTGTAAAGTGTTTTTAAATGAGCTACACATACTAATATTCAGACAATTTTAAGTTACTTTAATTAAGAACCATCATCTGAGTTATACTGATGGAGCATGTTTATAGTGACAGGAATCTCTGAGTTTTTAAAACAGAATTACCTCATAATGGCTTTGAAGTTTAAACACTCCAGTTTTACAGATGAAGGAAGTGACATACTCATTAATGCAAAAGTCTATGGCAGAACTAGGAAGAGAACCCAGACATTCTGACTTTCACTCCTGTATTTTAACTATAAGACCAGCCTTCCCATCATTACTCACATAATTACCACCAAATGTGACTACAACAGATGTTTAAATGATTAGTGAATATGACTGTGCAAGAACCAATAGTTCAAAGACCTTAAATCATGATATGAGGGACATTTTGTTTTAAGTTGCAGCATTCTTTGACTTTTGCTTAATAAACAATTATAAGCAATGTATGCTGTAGAATAGATTGGAATTTTAGTAACCATACCTGTAATGCACAACCTCTTGCAACAGCTTCATCCGCATTCAATGTAGTGCTTATATCTTTACAGAAGAACCTACATATTTGTTCCTTCACTGCTGGGATTCTAGTGGCTCCACCTACAATTTCTATACTGCTTATGTCTTCACGCTGCAGTTCTAGGAAAGAAACCATTCAGGTGATAATCCAAATATTTTAGCTTCAAAATTACCCAAAGTTGATTTTATTGGCTGCTCACTCATGAATGAAATGCTCAAGGCATTCTTAAAATAAAACTAAATACCTAGACACTACAAGAACCAGTGAAGACAGGCGAATGGCCAAACCGTGCAGTGAGAATGTTATGTTCAATTGCAACAATTCAGACTAAACAAATCTCTGCCTCTCCTTTAGTCAAAGTGAGTTTCAAGCTCCAAGTGCAAAAACCAAGAATAAAAAACTACTTATCTTAATGACTGTGGTTGAAATGATACAGATTCCACTTTTATTACATATGTGCCTATTCACACACAAAATCAGATTCTTTTGACCAACCATGTCCCATCTCGCCCACTTCCCTCCCTTCCCTGGAAGGCATAAGAGTATAGGGACCCAAACATCCATAATTCTTACTCCAATACAGACGCTAGATAGTACAGTATAGTATTCCACAGCAACAGTGAAATAGGAGGGTCATAGATTCCATGAGGACATCATAATAACTAAATAGTTCTTTAAAAAGAAGTAGGACCGTACCAAATTCACTACTGTATCAAGGTAGTGTGTACTTCCTCAGAGAGACCAAAACCCCTCCCTGGGGGAGCAGAGCCACACCCACCTAAGCTGATGGGCAGGACAGAAAGCAGAAGTACAAAAGGCTGGCCCTGAAGCTCAGCTGGACTGGAGCAGCCAAGGGAGACTTTTCCCCTGCTGCAGAGCGGGACATCAAGGAGTTGCTCCCAGAGCTGCTGCCTAAGGAATGGCTAGAGGTTCCAGGACCAGCAACGGGCCAAGGCACCAACAAATGACCGGGTAACAACTGACCACCGACCTTGGGAGGATGGAGGATAAGAGGTGCCAAACTGTGCCTCATACTAGGTCAGTGTGTTGCAGGTGTATTCCTGCTGATCCAGTGGCTCACCACTAAGGAGGTTAGAAATCGTATATTTCAGTTTAGCTCTTGCACGATTACTCAGTACTCCCCTCCAAGGGTGAGCTGGCTCTCCTGGGGAGCCCCTGCAACCCTACGCTGCTGCCTTTGTATTACAGGCAGCGGCAGCTCAGCTGTGGTGGGGGCGAGCTCTCCGCAAACAGAGACAGCCCTGGCATCCCACAGAGCAGCCTATGGGTAAGTCTTTCCAGGCCCTTGAGGAGCCTGATAGTCATCTCATGGGAGAAGACCGACTTGCCCTGGACAGGAGAATACAATAGCTGTCAGGTGGACCTTGATCAAATCCTAGAGCCAGCCCTTAGTACTTCAGGTGGAATAAATACCCCAGGACTGATAGCAGGGAAGAATGAAATGGAGAAAGACTTTATATAAAGGCCCAACAAGTGAAGCGCTTCTATTTAGCCAGACAGGTAACTCTGTTGGAGGGCTTTCTGCTACCCAGTAGAACTTGCTGGACCTACACCAAACAAGCATTCTGCTTGTATTCAGCCACACCATCAGATGAAGGGAGGCAAAGTTTGGGTGAAGCATAGTTGATCCAAGACATCCCCTTCAAGGACAATGCTGTGTTCTCTGAACAGACACCAAGCTGCATGGCTTAAAGATTGGAGGGTCATATTCTGCTTTTTGGGCCTGTATATACCCTTGGGCCTCCAGGAAGCATTTTAGGCTGCAGCAGCCTCAGGGCCCAAGAGGCAGGGAAGGATTGATAAGTAGCCCCTGCCTTCTACATTGATGTCCCAGGAGGGCCCAGAGAGGCCTTTTGAAGATGCATCTGTGGACTAGCTTTGTTCAGGATCCTTCCCTTGTATTTTTGGACTGCATGTTTCCTTTCCTCACTGTGTTCCCAAATATCAGACCATTGAGTATTCTGTACTGTGACCATTGTGTACATTCAGCAGTTTTCCTCCACCCCTTGTTTCCATACCTATACCTCTTCAGGATCCTCCTGGGCAACTTCTTGCCCAGGGAGCAGAAGCTTTCCTACATATGTCAGGACTTGAGAGGGTAGGAGTTTGATTTTCCAATATTTCCTTATCCCAAAGGTGAAAGGGGGGGCCATGGTCCATCCTGGACCCATGTCACCTCAAAAAATTGAGGTTCCTCATGTTCCCCCGACCTCAGTCATTCTTTTCCAGGAGATGGGTACACACTCATCAACTTCCACCAGTCAAGGCTTTACTGACACAAGGAAATAGAGAGCTGCTTCTTTATTGTTGTTGTGCAGTTTACAGAAGACAGATACCGTAATTTAGTGAATATAACCTACGGGGTAATTTGTTTTTACAAACACCCTCCCTCCCCCCAGGGTATACAGCATTTTTTTTTTTTTTTTTAAATAAAAACACACACTCACCCAGTGGTGAGTCGCCTCTTCCTGTGGCTGCGCAGCTGCCAGCCTCCAGGCAGGGGAGCACTCACTCCACAGTTCCTGCAAAGCCGCAGGAAGGGGCAGGGGAGCGCTCATCCTCCTGCCCCTTCCTGAGGCTGCGCAGGAACCAGGGGGTGAGCGCTCCCCCGCCCGGAAGCTTGCAGCTGCACTGGAACCTGAGGTAGTGAGTGGCTAATCCCATCTCCCCTCTCCCCATAAATATACCCTTTGCACAGAAAATTCTTGTATACCCCACGGGTTATATTCATGCACGGGGCATACATTTTTTTTTTTTTTACTCAAATAGAAAAAAACGTGGGGTATAGTAGGGTTTGGAGTATATTCACTAAATTACGGTAAGCATATGGGTTCATTGCAGTGGAACACGGTAGGTACTTTGGGTAGGAATCTGGGAGGAGTCCTAACCTAAATGTGACCTTATCCTTATAAAATATGGTGGATCCGCCATTAAGGCTGCTATTTCGCCAACACGTCTTGTAGACGTGATTGCCACAAGGAAAGGTACTTTCATTGACAAGTGTAATAGTGTGCAGGTGGCAAGAGGCTCAAAGGGTTTACCCATGAGCACATTTATACCACGTTCCAGTCCCCTGCTGGGATTGGTTCCTTGTATGGGGGAAACATTGTGTAAACCCGAACACTGATCCGTAACTGGTACGGGTATCACATTTGCCTAGGCCAGTTGCATGCTGTGATTATTACTCTAGCCCTGTCTCACTTGATCTTGAGAATCACTCGTGGTATAAGAGGAATAGGCGGGAACACACATGCCAGGTGTGCATTTCATTCTATACTGACGGCATCCCCCAATGAGCTGGGACTGATGCCCACTCTTGAGCAGTACTGTGGGCAATGAGCATTCTTGTGTATTGCAAATAGGTCCACAATTGGGAATCCCCATTTCCTTAAAAGGTGAGTGAGCACTGATTGGTTTCTCTCCCACTCCTAGTTTTGTGAAAATTCTCTGCTTAAATTGTCTGCCTACGTATTGTCTTTGCCTGGTAGATAAGATGCAACCAAGTGTACATTTCGTGGGTTACACCTTTCCCAGAGTCGTACCATCCCCCGCACTCCCTCCCCTGTGGATTGTAAGTTGCCCCTACACTCCCAAAAACAGCCCTCTCCTTGTGGCTCCCTGTGCTGACCTGGGCAGGGGAGCCATCCAGCGCGGCCATGAAAGATGCATCAGGAGCCTGCTGTGGCCAAAAAGCCTCAAAAAGCATTTAAATGCATTTTCTTAAAGGGGCAGAGCTCCCCCCACCCCAACCAAATGCGATCCGGGGGCTCCTTTTAAAGGGGCAGTCCCTTTTTTTTTTTGGCTCAACAACTTTGCTCTTTGTGCTGGATCCACTGCTATCTTGGCTCTTTGCCCAGAAGGGGTTGGCCCCCCCTGGTGTATGAGCTCATGATGTAGGTCATCTCCCCAACCTAGGAGGGAGGCATCTAGTGATTGTTATTCACAGGGCTCAACAAATCACTGTTACTACTTGCCCATGGCGAGTAGATTTCAGCCGGTCGCCTTGTTCACTGGCGGTGCACGCATGCGCAATGCGGGTCTTGTGTATGCGCAGCGTGGGGCTGGTGAGTAGATTTCGCCGTTTGTCAAGACCTGGTTATTCATGGTGAAATCTGTTGGAAGGGGACTTCTATACATACATTGTTGTGTATCGTCCACCATGTAAGGGAAGCTTTTATCTTTTTGGGCATAGTAAGGTGTTTGCTCAAAGGCTGAAGGTGAGGCCGATAGGTTGTGTGTATCCATGCTTGTAATCGAGCGTGAGGTACTACAAATGTGGCTGCTGCCACGTGTCCCAGTATTTGCAGACATGGGCTTGACTGGACTGTTTCTATCAGGAGCTTGAGTGAGAGCCATCTGTGGTGTGGTAGATAGACTGTGCAAAAGCCAGAGCCTAGGTGTGCCCCTATGAATTCCAAAGTCTGAGTAGAGGACAAGGTGCATTTTACCATATTTAACAGTAGACCTACTTTGTCGAAGAGGGTTTTAGTTGTCGAGACTGCTTGCTGTGTATCTTGTTGTGTAGAGAACATAACAAGACAGTCGTCTAGATAAGGGAATACCATAATTCGGTTTTGCGTACGTGTGCAGCCACTACTGTGAGTACTTTTGAGAATACTTGTGGGGCTGTCGACAGTGCAAACGGTAGCACTCTGTATTGACAGTGTCCGTGCTTTATTGTGAAACGGAGGAATCTCCTGTGTGATGGGTGAATTGATATGTGGAAATATGCAGCCTGGAGATCAAGGGTAGACATCTTTGCTCCTTTTTCCAGGGGAGGTATAATCATAGCCAGTGTAACCATTTTAAAGCATTGGTATTTGACAAACCAGTTGAGTTTGCGGAGATCCAAAATGGGTCTCCAGCCCCCTGACTACTTGGTGGTAAGGAAATAATTTGAGTGGAAACCCTTGCCTCTGTGTTGTTAGGGTACCTCTTCTATAGCCCCTAAGGTTATGAGACGTTCTACCTCTTGCAAAAAGTAAATTTTCATGAGAGGGGTCCCTGAAAAGGGTCGGGCGGGGGGAGAGTTATGAAAGGAATGCACTAGCTGAATCTTTTGATTTTTAACATTCACTTGTCAGTAGTGATGGCAGACCAGAAGTCGACTAATCTGTTGCCAAATACCATAGATGATTTTGTTTGCTGCCTTGGAAATTTCAGGGTTGTCAGATCCTTGAGCAGGACTTCAAATCTGTTTCCTAGATGTTGATGGTTGCTGGATGGAGGACTGTTTAGACGTCTGTCTCCGTCCATTTTGACGTTGTCTGTGACTGCTGTTGAAGTGTCACTGCTGTTGGTTAAACACTGGAGACCTGTATCTTTGCTGGAATTATCTATTCTGTTTTCTTCTTCTAACAGGTACCTGGATGCCCAATGTTCTGAGAGTGACCTTTGAATCCTTCAGGGTGTGGAGGGATGTGTTTGTGGACTCCATGAATAGTTTTGTACCCTCAAATGGAAGGTCTTCTACAGTGGTTTGAACCTCTCTCAGAAAGCCTGAGCGCTGAAGCCAAGATTCCCTCCTCATCGCCACAGCCAAGGTTAAAGATCTGGCTGCTGTGTCTACCGAGTCCAGCGCTGCTTGTAGGGCTGTGAGCGCTGTAAGTGTACCCTCTTTAACGTTTGCTTTGAATTGTTCTGCCTTTGTGTCTGGAACGGAATCAATAAAAGATGCTATCTGATCAAATATGAAGTGTGTATACTTTGCTAATAATGCAGTTGAGTTAGCTATTCTGATCTGTAGGCCTGCTGACGAGTATGCCTTTTTTCCAATCGTATCCAGCCTCTTCCAACCCCTATCGTTGGGAGCTGTACATGTATTTTGTCCTCTCCCTCTTTGATTGACCGCTTCTACCAGAGAATTCAGTGTTAGATGGGAGAACAGGAATTCTTCTCCCTTGGGAGCTATGTAGTATTTTTTTGTCAAAACCTTTCAAAAGATCCTGTACTCAGCAAAAGAGGAGTACAGGATCTTTCGAAAAAGGTTTGGTTTTTTTGTTTTGGTTTTTTCCCCCAAAAAGAACCCCGTCTAGATGGCGGTTTTACTTTCAAAAAGCCCTTTTTCGAAAGAACATGAGGCTGCAATTATGCAAATGAAGCATGGGAAATTTAAATCCCAGCTTCATTTGCAATTTGTCTAATTTACATCCCTCTTTCAAAAGGGATGTAGTTTAGATATAACCTAAGGTGTTGCAAGAGCATTTGTTATTTTTTAAGTTACTGCTTGCCAAGGTACAGCTACAAAGAAAGCAACTTTAAACAGTAGATGGAACAAGAAGCCATAGACTCAAAAGGGCAGGCTCATGAGAGAACCAAACTGAAGTCTCAATAGGGAACCAGGTCCTGCATCAGTGGGAAGAGCATTTCAAGGACCCTTAGGAATCAGACATGCCATGGGAGACTGATTCACCTTAGACACACAGATGTAGGAAGTAGGAATAAGATCCTCCGGAAAAGGGCTTTTTTTCCGGAGGATCGGGGCCAGTGTAGACGCTCTTTTCCGGCTTTTCTAAAAGCCGGAAAAAAGCGGCGGACATTTTTATTTAAATGCCGCGGGGGATATTTAAATCCCCCATGCATTTCCCTATTGCGATTTCAAAATTACCATGCCCCTTCCGGAAAAGGGGCCAATGTAGACGTAGCCTACATGTTTAACAGGTTAACTGGGCTGCCACATTGCACTGCGGGCAGAAGAGCTGTTTCAGCCTAACTGGTTACTCGGTAAGCACCACATTACAGGGTGACTCTTACTGGGTAGCAGGTTACCAGTTTACTTCCTTAATCAAGGATTGACTGCAGATTCAACCTGATCGTGGAGATGCTACACTCTGATACCTGGCAAGACAATATCTCCCACTATGCCAAGTACAGGCAGTCCCCGGGTTATATGGATCCGATGTACTTACAAATGGGGTGAGGCAACCCTGCACTAGCTGCTTCCCTCCAGCAGACCAGGGAGACGCGAAGGTAGAGCCCCCCCCCCCCTCCCAGCAGACCAGGGAGATGCGGAGCGGCTTTTCTCAGCATACACCTCAGCTTGAGAATAAAGGACTGAGGGAAGTGAGGTGTGGGAGAATAAAACTGAGCTCTGGAGAAATGTTTGGCTACAGTTTCCCCTACAATATGTACCAGTTCCGACTTACATACAAACTCAACTTAAGAACAAACCAACAGTCCCTATCTTGTACGTAACCCGGGGACTGCCTGTAAGTCACTCTGGTAAAGAACTTTGATTTCTGAGAGAATCTGCTTTACCTGACTAGAGCAAGCCTTTTCCTCTGGGTTCATCCATGCAGCAGCTGAAGTGAAAGCCATGAAGTGGAAAGAGGAAAGGTATTGGTACAGGAGCCAATTGCAGTTCTGCAAGAGCAGACCCAAGTGGCTCGGGAGTAACCATGCAACAGCCTTGCAAGGCACGAGGGATAATTATGACAACTTGCACCTTCTCAATTTTGACAGGACACTGCTGATCAACAGAATCAGTGGCAATAAGTACATCAGATCCCCTGCCCGTGACCAGAGAAGGGTATCGGATAGGGCTGGGGGCTTGGGAGAGATCAGAACTCCTGGCACTTCTACCTCTGTCTGGAAGAGACCTCGAGGTCACCAAGTCCAGTCCCCCACACTTATGGCAGGATTAAGCACCATCTTGATCATCCCCAACAGATGCTTGGAGAATGATTTTTCTCATTCTGTCTTGTAAAAACTCTAAGTACTTGGAAGCTGTTATGTCCCCCTCAGACTTCATGAGCCTTGACATCATTCTGGGGGACCCGTAATTACCTTGTTGGGCAAAGATGAGGAGGCAACAGATACAGGCAGTTGTTCCACCACTGATTCCTCTTCCATGGGCCTGGGTGACCCTGAGGGATCTTTTCCAGTGTCACATTCATGTTGGGGAGCACTTAGGAGACTGTCATTGACAACTTATCCAAGGCCCCTTAAGTCAATCTATGCCCTTGTTATGACTGTCAAAACCAAGTGACTCCAGTGGTGCTTAGGGCAGAATACTGGCCCTGTGGCCATTATGCTCCAGACAATACCACAGAGCGCATCAGTGCCACCTATGAATGATCCTGCCCTGCTGGCAAAGACTCCTCCTTAATAATGGAGCCAGCAATGAGAGATCATGTCCTGGGAAGAAGGGCAGTATCAAGACCAAATGTCTATTCCAATCACATCAACATAACCTCAAAACTCAGCTAGGGATCCGCACAAGGGTGATAAGGAACTGAGGGCAGGGGGAGCTGGCATTGTCCCTTATAGGGATGTAAAAGGTTAACTCGTAAGCATCTTCCTTAAGGGTGATGCTAACTAGTTCCAGTTAACTAGTGGAAGATGGAGCGGCTTCCCACCCACTGTGGGCAGGGGGCTGCTCCAGCCAATCCCCCACCCTTACTATGTTTACATGGGATTTTGCATCCCCAGTCCCTTATAAGCACAGCATACATGAGCCACTCCAGAAGGTACCAGAGCCATTACCTTACAGATACCACTGAAGAAAAAATGTTAAGCACCTGTGCATGTGACAAGCACACACCTCTACAATTAAATGAACATAAGTAAGCACTTAGAGGCATTATGACTCATTTTATTGGGGAACGTATCAGAGGGGTAGCCTTGTTAGTCTGAATCTGAAAAAGCAGCGAGGAGTCCTGGGGCACCTTACAGACTAACCAAAGTGTTGGAGCATAAGCTTTCGTGGGCAAAGACCCACTTCGTCAGATGCATGACGAAGTGGGTCTTTGCCCACGAAAGCTTATGCTCCAACACTTCGGTTAGTTTATAAGGTGTCACAGGATTCCTGGCCGTTTTTATTGGGGAAGGTGACCTAGGCTGATATCCATCCTATATTTTAACTCACAAGAGTGCTAGATGAGAAAGGCTGTTCTGGCTTAGTGAGCTCTGTTTCCCCCTCTGGTTCTGAGGAGACTTTCATACTGCCATGAAAACTGTGAGATCCTGAAAACAGAAAGTTTAAAAATAGACATCTCGCCTCTTCTCTGGCATCTTGAAGGAAGAGAAACACATTAAGCACCTATCAGGGATATACCCTTCTTCAAAGTATTTCAAATGGCCATCATTGATCAGAATAGCTACATGACAGGAATGGGGGCAGTTTTAAAATACTGATTTTGTTTCAGCCTTGGCTGCTAACACGTACTAGCGGGAGAAAAATAAAGTTTTGTGGATTTTGGTTGTTTTTAGAGACAATGGATATAAACAGGAGAAAAAACTGAACACACATTGAGCAGTTGCACAGTGCACAAAAATGAAGCCACTGTAGGGGTTCTGTCTCACTGCCATGGAAGTAAGAAGAAACAAAGAACAGTTAAGTGGCTCCATTCTTTCTGCCCTCAGGTTTGGAGGGTAGAAAAGGTATGTTAGAGGGCATCCAAAGCACAGGTGCAGCCCCAATGGACAAAGATTGCCAAAAGAATTTGATCCTGTGTGCATGAGCGTGTGTCCTAGAAGTAGAATCCATGAGAACTATCACTTGAAGACTTAGTTAATTATATGGTTTCTTTGATTAAATTGATTCTTGTTTTGGCTACAATACAGACATTAAAAAACCACAAGCATTCACTAGAAACATGATGAACAATCTGCATTTATGATTTCAATTCAAAATTGCAGTTCTGGATTTGGATCATATGGGTATAACTAACTTTCTCTCAGGCAACTGTCACCCACTGTATATTGTATTCTAGCATACAGGATCTAGTCTCTCCTAATTTTTGCATTACTTATCTAGTCATTAAAATCAGCTCACAAAAATTATTTCTAGTTTTTCCCTTCCCTTTATTTTTAACACGTTTAAGGGGTAGATTTGTGTAGATTACAGTGGTCTTTTTCAGTCTGTGAAAATCCATCTAGATTTAGTGACCAACAATGAAAGTTTACACATGTGCTGCAGGACTTACACTGCAGGCTTTGCTCCTAAATGCTCATCATTCCATCTGCACCAACCACACTCCCTAGTCGCATTGAACCTTTACCACTGTTGTGAAACACCTAGCTACTGTATCCGTTCAAATCCTGTTGATAACTCATGCAGAAGGTTATTTCCATATCATGTAATATTTTTTAATTTTAAAAAAGTTATATAAAAAGCTACGCAACAAAAACTAAGGGTTGCAGAGACAAGGACTTAAAGTCAGGAAACACAAGAATTAAGGCTTTTGTCAGCTGTATGCATAGTGCAAGCCTAATGATGCTACTTAACTGCATGATTATATTCCATTTCCCCCCCCCTCTGAACCCACCTCATTCATTGTTCAGGATGAATGATGCTCAGTAAATCAGGAATACATATTAAATTGTTGCCATTTGAATTAATCCCATAAAATTTATGCAATCATATAATTATAGACCAGTGCTTTTTTTGTGACAGTACGCATCGGAGCACTCGCTGCTTTCCTCTCGCACAGCCCCCAGCCGGCCCTGGGAGCAAGCAGTCACACCAGACAGAAGCCCGCTCAAGACACGGGGCAATTAAAGGGACCATGACTGGTTTTTTTTTTTTTGGTTCAACAAATTTTCCCTGGCTTTTTTTTTGTGCTTGACAAAACCCTAGTACTGACATTCTTTTAAAAACAAAAAACCTCCCACTGTTATAGACCATATCGTAATACATACGAGGCCAAATTAAGCTTGCCTTGACAACGACCTCAACTGACATTTAAATTCAGTGCTTAGTTTTGCATACTTTAATTTTATATCTTTTAAAAGATTTAGCAGTTTTTCTTCTGAGCTAGTAAACGAAAGAGTATCCTGAATTAACTTCTACTTACTAGCGTGATCCATTACTGCTCTTAAAGGAGGTTCCACTTTAGCTAGGAGCGGAGCACATAATTGCTCAAACTGAGCTCTGTAGAAAAAGAAATATGGTGTTATAGGCAGAATAAAAGCCACCACGTTCTGTTTGGAATCAGTGCAATTTGCAGTACCTGTTCATCTTACTGGAGACATCAAGGTCATCCATGAAGCACTCAATGTTGAGGGGAAGGTCAGAAGCATTTGCACTCATAAGTTTCTTCAGTTTTTCACATTCTTGATACAAGCGCAGCAGAGCTCGAGCATTCTCTTTCACGTTCAGCTTATATTTTGTCCTGAATTCCCCACAGAAGTAATCTACTAAAGCCTCATCAAAGTTTCTGCCTCCCAAATAAGGGTCAAAAGCAGTAGCCAAGACCTGCATAAGAAGTGAAATGTGTCAAGTATATACTGATCCTCTACTTCCTACCAAGTCAATATTTCCCATAATATTGCCCTCCACTAAAGAAGCCCATGGGCTCACAGAACAGAGCATTCTGGACATACAGAAAGAAGAACCAGGATCTTTATCTTGTCATGTTGCATAGGGACAGCAATTTATCATTCCATCAAGAAAATAAAATCTGCCAACACTCATTCTTGCTTAAGTGTTCCACTGGGTATGCATATCCTTTCTAAAAACAAATACTCTGTTCAGAACACAGCATGCCTAAGACATTTATCTTAAAAAAAAGAAAAAAAAAAAAAGATACCACAGAACACTAATTTTTCACAAAACTGTGTTTTATTACTGAAGACAAATGTAATCTAGGGTAAAAAAAATTAAGCCACTATTGCTCCAACCTTGAAAGAAAAAAGTCTTACAAATACAATATTAAAATTGTTCAATTAAGCACACTTGTCAAATACCACCAGCCAACTCTCTTCCTAGCCATGCATTGAAATTCAGCAATAGCCTACTTCATTTCTCAAAGGTGAGTTTAACAAATTTTCATGTACACTGGACAGGAGATAGACAAGTTGGTTCTGTGACTTCTCCAGTTAGGAGATGAGATAGCTGTATTCTTCGTCTATAAAACAGAAGTGGGTAATATTTTTGGGTTGGGAGCTATGGCCCCCAAATGATGGGTCCTGAACTAAAAAGAGAACAACGAGGACACTTCGCTCATGCAACTCGAGATACTAGGGTTCCCCTCACGCTCCAGCCTCACTGGAGAAGTGGCTGGATTAGCTTATCTGGGGGCCCAATACCAACAGATTTGTAGGGCTTCAAGGTGGGACCAAAATAAGGGGTTGAGTGCATGGGAGGGGACCGTAGTGTCCTCATCCCTGCTATAAAAGATGGACTTTATGGTCATAAAGGATGGACTTTATGGTCATAAAGGAGTTTGAAGAACAGCTAGCCAAAAACTCAAAAAGTAATAGCAAAATATCTTTTAAGTACATCAGAAGCAGGAAGCCTGTTAACCAAAGGGGCCCTTGGACAATCGAGTTGCTAAAGGAGAACTCAAAGATGATAAAGTCATTGTGGAGAAGCTAAACGAATTCTTTGTTCCAGTCTTCACAACTGAGGATATTGGGGAGATTCCCAAATCTGAGCCATTCTTTTTAGGTGACAAATCTGAGGAATTGTTCCTGATTGAGGTGTCATTAGTGGAGGTTTTAAAACAAATTGATAAACTTAACAGTAACAAGACACCGGGACCAGATGACATTAACCCAAGAGTTCCGAAAGGACTCAAATGGGAAATTGCAGAACTGTTAACAATGGTAACCTATCCTTTAAATCAGCTTCCGCACCTGATGACTGGAAGATAGCTAATATGACGCCAATACTGAAAAGGGGCTCTAGAGGTGATCCTGGAAATTACAGACTAAGTCTAACATCAGTACCGGGCAAATTAGCTTAAACTATAGTAAGAGAGTAAAATTGTCAGACACATAGATTAACATAATTTGTTAGGGGAAGTCATCATGGTTTCTGTAAAGGGAAATCATGCCTTATGAATCTACTAGAGTTCTTTGACAGGGTCAACAAACATGTGGACAACGGGAATCCAGTGGATATAGTATGCTTACATTTCCAGAAAGCTTTTGACAAGGTCCCTCACCAAAGGCTCTTAAGCAAAGTAAGTTATCGTGGGATAAGATACTTATCTTCCATGGATTGATAACTGGTTTAAACACACAGGAAAAAAAGGGTAAGAATAAATGGGAAGTTTTCCTAATGGAGAGAGGTAACTAGTGGGTCCCCCAAAGGTCTGTCCTGGGACCAATCCTATTCAACTTATTTATAAATGATATAGAGAAAGAGGTAAACAGTGAGTTTCAAAAAGAAAAAGATCTCACCAAACTAAGTGATTGGGCAACAAAAGGGCAAACGAAATTTAATGTTGATAAATGTAAAGTAATGCACATTTGGGAAAAATAATCCCAACTACACATACAATACGATGGGGATTAATTTAACTACAAGTACACAAGAGAGATCTTGGAGTCAATATAGATAGGTATCTGAAAACATCCACGCAATGTGCAGCAGTCGTCAATAAAGCAAATAGAATGTTAGGAATCATTAAAAAAGTGTTAGAGAATAAGATGGAATATCTTATTGCCTCTATATAAAACCATGGTGTGCCCACATCTTGAATACTGCATACAGATGTGGATGCTTCATCACAAAAAAAAAGATATATTGGAACTGGAAAAGGCTCGGAAAAGGGCAACAAAAATGATTAGGGGTTTGAAATGGGTCCCAAATAGAGAGATTAAAAAAAGACTCGGACTTTTCAGCTTAGAAAAGAGGAGACTAAGCAGGGATATGATAAAATCATGACTGGAGTGGAAAGTTAATAAGGAAAAGTTATTTACTTATTTCCACACTATAAGAACTAAGGGTCACTAAATGAAAAATTAATAGGCAGCAGGTTTAAAAACAAACAAAAGGAAGTTTTTTTTTCCCCACTCACCTCACAGTCAACCTGTGGAACTCCTTTTGCCAGAGGATGTGGTGAAGACTAGGACTTTAACAGGGTTCAAAAAAAAAAAAAAAAGCTAGATAGATTAAAGAGCTATTAGCCAGGATGGGTAGGAATGGTGTCCCTAGCCTCGGTTTGTCTGGAAATGGGTGACAGAAGAGCGAACACGTGAGGATTACCTGTTGTGTTCCCTCTCTCTGGGGCAACTGGTATTGACCACTGTCAGCAGACAGGATACTGGGCTAGACAGACCTCTGGTCTGACCCAGTATGGCCATTCTAATGTTCATACTAAGGATGTTAATAACTAGTCAACTATCTGATAAGCATTTGCTTATCGGATAGTCTTTTGACTAGTCAATAGGCACTTCAGCATTCCTCCTTTGAAATGCACAAGAGTCCCCAGCAGGGGCTCTTGTGTATTTCAACCCATGGAGCCCGGAGTCAGTGGGACTTCTCACTTGTCCCATGCTGTACACAGAGTTCCACATTCCTCCTTTGAAATGTGCCATGAAGTACAGTCATTTAATAGCTGGAGGTTATTTTAGTTCTTACCATTTCATACATATTTACTACAAACAGCATGTATTTACCACACCAGGCATGATATTTAATCAGTAAGAAATGCACTCTAGTGAACAGTTTCCTAAGCACTGTCTCTGCTAAGCATGGCTACTGTTATCAAAGTTATCTTAGTCTATGGTGCAACAGTTTAGTAAAAGTTAACTTACTTTCAGTTTTCCTTTGTTAAAAGCACACACTGAAACTTGATATGCAGAATGTCCCAGGTCTACAAAGACTATATTTCTTGGCTTCTCCTCCAAAGCTGGTAGATCTTGCTTATAAATTCCATAAGCTAGTGCAACTGCAAAAACACACCACCACCACAAGGGTCAAGCAATTTTCAATACTTTAACAGGTTTTTTTAAATTAAAAAAGCCTAACTTGAGGCTTTAAAAAAAAAAAAAAACACATTGGGCCTGTTTACAAAAATTCACAGTAACTTATGATAGATATTATGTTGAAAGTCTACATATCTTTTACATTAGAACAAAGTCATTCAGTGTTAAAGTGACAAAGATCTCCTGGTGCAGTAACTGAGGTTCTTCAAGATCAATGTTTGTGTGGGTGCTCCATTTTAGTTGTTCACAAGCAGTGCCAATCTGAGTTACATATGCACCTTCTCCATCTCATGGTTCCATAGGTACCTCATCTAGCATGCATGGTCTGACCCTTCAGTTCCTTCTCTACTGTAGAGTCTATAGTAGAAACTACAGGGAGATGAGGGTGCGTAATGGAACACACAGAGACACACATCTTGAAGAACTGCAGTTACTGCATCAGGTGAGTGACCTTTTCTTCTTCAAATCATGTCCCTATGGTTGTTGTTCCATTCCAGGTGACTATAGACCAGTGCTCCCAGGGGACGGCCGCAAGAGGCTTCACAGTTGTCCGAGTGACTGAAGATAGCAATACTAGGTTTTGCAGGGTATCAGACCCTCAGGTCAGATATATTCAAAAAGCAATTATGCAGTTTATGTTCAGAGGCCCGGATGGCTGGTCTACATATGTCTCAAGTGGTACATTGTTCAGAAAGGCTAGTGAGGTTGCTATAGATTTGGTAGAATGAGTTCTGATCTTTGCAGTGGGTTTAAGTTTTTTCGTTGGTAGCAGAGTTGTATGCACCTCAAGATCCAATTTGAGAAGTCAAGGAGAGTTGGATTGTGTGAGCTGGATTCAGCATCAACAGCACCACAAGACTGGGATGACATGTGCATGACCCAGATAAGCACTGCTGCTGAAAACCTCTGCTCAATGTTCCAGGAACATGTGGAGCACCCACAGGGACATTACTCAGAGAAAAACATGCCACTGATAGTGGTGCCCAAACTGCAGGGCATGCCAATCTAGCAGGGTGAGGAGGAACACCTGGATGGTGCAATGGGACCAGTGTCAGCCCTCATGAAGTGGGTATGGAAGGAGCACCGCTCAGGCTCATTTTATTCCAAGCTCAACTCTCGGCTGCCAGCCTCACTTTGAAAAAGCCACTGATTTAAACTGCTCCGCCTGGGTCCCAAACAAATATTACTTTAATCCTCCTACAATGAAAGCATCTCACTACAACCACCATTCTTTTGATAAATGAGAATTTGATCTATCCTCTGCTATAATCGACCACGGTCCTCAGATTGGCCAAATAATTTGTAATACAACAATGGACACCTGGAAAAAAAGGTTACTTACCTTCTTAACTGTTGTTCTTTGAGCTGTGTTGCTCATGTCCATTCAATGTAGGTGTGCACATGTTACTGCAAGTTTTCCCTTACCATTTCCCATTGGGCAAGTAGGGAAGCTTCCTGGAGTGGCGCTGGTGTATCGGCTAATATATACCCCTGCTAGCCCTCCACCCCCTTGGTTCCTTTTTAATGGGACTACTCCAAGGAACGGAAGACGGGCAGGACTTGGAATGGATATGAGCAACATGTCTTGAACAGTTATGAAGGTAAGTAATGGTTTTTTTCTTCAAGGGATTGCTCATGTCCATTCTGTGTAGGTGACTCCAAAGCAAATGCTAGGAGGGAGGGTCGGAGTTCTAACCTTAAACTGAGTGGAGGACAGGCCTACCCAGGGCTACATCCTCCCTAGCCTGATGGATCAATGCATAATGTATTGGCAAAAGTATGGCCCAAAGACCACAAGGCAGCCCTAAAGATGTCCAAGATAGGGACCTTAGTCATGAAGGTCATAGAAGAGGCCAGGGTCCTAGTCGAGTGGGCTGTGAGGGGAGGAGGTAGTCCATAGAACTCCTTAATACATGACATAATCCACAAGGAGATCCTATGTGCAGAGACCAGCTCCCCCTTCAGCCTCTCTGCAATTGCTACGAAGAGCTGTGGGGACTTACGGAAGGGCTTTGTTCTTTCCAAATAAAAGGCTAGAGCTCTCCTAACATCTGAAATGTTTAACTCCTGTTCTTTACCTGAAGCATGGGGCCTGGGGTAAAAATCTGGGAGAAAAGTATCTTGAGAAACATGAAAGAGACCACGTTCAGAATAAAGGTGGAGAGGGCAAAATCTGATCTTATCCTTGAAGAAAACTATATACCGGGGGGGGGAGGGGGGGGGGGGGGGGGGAGCGGGGGAGGAGAGAGGGGAAGGGAGTGTCTGAGGTGAAGGCTCTCAGTTCGGACACATGCCTGGCTGATATGATAGTCACCAAGACAGACACCGCAGCGAGCACATTGCCAGGGGCTCAAAGGGTGACCCCATGAGTTTGAACAGGATCAGGTTGAGGTCCCACTGAGGGATGGGCTGATGGGACATGTGGATAAAGTCTGTCTGACCCTTTCAAAAACATCTACATCATGGGATCCGCAAAGAGGGTCTTGCCCGGGGAGGCCAGGTGGAAAGCGGAGATGGCATCAGGTGTATCCTAATTAAGGAGAAGGATAACCCCTGTAACCTAAGATTCAGAAGGTAGTCCAAGACCAAGGGGATCTGGGCATCCATGGGTGATATCCCCCTTCTGGGCAGCCCAGATACCTTGACAAGTGGAAGCGCTTCTGTAAGTGGTTCTAGTGGAATTTCCTACTTCCCAGCAGAATCTCCTGCGCACGCTGAGTACTGAAGTTCTGCCACTGTCAGCTATGCAGCTTCCATGCCATTAGGGGTAGGGATCCCAAGTTCAGATGACAAAGCCGGCCAAAGTCCTGAGTAATGAGATCCGGGTCAAGCAGGAGGGCAATCGCTCTCTTGCAGGACAGGCTCAGGAGGGACATGAACCAGTACTGCCCAGGCCATTCCAGTGCCATGAGAATCAGGGATGCCATGAACTCCCAAACTCGCAGGAGCATCTTGTGGGAAAGGCAGGAACACAAAACAGACCCTCAGGCCAGAGAGTAATGAGTACATCTCCCAGGGAGCCCCTCCTCAGCCCCATGAGGGAGCAGAACCTTGGACACTTCTTGTTCTGCCAGGCAAACAGGTCCAGAAGGGGAAACCTCCCACTGTGGAAAATTTGGAGGACCACGTCCCCTCTGAGGGTACATCTAAACTACACCCTTCTGTCAACAGAGGGTTATAAATTAGATGCATCGAAAGTGCAAATGAAGCGGGGATTTAAATATCCCGTGCTTCATTTGCATAATGGTAGCTGCCGCTTTTTCCCCCCAAACCGGGCTTTTCGGGGAGGAGAGGGGGGCAGTTTAGATGGAGCATTTTCAACAAATGCCCCATTTCGAAAGATCCTGTACTCCTCAAAAAATGAGGAGTACAGAATCTTTCGCAACAGGGCACTTCTGTTGAAAATGCCCCGTCTAAACTACCGTTTGTTTTTTCAAAAAGCCCCATTTTTTAAAAAAAGTGGTGACTGCCATTATGCAAATGAAGCGCCCGATATTTAAATTCCCGCTTCATTTGCGCTTTCGATACGTTTAATTTACATCCCTCTGCCGACAAGAGGGGTGAAGTTTAGACACACCCTGAGAGGCCACTAGTGGCTGAAGAAGAACATGCTCAGCTGATCTGCCAGAGTGTTCTGGGACCTAGGAGACAAGAAGCAACTGGGTGAATATCTGTCCAGATGCATAGCTCCCACAGCTGAAGGGCTTCCCAACACAGGGAAGGGGAACGAATCCTGTCCTGCCTGTTGATATAGGAGACCGCCAGCATATTGTCAGAAAGAACGAGAACCGTTCTGCTCAAGCTGAGGAAGAAAGGCCACACAGGTGAGGCCATTATGCCCACAGCTCCCTGACACTGATATGCAGGGAAAGTTCACATACCATGGGTCCACATGTCTACGAGGTGAGCCCCACAACTGGTGTCCGATGCGTCCATCACTGACCAGGGGATCAGCAGGGGCCTAGAGAATGGGATTCTGGACAGACCATCTCCTCCTAGGTCCACCAGTCCAGAAAGCAAAGGACGTTGGGGGGAACCGTCACCACTCTGTCACAAGAGCAGAGGGACGGGCTGAGAGCTAGCACAAGCCACATCTGTAGTGGGCGCATGCGAAGTCTGGTGTGTTGAATGATGTAGGTGCATCCGGCTATTAGTCCCAGGAGGTGCATGCAAGACCTGGCTATCTCATCATCAGGAATGCCTGCATGCCCGCTTTGATCTCCAGGAAACAGGATATGAGAAAAGGAGGCAGTGGCTGACCGAGTGCAGGTGGGCACCCACAAACTCTATGACCTTGGTGCGAGGGGACCAGCATCGACTTGGCCACATTCAGGAGCAGCCCCAGCTCCCAAAAAGGTCTTTTACTAGAGCGACGTGGGCCAGCACCTAATCCTACGAGGGGCTTAGAAAAGCCAGTTGTCCAGATAGGGGAACACCTGAATACCCCACTTTCTCAGGGAAGTGGAAATGACAACCATGTACTTCGTGGACACTTGAAGGGCAGTCGAAAGGCCAAAAGGGAGGGCCGTAAACAGATAGTGGTCCCAGCCCCGCATAAAGTAGAGGAACTGCCTGTGGTGCAGTGCAATAGAAATGTGAAAGTAGGCATCTTTTAGATTAAGGGCAGTGTACAGGCTCCGAGACTTAGGGGGAGATGACAGATGCCAGAGTCACCATCTTGAATTTGGCTTTGGTAATGAAGGGGTTGAGTTCTGAGGTCCAGGACAGATCGGAACTCTCCATTGGCTTTGGGAACCAGAGTACTGGGAATAGAAACTCCTGCCCAAGAACCCCTGGGGGACCGTTTCCGCGTCCCCTACGGTTGAGAGATGCTGGACCTCTTCCCAGAGGAGATGCTTATCAGAAGGATCCCTGAAGACGGGCAGGGGGATGGAAGAGAGGGGTCGAAAAGAAGGGGATGGCATACCCCTTCCTACCATTTCCAGGACCCAACAATCCAAGGAAATGGATTCTCAGGCCTGACAAAGAGAATAGGAGGTCCCTGAACAGGAATGGTTGGGCTAGTAAGCTGTCCGCAGGCATACCCCCAAAACCATTTGCAAACACTAAGGTGTTGTTTGATGGGCCCTGGCCGTAGCCCAGTGTCTGCCATTCCTCTAATTACCATGTCTCCCTGTACGGAGAGAGAAAATTGGGATGGGTGCCCTGTTGAGAGGGCCTAGAGCAAGGGTGGGCAAAAGGGCCTCCGCAGGCAGAATCCAGCATGCCAAGCAAGTTGATCTGCCCCACAGAGGTCCTGCCACTCTCCCGCCCCCAGGCTAATTAGGGCTTGGGGGCAGGGAAGCACGCAAAGCTTCCTCCCGCTCTGTGAGCAGCACGTAGCCCTTTGAAGCGCCACGTACTGCTCGCAGGGCGGGAGGAAACGTAACACACTCCCCCACCCCCAAGCTCGGATTGGCCTGGGGGCAGGAAGGGCGTACAACATCTCCTCCCACCCTGCAAGCAGCACATGGTGCTTTGAAGTGCCGTGTGCTGCTTGCAGGGCGGAAAAAGAGGCTTTGCACGCTCCCCCCGGCCCATCAGAGCCTGGGAACGGGGGAGTTTGTGAAGCCTCTTCGCACCCTGTGGGCACCTAGTGGGAAAGGGGGACAAAGGGGCTCCTGCACCCCCAGACTAATTATGGTCTGGGGGTAGGGAAGCCCAGAAGCATTCGGGACCCGCCCCTTCCAAATTAGGCCCCACCCCACCCCTTTCAGGGCAGCCTGGGGCCACTTAAAAAATTTGCCTGACAAGGAATGCTGCTGGGTAATCAGTGTATGGATCCCCAGGGACTTTAAGGTAGCCCAGCTATCCTTGAGACCGTGCAGGTGTTGGTAGGTCTGTTGGAAAAGAGGGATGGCCCTCTAACAGGAGGTCCTGAATAGTAGTCTGGAGCTCAGGGGGCACTCCAAACACCTGTAGCCAAGAGCTGTAATGCACAAGCCCCGTGGCCACAGTGCAGGCAGCTGCATCAGCCATGTCCAGGGTGTCCTGGAGGGCAGCCCTAGAGACCAACCCTGACTTCTTCCACGAGGGCGCTTCAACTCAGAGTCCCTAGGGACCAGCTCGGCAAACTTGTCAGTGGCTGCCCAAGTGTTATATGCATAGCGACTCAGCAGGACCTGCTGGTTGACTATGCAAAGTTGAAGGCCCCCAGACAATAGGCCTTTCTGCCCAAGAGGCCCATTTTCTTAGTATTCCTGCTCTTAGGGGTGTCTACCAGCTGGTCCTGTCTCTCGCTTCCAGGGCCAGAGTGCTAGGTGCAGAGACCACAGGGCGGTGCCATCTGGGTCCACGCTCCTTGGCCAGGTCTGTTGCCAAGGTTGTCTCAATCAAGTCTCTTGTTGCCTCAAAGGTACTGCAGTGGAGCTCTCTGGGAAGACTCCTCCCAAACTGGTGTCTTGGCATGGACTAGCGCTTCACCAACCTGACCGTGATTGTCCAGGTGCTGTGCTCGTTGGTGCCACATGCCCCACTTGAGGGTGAACAGAGGGCACGTGCTTCGATGGAGACCTGCCCCATTAGGTCTCTTCTTCTTCTGGGGCACCAGGGACTGCAACCAGTGCTGAAGCCTATGCGGCACCGGGGAGACACACAAGTGGCTAGGTGCCTCCCACACCGAAGCCGGTGCACTCTGGGTTGCTGGTGCCAGATTGGGCGCCGGTGTTGGGTGTAAAGCTGCCTTCATTAGGATAATGTTCAAGAGAGATTCCCTTTCCTGCATGGTGCATGGCTTGAAGCCCTTGCAGATCTTATAGGCCACAGATAAGTGGGCCTCTCCAAGGCACTTAAGGCAGGCTGCATGAGAGTTTCCACAGGGCATAGGCTTTTGGAAGCCTTGGGGCCCGGGCATGCCCCACCAGACACGCTGGGGACACAAAGCAAGCCCTGCTCCTGGGTGCTTAACACCAAGTACAACACTTAACTACTAAAAACCTAGACAGGAATAATTAACTGTAAAAATTTTAACCAACTACTAGAACGAGAAAGAATTACTAAGGGGCACTTGCAGAGCAAAAGGAAAGGCATGTTCCAACGACCGTCATGAGCAGTTGAAGGAACATGGGGTGGAGGGCCAGGGTATATATTAGCTGATATACTGGCACCACTCCAGGGGGATCTCTGCTGGTCCAAGAGCTACTGCTAAGGGAAAAACTTCTGATGACGCATGCACTCAGCGTATGTACACCTACATGGAATGGACTTGAGCAATCATACCACGAATAAGCAAATTACTCATTCTTATAAATGATGTTTGTGCCAATTCTATAATTGTGTAATCAGACAAAAATCATGGCATCTAGACTGAGGTGTGGTAGGTAAGAAGCAGAGAAAAATATTAACCTAAATTTGAAGCGGAGAAAAAATATATAATTTAGATAGGGACTTTTGTGGCAACCCTGGCAGATGCTACATTATTGTTAAGAATAAACTGATCCTCCCCGCCCCCGGGCTCCATGTGGCACTGTCACTTTGAAATGCCACATGGAGCCTGACATCAGGCTCCCCAAGGAGTTTCAAAGTAGCAGAACCACATGGAGCCCTGACCCACCTGCTGGCCCCGTGTTCCCAGCGGTGCTTTCACCTTTAAAGTGTAGCAACAGCCCTGGAGGAAGTGCTCTTATTGACTAATCGAATGGTCGATGCAAATTGAATTGACTATTCGATTAGCCAATTAATCAAATTTTACATCCCTAAGCCATACATTAGTAGGACTTCACCAAACTAGATAAATTTTAAGATGTGGTTATAATCAAACTCACACATATTAGTACTATTGGCTTGACTTGGGGATTGTGGGACATTATAGAAATGATTTCTATTCTAAGTATCCTCAATAATAACCTACTAAAACACTTGGAAGTCCCACAAAGTCCACTTTGACTAAGCCTCTGCTGCAAGACTAAGACCCCAGAGAAAAATAAAGAGGCATTTTTCTTGTAGCCAAATATATACCTGACGTGTGTGAGTGAGATCAGATCTTTTCTGCAGCACATTTATCTCCCTGAAACTAAAACAAAATTTAAGAGGAGCTACTGGTCTCAAACAGACAAAACATACAGGAACAGTACTTGGAACCTAGCAGTCCTGGGTTTTAATGATTAAGTCAATAACAAAACCCCCATGCCTCTGAATTTTCAAAGACTTTTTTTTTTTTTTTTTTTTAAAGTGGAGTACACTACTCCAGATGTAATTATTCTAAGTGGACTGTCAGAAAAGAAAAGCGTAACAGACAACTAAACTATCAATATTTTGTAGAGGCTGGAGCTCTCCAGTTCGGCATCGTCCAGATCTGAATTGTCCTAGACCAGAGAGTTTGTCTGACCAGGGGAGGTCTGTGCTCCTCTGCTTGCTGCTCCACTCCCAAGCTTCCTGCCCTGCTGCTGGCCCAGCACTGCTCCTCACCTTGCTGCCCACCCACTGCCACAGGGTCTCCTACGGTCCCTAGCAGGGACTGCTTGGCCGCTTCCCATCTCACTGCCGCAGGATGTTCTCCAGGGTTCCCGGCTGGGGCCACACGGCCACCCTAACTCACTGCTGAAGCTGCCCTGCTGCCCCTAGCGACTCCAGCCACCTGCCTCCACAAGCCCCACTTCAGCCCGGGGGGTTCCCCAGCGGAGACTGCCCAGCCACCCCAGCCACCAGGGGTTTCTCGAGGTTCTTGGCCAGGGGTTAACCAGATAGGGTGGGAGTTCCCTGGCCACCACCTGGCCCTGCTTACACAGCCACCTGCCTGGCCCCATCAATGCTGGGAGTTCTGAGCCAGGCGGTGGCTCACCAGATGCCTCCTGGTCCAGCCAGAGCTCTCCAGCCCTGTGTTGCTCTGGGGCTGTTTGGTCCAGCTACATCCCTGGCCCCATGGGACCACAGATGTTGCCAGACCAGAGTATTTTGGATTTGGAAGGTTCAGCCTGTAGATTTTATATATTTTTAACATAGGAGTGATTAAATAATTATTGTTCAAAATCCAATATTCCAAGTTTAAGAGTTTTTAGACTGTTAAAAACAGCATTACACACTTATTCCTGTTCTGCTTCTAGCAAGTATTAAAATTTTACCTGCTGTAGTTTCATTCATCAGTCTCAGACAGTTTAAACCTGCAACCTGAGCAGATGCCATTACAGACCGTCTCTCAGCATCAGTAAAGAAACTAGGGACCTGTTTTCAAAACAAAGGTTATACTCCATTATACAAGTTTCATGACATCCAAAATCCTATGCTCACTTTAAGAGTTAACATATCCAAAAAACAAAACAATTCCATAAGTTTGACTAATATGGACATTTAAAATATCAGTTCTATTTTATTAATTCAGACTGATTAAAATTGCTAGATCTTTTTAAAAGTTATTACAACTTCCAATTATCGAAGCTGGTTTTAAGACAATAAATATCCTGCATTATCAAGATTTTTAGGATCTGCGAAAATCCAGATGCAAGATGCACAAGTGTTTCTAAACAAATCACATTTAACATTAAAAAAAATCTCAATGCAAGATTAAGAAAAAAGGATTATACCTTAATTTTTTTGTACACAGAGAAAATATTTCAACATTTATGTAACAGTGAAATTTCAGCTCATTTTCTAAACTAATCCAAGTTATGTCTGCCCCCCATGCTCAAGAAATAAACACAAAATAATTTCAAAAAATTAATCTCCTTATTACAGGAAGCTACCGCTTACATTTAACGTCAGAGGTGTGAGGGGGTGGCTGAAAATTGCACCAAAACAAAGAACACAAGGAAGGCAGTAAGAATGGAGCTAAGATATTAAAAACACACACACACACACACACAAAAACGTGGCATCGAAAATATGCTATGAAAACATGTTGCAAGCAAAGAGCTCAGAGATTTCGTAGAAATATGCAAGTGAGGTATAATTCTCACATTTCAGTAGAATTGTCAATAGTACCTATAGCATCACAGAGCTTCAGCACTTCTTGTAGAGTAGATATAAGATCTAGCTATAGATCGGAAGAATTCTATAGCATGTATCAAGAAGCCTCATGCTGTACCAGAGCCTGTTTTCATCTGAAGACCACCACAAAGTTGTCAAGCAAATTTTGGCTCTTAACCCCACCCTCTACACAAGACATGCCTGAAATTTTTTTGGGTTAATGAGTATTAATTATTAAAAATATATTTTGTGCTTTTCAGCATATATTTTAGTTTTATTTTCTTCTGGGTGGTTTCTGACAGCACATCAACTGGATCTTTTCCAGTTAACAAACCATTATAAATTTACTTTTTACATACAATTACCCATTATAGCAGAATTCTGGTAAACATATTACAAACTTACAGAAATAACACAGTCTGCCACTGGTTTTTTTAGTGCACTTTCTGAAGTCTCCTTAAGCTTAGCCAATAGCATTCCTGTAACCTGTTCAATTGCAAATGGTCTCTCTTCATCTAGGTAGCGTGCCTGAAACACAAGATTAAACAACTGTAAAGCAGAAAAATATTTTCACAGTACAAATCAATGGATTTTTATAGGTTGTTTTATCCCAATATTTCTTAGGTCTTTTAAGACCTAAATGCAGCCACTCTGAAGATGGTCAGTAGGTGCCATTTCATGTTAATAAGATAATTAGAGATGCTTATTTTAGACAAAGTTTTCTAAATTTTTTCCTCAAAAGTTTCAAACAGGTGTAGAAAAATCCACATTCAACCTAGGAGTAAACAAACATGACATATGTCAAGTGAGAAAACTAATGTCCTCCCAGAGATAGTGTGTCATGTTTGAATTTCTCCTCTGAAGCCTCTAATTTACATTTCGAACCCTTCTAGGCAAGCTATTTAGAGAAATAGCTTTCTCTAAGTTCTTACTCTAATCCTAGACAGCACTCAAAAGAGGATTTGAGTTGGCCTGGTGCATTCGTGCAGCAATTCTTATATTACATATATTAACTTGGGAGACATTCAAAATGCTGAAATGTCTATTAAAAAGAAGCAGCTCATGCATGAAAATAACCAGTTAAATAACAATACCATGCAACTGAAAACTGTACCACATATCAAATATATAAATACGGGAAAGCAACTAAACTGATTATATCAAAGGGTGGGGTTCCATCCAGGTAAAGAGAAAAGGACTGAGATTTAATAAGAGTATATACACACTCACATGTTGATGTAGGGAATGCTAATTTGGTGCTGCTACTGCCCAAAATTCTAGATCACATAATGGTTTGTCTACACAGTCTGTTAATGGACTCTGGTACATTTTAAAAGCAGAGAGCATGGGACCAGCAGGGGACTGCTTGAGTCCCCCACTGGCCCCGTGCTCCTCACTACAGTCCTCACAGCAGGACTCTTGCTACATTTCAAAGGCAAAGGTGCCTTTATTGACTAATTGAATAGTCGATGAAAATTCCATCAACGACTTGATTAGCTAATTTAACATCCCTACTGGGTATCTGCATACACAGATGCAGAGGTGGACATCCGCAGATCATTTTTGCAGATTGGATACCCGTTTTGTATATGCACAGGGTTCTACTTACTACAACAATGAGAAAATGAATTGTACAAGTAGTCATCTGTAAGAAGAACTGAAAAAAATCCAGCTTTTTCTAACTGTTTCTGCTTTCTGATTGATTTAGTTCTTTATATCAGCTATCTTGATCAACACAGAGAAGACTAGAATTGAGACCACAACAGAAGAGACTGAACAATATGCCAAACATCTCTGCCTGCACGGAAGTGTTGAATTTTCAGAGCTCTGTTGAGCACATGAATAAATTCAACAGTTCGGGGTTAGTGCCAGGACTATGGACATACTACACAGGCACAAAGCACATTGACGTGAACAAGCTACACTTATACACTCTCATCCAAAATGACGTGTTCCTGCGCAGAAATTACTCCAGGAAATGATGCCAATTTGTTATCAGAAGCGCTTCGCAGGATGCTTAGACAGAAGTGTATTTTGGATATCGAATTAAGGACAGGATGATATCAAGTAATCTATAGCATTCCATATGCCATCTTTCCGAACACCAACTCTAAGGCTGTGTCTACACTGGTGGCTGTTTGCTCAAGAACATCTTGCGCAAGGGTTCTTGTGCAAGAACTCTTGCGCAGGAACACATCCACGCTGCCATGTGTGAGATGTGCTTTTGCGCAAGAGCATCCATGGCAGTGTGGATGCTCTCTTGAGCGAGAAAGCTCTGATGGCCATTTTAGCCATAGGGCTTTCTTGCGCAAGAAATCCCTGCCGCGAGTCCACACTGACCTCTTGTGCAAGACCTCTTGCGCAAGAGAGCTTACACCTATTAGAACAGAGTAGATCTTGCACATGAAGCCCTCTTACCACGCCGTACTGTAAATCTTGCACAAGAGTGGGTGGGCAGTGTGGACGCTCTGCGGAAGAATGGCTGTTCTTGTGCAATAACCTGCCAGTGTAGACATAGCCCACAAGTCCCTGGTCATGCTAAGAAAGCAGACCTTAATCCCTCAGATGTTAAAATGAAAGCAGAATATACCAGAACTTGAGATGCCAACTCTGCCCACATATCTACACTGGCAAATTCATCACTGGAGCAAACATAAGCCACAAAATCAAAGAGTCATTTGACTGTACATCCAGTAATTTGATCTTATGCCATCAAATGCCAGCAGTACCCCACTGCTATATATACTGGACAAACTGGACGGTCTCTGCGGGAAAGAATCCATGGACACAAATCGGATATACAGTAAACTTCCGATAATCCGGCACCTTTAGGACCCAGGGGGTGCCGGATTATCAGATATGCCGGACTATCGGAAGGGGGGGGCTATGAGGGGTCGGCGGGGGGAGAATGCCACCCCAGACCCCTCATGGCCCCCCTTCCGATAGTCCGGCTCTGCCCCAGGAGTCCCTGATTCAGCCGCAGCTGGAGTGCTGCTGGGTTGGTCTGGTAGCACCAACTCTTGGCGCAGCAAGACCAACCCGGCAGCACCCCAGCTGCTCTTGGGGACGCCCGGGGCAGAGCAGCTGGGGTGCTGCCGGGTTGGTCCCACAGCGCCGCTCTACGGCGCTGTGGGACCAACCCGGCAGCACCCCAGCTTCTCTGCCCCAGGTGTCCCGATTCAGCTGCTGCTGATACTGATCAGCGGCTGACTCCAGGAAGCCCGAGGCAGTGCTTCCTGGAGTCAGCCGCTGATCAGTTTCAGCAGCGGCTGAATCAGGATGCCTGGGGCAGAGCAGCTGGGGGGCTGCCGGGTTGGTCCCACAGCGCTGAGGAGCGGCGCTACTGGACCAACCTGGCAGCGCCCCAGCTGCTCTGCCCCAGGTGTCCTCAAGTCAGCCGCTGCTGAAACTGATCAGAGGCTTATTCCAGGAAGCCCGGGGCAGAGCAGCTCTGCCTCGGGCTTCCTGGAGTCAGCCGCTGGTCAGTTTCAGTAGCAGCTAAATCAGGGACAGGTGGGGTGCTGCCGGGTTGGTCCTGCAGCCGTGAGGGGCAGCACTACGGGACCTATCTGGCAGGCAGTGCCCCAGCTGCTCTGCCCCCGGCTCCCCCGATTCAGCCGCTGGTCAGTTTTAGTAGCAGCTGAATCGGGGAAGCTGGGGGCAGAGCAGCTCCAATGGTCCCGCTGCCCGGAGCACTTCCAGGTTCCTGATGGTGCCGGACCATCAGGAGTGCCGAACCATCAGATGCCGGACCATCGTAGTTTTACTGTACACAAAGGGAATATACAGAAGCCTGTTGGTGAGCATTTCAGCTTGCCTAACCACAGTCTGACAGACCTGCAAGTAGCTGTCTTGTCACAAACCAGCACTACAATCCAAAATACACAGAGAAGCCGTGGAATCCCAGTTGATCCACAAATTCAGTTCACATGATTATGGCTCAATCGTGATATGGGCTGGTGGGGACTACTTAATATACCTACGTAACCACTGAAGGTGCCAACAGCTCCCTGAATGGTATCCTTCCTGTTTTAGGAATCCCTCTATTGACTTTGATCATCACCTGCTTAGGTTTAAGTACCCATTATCCAGATACTTAATGATGCTCCATCTCCCACCCCTGCCCTTTTTCTTTCTCTCCCTCCTCCCCCCCTTCCCCTCTATTTATTTCAAGGTTTCATATCCTCAGCTCATAACTCCAGCCATCTGAAGAAGTAGGCTGTGCCCATGAAAGCTCATGATACCATTTATGTTTCGTTAGTCTATAAAGTGCTACCAGACCTTTTTTTTTTTAAACCACTGTTATGACTAGAAATATGTTGAGCATAATTTGGTATTTGTATGTGTACTGCAACAAGAATGCCAACATCAGCTCTTACTATCTGTTTTCTAGAGGCAAGTATCAGTCAATGGTATCGCATAGGAGGAAGATCAGGACTACAAATTTTAACTCCATTTAACATCTCCATCTCTTTCAGCTGAATATCATCTAGGATGTGGCCAGTTTAATTTCTTGGAAAGTCAACATTCTGAGTTTTAGTAATTAATCTTGCCTCACGAGAATTTTGATTTTGTCATCAAAGAAGCAGAATGCAAAAAAAAGAACACACTTCTTGTCCTCTATCTTCCATGAAGCCTTCCTTAAAACAGCTTCATTTTCTTCCCTCCCCCAGGTTGGATGGGTATGTTTATATCCAGAGCTACCTTCACAGAATTTAAGGAAGTTAAAATTGTAAGCTAAGTGAAGCAATTTCATTTGACAGTAAAGCAATGCCAAGCACAAAAGTTCCACTTGCTTGTCAAAATAATGACACAGTGACAGCTGCAGGTGCATGTGGAAACTGCAAAACTCACCTTTATTCCTACACTCCCATTTGGCATCTTTTGAAGCTCATATGGAATTCTGGCCCTTTCACCTTGTATGTATGGATCATCAAATGCTCGTCCGTGCATCTTTTTGAAGCCATGTAACGTGTTCTTTACGTTTGTGACAATCTGTGGAAAATAAATGTATTGCTATGAGATGCATACCAGAAAACACACACATTGGCTGTGTCTACACTGGCATGAATTTCCGGAACTGCTTAAAACTTAATACTATTCCGTTTTCAGTTTTTCCGGAAAAGGAGCGTCTACATTGGCAGGCTGCTTTTCTGGAAAAGCCCTTTTTCCGGAAAAGGGCCAGTGTAGACAGCCCAGTAGTCTTTTCCGGAAAAGAGCCCCGATCGCCATTTTCGCGATCGGGGTTTTTTTCCGGAAAAGACTACTGGGCTGTCTATACTGGCCCTTTTCCGGAACAGTGTTCCGGAATAAGGACTTATGCCCGAGCAGGAGCAGAATAGTTTTTCCGGAATAGCGGCTGATTTTGTACAGTAGAGCATCGTTGCTTTTCCGGAAATTCAAGGGCCAGTGTAGACAGCTCGCAGCTTATTCCGGAAAAGCGGCTGATTGTCCGGAATAAGTGGCCCAGTGTAGACACAGCCATTATGTCTTCTATTTATCTCAGGAGGGCTTCGAATTCTCAACAGGAATGAGTGGCCTGCTATGAACTTGGGATGTAAGAGTGTAGCCGTTTAAATGGGTAACCGTTTAGCATGAGCTTACCAGTTACTCAAACGGTTACACATGGCTCCCAGTATAACACATGGCTCCTCTGATACAGAGCCTCACGTGTAACCACTGAAAAATTGAGTGGTTACACGGTTACTCAACTACATACGTTTTAAAATCTCTACCACGAACATCAACATTTGAGCTATGTACCTTTATCCTCACTTCCCAATGACGACAACTCTTAAGCATGTCACGTCACTTTATTTATGAGACCTATTAATATACAAACCCTCTTCACATGTATACATCAGTATTTCACTAGTTTGCACCCTCCTTTATTTTAAGAGCTTCCTGTTATATCCAATTTGGACAGTAAATTAATTACATACTAATCCAATGACTGAATATGCAAGTATCTTACCAATGTTATTAAAATACTGTAATTAAATATTCAGTAATTTTCATGGCTTAAAGTACCAAAAATGTTTCAAGTCAAATCTCAAGTCAAGAAGAGTTCTCCCCTTAGCTACACTCTCAATATTTCAGGATGGTGATTTAAAACTCTTGACTTTGAATCATCATATATCAAAAGAACTTGCTTATTTTGTTTAATGAACACAGGATTTTTTAAGTCAGCTACAACTGCACTCCAAACTTTGAAAAAGCATAGCTTAATTCTCAGGCTAGTGAATACAGGGTAACAGCTGGAAGCCAACCTTTAGTAACTGGTGTTCTTAGAGAGGTGTTGCTCATATCCATTCCAATTTAGGTGTGTACATGGCAAATGCACAGTTGCTGGGATGATTTTCTCTAGCTGGATGATAGAGGTCGGTAGGGGGGACCCCCTATAGTGACACCAGTATGGCTAGGTATACAGCACACTGCCAACTGTTCCCTCCTCTCCGTTCCCTCTTGCTGGAAGTAACTCCAACAGAGGAGAGGCGTGAGGCTTTTGGAATGGATGTGATCAACACATCTTGAAGAATACCAGTATGAAAGGTAACACCAGTTCAAGTAATTGCTCATACGCATTCCAATTTTAGCGATTCCCAAGCAGCTATCTGGCGGAACGGTCGGATATCACCAGTTTGCAGCCTGCAACACTGCCCTTTCAAACACGGCATCCTCCCTAGCATGACAGTGACTATCATAGTGGTATGTAAACGTGTGTACCGAAGTCCATGTGGCCACTCAACTAATGTCTTGGATGGGAACATGTGCGAGAAAGGCTGTTGACAAGGCCAGCACAAGTCAAGTGGGCAGACAGCTGAGGGGCTGGCACTTTCGCTAATTTGTAACAAGTATGAATAAACCCCATGATCCAGGAGAATATCCTCTGGGCAGTAACAGGCAGCACTTTCAGCCTCTGTGTTATTGCAACAAACAATTGATTAGACTTCCTGAATGGCTTAGTACGTTCCAGGTAAAAACCTAAAGCCAAACTGACATCCAGGGAAAGTAGGGACCTGTCCCGGGGGGTAAGGTGGTGCTTAGGATGAAACAGGCAGAAAAATGTCCACATGTAACTGGGAAACCACTTTCAGGAGGAACGAAGGATGGTCTCAACCAAATCTTATCTTTAAAGAAAACAGTATAAGGAGGTTCTGACATCAACGCTTTTAGTTCAGAAACCTGTCTGGCAGAAGTAATGGCCACCAAAAATACAACTTTCATTGACAAATACAATAAAGATCTAGTAGCTAACAGCTCGGAGGAGCTATTAACTTTGATAAGACCAGGTTTAATTCCCATTGAGGTACTGGTTCCCTCAAATGCGGGCACAATCTAGGGATGTTAAATTTAGGAACCAAGCAGATGATAGAATTTTATCAACTAGTCAATAGGCGGCCCCACTCAGTCCCATCACCAAACCATACTGCGGCTCTGCAATTTAAAAGACAAGAGAAGGCAGGCAGCTTGCTCCCCGGCTCCTAATGCATTTTTAATTGCAGAGCCACAGCAGGGTTTGGTCCCTGACACAGTGTGAGCAGGAACTGAGCTGCACTGCCTGCCTGCCCGGCTCCTAATGCCTTTTAAATTGTAGAGCCACAGTGATAGAGGTAGCCAAAGGGAGTGGGGGGCAAGGGAAGTGGAGACCATGCTAGGGGAAACCAGCTTTTAAGCTGGCTCCTACCTCCCCCCCCTTGCTGCCTCTGATATAGTGGGGGGAAGGAGGAAGAATGTGAGTACATCCCTTGTACAACTGAACCAAGCTCTCAACGAATTGGCTCACCAAGCAATCTACAAATATCGAATGGCCCCCCGATCTGGGATGAAATGCTGATATTGCAGCCAAGTGCACGTTAATGGACTAAATGGCCAATCCCTGTTGTTTTAACCCAAAGTACTCCAAAATGAATGGAAATGAAGCCTGCAAGGGCTGGGTGTCCCTCTGTAAGGCCCACAAAGCAAACCTCTTCCACTTGGAAGCATATATAGGCCGAGTGGAAGGCTTCCTAGTACCTAACAACACCTCCCTGACATCCTCCAAGCATTGCTTCTCCAATGTACTGAATGAACCATGTCATCAAGTGTAAAGCCTGGAGGCTGGGGTGCTGCAATGAGCCACAGTTCTGGGACAAGTCCAGAAACAAGGGGAGGGAGATTGGGGAGGTGCTATTGGGAGGTGATGGGAGCCTTGTGTACCAGTGCTGCCTGTGCCAGGCCAGTGCTATCAAAATGAGGTCCGCACTGTCCTCACAGGCCTTGGTCAGCACTTTGGGAATCAAGGGGAAGGGGGGAAATGTATACAATATGCCCTCTCCCCCCCCAATGAATTTGGAAGGCGTCACCCAAGGAGCCTCTGCTGTTGTCCCTGTAAGAACAGAAGGCCAGGCACTTCTTGTTCCCCCTTGCAGAAAAGAGGTCCACATAAAGACAATCTCACATCTGGAAAAGGCCCTGCACAACCTCCCACTTGAGGGACCGTTTGTGCATTTGCAATGAACTGCTGAGGTTGTCCACCAGCAAGTTCTGAGACTTCGGCAGGTACAGGGTCAAAATGCGCATCTGGTTGCGCACACATAACTCCCCCGGCGACATGGCCTCCTTGTACAGGGGAAGAGAGGGAGTATAGAATACTGCTGTGGTGTTCTCGGTGAGAAATGACACACACCTCCCCCTTATGTCGCCCAAAAAGGCCCCACAGGCCAACTGTACAGTCCCGAGCTCCTTTACGTCGATGTGAATTGCACATTTTACTCAAGACCAGACACTTGAGTCTTGAGTCCACCCAGATGAGCACCCCATCTCAAGTCCGAGGTATCTGTAACCAAAGTAAGGGTGAGCCAAGGGGTGCGAAACGGAACCCCTCTGCACGTGTGGAGAGGGTCCAGCCACCAACAAAGAACCTCTATCACTGACAGTTAACACTGTCCAGATGATGGCAAGACAGCTTGTACACACTGGTCAACCACATCTGTAGGGGGCGGAGCTGCAGTCTAGAGAAGGGGACAACATGGGTGCAGGAAGCCATGTTCTCCAACAACTGAAGGCAAGCCCAGGCTGTCGTAATTGGATGGGCTCCCAGACCCCAAACCAGTCTGCACATGCCCTTGAAACGGGGCTAAGGGAGGGATGCCCTGGCTTCCAGGGAGTATAAATGTGTCCCTACAAACTATACAACTTACGTGAATGACAGGGTCGACTTCTAAAGGTTCAGCAATACACCCAACCACCAGAACATTGTCATGATAAGCTCTATGTGAGCCCTGACCACCGCTTCAGAGGGCCGCCTGACCAACCAGTTGTTCAGGAAAGGGAAAACCTGAACCCCTCTACGACACAAATGCCACCACCACTGCCATGCATTTTGTAAACACCTTTGGTGCATCAAAGAAGCCGAAAGGGAACAGAGTATGCAAAACTGATAGTGGGAACTCTCTCTCCCCCCCCCCCCCTTCTGTGAACTGGAAGCATGGCCACATGAAAATATGTCCCCTTCAGATCGAGGGCAGCATACTGTCTCACGAATCCAGTGAATGGATGATTGAGGCCAAGGATATCATATGGAATTTTAACTTCTTGAGGTGCTTGTTTAGTCTGCATAGATCCAAAATGGGCCGTAGCCAACCCTTGTCTTTGGGGAATAAGGAAATAACAGGAATAGAACCCAGTGTCCCTGAACTGTACAGGGACCTCCTCAACTGGCCCTACTTCGAGGAGTGTCTGCACCTCCTAACACAGGAGCCTCTTATGAGATAGGACCTTGAAAAGGGATGGGGCCAGAGAGTGGGAAGGTGTGGTGGAAAGAAACTGAATTGAATATCCCATCATTACTGTGCCTAGAACCCACCTGTCAGATGTGACTCAGGTCCAGGCATGGTAAAAATGGGACAAGTGGTCCCCAAACATCGGGACAGGATCCGAGGAGGAGGCAGATACATTGCTCTTGGGTGCACCTTCAAAAGTTCTTCCTAGGATCTGGTGACTGCCTAGAAGACTGGGCCTGGTTATCAGTGCTGCCACTACCACTACCATTGACACTAAGGGGACATCAGCGACTTTGCCTACTACTCCGCCTATTCTGGTCCTGCCTCTGACAAGGAGGATAATATCTGAGGGTCAGAGTTGGCTTGAAATGCTTCCACTATGTTACAGATGTGTGAAGGGATAAGGGATCTTTCGGAAAAGGCTTTATTTTCCGAAAGATCCGCGTCTAGACTGGCGCTTTTTTCTGGCAAAGCTCCGAGCCAGAAAAAAGCGGCAGCCATTTTTATGCTAATGAAGCGGGGGAGATTTAGATCCCCGCTTCATTTGCAATTGCGATATGTCTAATCTGCATCCCTTTTACAAAAAAGGGATGCAGTCCAGACACAGCCCTAGAGCCAAGAGTTTTGCCTTATAACTATGCCTGTTGACATAGACCTGACCAGAATCTGTGACATCCAGAGCTGCCTGAATAGAGGTTTGGGAAATTACCCTCCCTTCCTCTATGAGGGATGCAAATTCAAACCTAGAATCTGACGGGAGGAGCTCTTTAAAATTTGTCCATGGTCACCTATGTATTAAAATTGTAGCGGACAACATGCTGCCTGTTGATTTGCCACCTTCAGCTGGAGACAACCGGATGAGTATACTTTCCTCCCCAACAGGTCCAAACTCTTAGAGTCCTTGGACTTGGGCCCTACTGACATTGGCATTCCTTAGCATTAGCTGCATCCATGACCAAGGTTCCCGGTTACAGGTGCGTATACTCGTACCCCTTCGAAGGGACAAAGTACCACTGCTCCACCCCTTTAGTGGTCAGGAGAATGGAAGTGGGTGGTCTGCCAAAGGGTTTTCCTGGTGGAGGAGAGGATCTGATAAAGGCTCCCCCTGTCCCCCCAAGACATGATGTCACTATAGGATCTGCATCCTGCACGACCTCATCTATTAGCAGGCCCATACTCTGGGCCATTTGCCTCAATAGGTCTTGATGCACCCTATTGTCCATAGGGGACAGCGATGTCACTGCCCCAATTACTGCCTCATCAGGTGACAAAGAGGAGGGGTCGCACAGCTCCCCTTCTTCCTGTTCCACCTCCAGTACCAGTACCTTGGGCACATGCCCTTTGACACCAGCACCTGAGTGCTGTGAAGCAGATGGTACCAGGTGCAGAGTCATCCCTGGAACCCAGTGCCGTTGGTCCTCCCCAGATTGGGAAGCCTGTGCATGTCCCTAGTGGGAGCTCGGTGCCAAACAGAACTCCACAGCAGGTATCTCCAACCCCAGCACAGTCTGAGACAACTGTATCCCTGCTGCGAGATCTTGACCCACAGTCACTGAAAGAGTGCCCCTACTGATCAAAGCAATAGAAACTGACCTGGAGCCACCAGCTTGCACCTGGTGGTAGGCCCAAGTGCTCCAGAACAGCCAATAGGGAGGACATTGTAGGGCCAACCCATCTCCTTTCTGGAGGAACCTGTGCTGAGCAGTGCCTCCTCTTATACCAGTGGCCCTCCAGTTCCAACTCAGAAGTGGTTGTGGAATGCAGGGACCACCGAGGAGCTGTACTGCTCTGGTAGCTTGTGCACAGGTGTACGGTCACTGGAAGGACTGCACATTGTACAGAAGTCCTCCCCCACTGGAACAGGTGACAAAGGGAACCACCCCCACTGATCAACCAATGCCACCTGTGAGGACTCCACCTTGTACAGGAGCCCACACTGCAGCAGTCGAGAGGTCGTGAATCCCGGCTCCGCGACCAAAGCCAACTGGGAGGACTCCACCTGGAACAGGCGTCCTTACCAGATCGGCACCAAGGTGAATGATACAGAGGTGAAAGAGACCTTCATAACATTGGAGACTTGCTCCTTGACTGTACCAAGTCCGGTACTGGCAATGGTGCCGGCAGAACCACCAAAGACTCACAGGGAGACACTGAACGGTCAGACATTAGCTCAATCAGGTCTTGGACAGCCTCACACGTTTCAGGAACAGATGGCATTTCCACATCTCCCTTTTAGCTCTCCCGGGATGGGGAGTCCACTTGCACCAGACTCCATGGTACTGGAGGCAGCGCCAGAGTCAGTGCTACAGGGGCGGGTTGTTTCAAAGAGTGCTGCAACTCAGCATGCAACCCTTTAAGCCTCTTGGCTCGGGAAATAGTAGACTCGCCCCCTTTCCCACCTCTACTCCTTTTCCTGCACCAGAGAATGGGATCGCTGCCAAGAGCTAGGCTTCAGTAGACGGAAGTCCGGGGTGTCTTGTCCACCTCCTTCCTGAGAGCTGGCGCACACCGCATCAACAAAAGAGCACTGCTGCTTTTGGGCCAATGGCCTGCAGCGCCAGATGAAAATCCAGACAGACTTCTGTTAACAGATTTCAGAGGTGAAACTCTGTCTCTTCTAGTTCTTGACGTAAAGTTCTTACACTTGTCTGTTAAGTAGGCCACTCGAAAATACTTCAGGCAGAAGTAGTGCAGATCACCCATGGGCATAAACTTCACACACTGTCTGTATAGTCTGAAGCCAGGGAGCCAAGGCATGACCCTACCACGAAGGAGGAAAAAGAAACAGAGACCCCTGCTGCAAATTTAACTACTACTAAACACTTTAGAAAATAAACTATAAAGCAATTAGGCAAAGCACGCTTACCCAAGACAGAGACACTAGCTCCGACAACTGTCGCTAGTGGTAAGAAGGAACTGAGGGAGGGGGCAGTCGGCAGGGTGCTATATACCTAGCCATACTGGTGCCACTCTAGGGGTTTCCCCTGCTAACCTAGGGTATCCTGCTAGGGAAAATTTTTCCAGCAACTGGCACACAGTGCACACACAGCCAAAATGGAATGCACATGAGCAACCACTCAAAGAAGAACGTAAGGGCTCCAATCTCAGCAAGCCCAGTTGCTGTGTTCTGGTCCATCTGCCCCATAACATGACTGAACGCGCCATTCCTTTGGCTAAAAGGTATAAGAGTATCTAAAATTTAAATTACCCATCTTCTAGGAAGCAACAGGAGGAATTCTTTCCGTATTACTCCACAATTTCCTGACAGGGGTGCATGTGCACTTATAGAAAAAGGGATATTCTGTTCCTTCCACTCCCTAGAATCTGCTCAATCCTCATTTTTTTTAGGTATTCCTCATGATTATCTCCAGTCCCAGCCTTTCCTCCTGATTTTAGTTCTCTCAAGCAGCAGCAAGTGAAGTTACAAAAATCATAAGTTTTATTACTGTCCCCAGTTGATGAGTCTGAATGACACTAGGAATGCTACTAACAAGACACTAGGAATGCTACTAACATCCGTGTTGTGTCAGCAAATTCACAAAGATAACATTGCTTCCATTTTCAAACCTTAAGGGACAGAAATTTTTCTTAATGAATGCTAACACTCCTTAAAAATTGAAGACTTGTGCCTTTCCCCATTCTCCTCCTTCCTCATAAAGAAAGCTCCTTATTGCTTCAATGGTGAATAAACCAAGTCCTACATTACTCCCATCTTTCCTCTAAAAAGAAAACAGATCAAGAATTAACCACAGGCAATATTTCAATTAGTTTTAATAGAAAAGAGTTCAGCCTAATGATTTAGTAACAACTGGTAAAACGGCAAGGAAATTTTAAGCATATTTTAAGTTAAGACATGAAACAATATATTAGATTTCTTCACCCTTACACTTATTTCACAATTCAACAGGATATGAGCAATTTAAAGATTGTGTAAATTCCTGTAAAGTAACAAGTTTAAATCTGTTTACCTGACTTTTTGCTGCATTTCCTATGGCCCGGGTTTTGGATCCTAGAGATACGCAAGCTCTAAACAACAACAGAAAGACAAATATTCAATTTTGATCGAAAATGTCAAAAAGATACTCTGGGGAAAAAAGTATAAACCCTAAAACTATCTAAAAACACTACTTTCAGAAGACCATTAACTGCTCCTTACAATTTTTTTAAAGAGTTCCAAAAAGTGTCACATTAACAGTTTGTATTATCAGAGATTATTTTCCTTCCGCCACCGTACAGGTTGGACCTGCCTAGTCCAACACCACTGGGACCAGAGCAGCCCCAAACAAAAAAATATGTTGGACCAAGGGAGCTCCCCTGCCACCAGCCCCCAAGCTCATCACTGGCTGCCAGCTGGCTACCCCTGCAGGTACTCTGCCCCTACCCTTCACCCCAAACCTGGCTGGGTTGCTCACCCAGCTGCTACTGGCTTCCTGGGTGGCCCAGGCTCTGGCTCCGGGGCCCCGTGCTCTATGGGGCTACTGCAGGCTTATGGCCCCGCACTGCTGCGAGCCTTCAGCCTGTGTCACATGCTGCCCCCAGCCCTGGCCGGCCCTCCAGCCCTTAGGTTCCTGGCCTCTCTGATGGTGCCTGAGCAGAGTGTGCTGGTTTTTGGAGGTGCAACCTGTAGATCATGGTTGAGAAAGATGCAGCCTAAGGGCCAGATTTGGCCCGCCTAACTCTTTGATCAGGTCCGCAGACTTCATCTGGCTGCTTTCTATTTATATCCTGCTGCCCATATCACCGAATTTCCAGGAGGTGGCTTAGGCAGCATGATCCTATTTAAATGGGTCACAGCACTACCCCAGCATGGGTTGGTGCAGTGAGCCTTTTAAAAATCCATAGCAACCCCAGGGGGCTACCAGGCAATGCTACAGCAGTGGGGCCGGGAGCCACAAGCACTTTGCTGTGTTTTCACTTCAAAACCTCTGGCTTCAGACAACTCGAGGGGAGGCTAGACCATAGACCTGTTCCTTCTGCTCCAGGCTCTGCCCCTTCCAAGATGGAGGTGGAGCCAGCCCATGACCAGTACCAAAATTCATTGAGTGCCCCCTGCCCGCAAAAATTATTGCCCATCACTGATATAGATTAAGAGCAATTACAAAGATATGATGCTATTTTGGCACTGGAAAATTCAAAGAGGAAGAATATCAGACCCTATAACGACTGGCAGAGTTAAGTTTCAAAATGCATAAAGACCTGGAAGTTTGATAAATGCAAGGAAAGGTGTCAAGAAGGATTGTAACAAAATACTCTTCACAAAGCACCTTATACTACAGTTAAAAAAAAAAAAACCAAGTCAATCTACCAACTAATATCAAAAGCACACTTGTAACTATGTGTCGTGATCATGAGGGTTAGCTAGCAGCCTGGGGAATAAGGGGTTAACTACATCCCTTACCTAGCCAGGTGGAGTGGCCAATAGGAATGTAGGTAGGAATTTCAAACTGGCACAAAGGAATTTTGGGGGTTTCCTTCCTTTGTTCTGGGGGCAGTTCTCTCCAGCTATTGAGGGGGACAGACACTCTGTCTCTCTCCAATGAAAGACTGTTTCTTCACTTTCTGTAAATAGATAACCTAGATAAATTCGTTAGGTTTCATTGTTTTATGGTTTAGGTATGGGATCTGCTGTCTGTGCACTTTTAAACAATGTTTTGGCTTTTCTTTATAACTAAGTTCTAGGTCCATGGAGTTTCTCCATGAGTATATTATTTGTTACTTTTCCATCTAGTTACAGTAAACATCACATAATCCGGCACTTTTAGGACCCAGGGGGTGCCGGAATATCAAATACGTCAGACTATCGGAAGGGGGGGCTATGAGGGGCCTGGGGTGGGGTGGGAGAGGGAATGGGGGGGCGGCGCTGAGGGATCAACCCAGCAGCACCTCAGCTGCTCTGCCCCAGGCATCCCCAAGTCAGCCACTACTGAAACTGTCCTGCAGCACCAAGGGGCAGCGCTACAGGACCAACCCAGCACCCCAGCTGCTCTGTCCCGGGCACCCCAAGTCTGGAAAGCCCAGGGCAGAGCAGCTCCAATTGTCCGGCTGCCTGGAGCACTTCCGGGTTCCAGGTGGTGCTGGACTAGCAGGAGTGCAGGACCACTGCATGCCGGACAACTGGAGTTTTACTGTATTATGCTTGCAACAAGAATAGTGTGGGAATAGTAAAAGTCTTCTCTTTTCCTTTTATTAACCTGGTATTGGTTAATGGTGGTGTCCTGCTTTTTACTTTAGGGGTGAGATTTTCCCAAATGGTCTCTCCTCTGATTTCTTTATTAATTTAGGTGGTGGCAGCGGAAATTTTATTCTGAAAATCTAGGTTTTAAGATTTTGGGGGGAAGTTTTATACTAAATCCTAGTAGATAAGGTTTTGGGGTACACTTGCTGGTCCCCACTTCTGCATTTATCGTGCCAGAGTGGGGAAGGAGCCATGACACTATGTCATAAAGATATCCATGTCACAGAACCTATGCAGTAATCCATATAAAGTTCTGATTTTCCTGCTTCAGTTGTGGATGTGCTCGAAGTTGATGTCCAACACTTCATGCATTAGTAATAAAAATAGTCTGTTCCACCACATATTTTAATGTGCATTTTTAATATTTAGTTCATAGAAATCTATGAATGAGAAGTGCTATAAGTGCTTTCCAAAGCAAGTAAATATCAGATCTCTAATTTGCAGGAGGGGAAACTGGCACAGAGTTTGCCCAAGTTCACCCAGCATGGCAGCATCAATACTAAAGTATCACTGGAATTTCTAAGCATTATAGACAAGTTTTCTAATTCAAACGTGTTGCAGGAAACCCAAGAAAATTCCTTATTGTATCTTGTTCTAACACACAGAAAGAGAAAATGATCACAAAACTAAAGCAAATGGTATAAATGATCATGACTTGATCACATATCACTGTGCAAGCAGAATGAAAACCAGATCAACATTAGAGATATACGTGCACCACGTTAATAGGGCTAATCTCAGAAAGTTGAAAAGAATTGTGAGAAATCAGCTAAGGAAGAATTTAAAATCAGAAAAATGTGAATGATAATTGGAAATCATTAAACACTCCCGAGAAGCTCAAAAAGCCATAATCCCAAAAGAAGGCGGCAGTGGTAGTTAAAAATTAACCTGGTTTAGAGGTGAAGTGAAAGCAAATCATAGATATGCACACAAACACAGATTTAAAAACAGGTGACCATTAAAAATAAATATAAAATAAGAAGTTTGGAACTGCAGAAAATTGACATGGGAAGCCAAAGACATAAGGAGGAATCTACAACCAGAAAAGCTAAGGAGTTTTAAATATACAAGGAACAAAAAGCACCCCAACAATGGTATTGCTCTATTACTTGATGAAGTAGTAGAGGTTTCGATATTTCATATGAGAAAAAAATTGTTCAATATTTCTGTTCAGTATTTGGAAAAAACAGTCTCACCATACAGTGTTGATAACTCTTACCATTCCACTTGTATTAGTGACTGTTAAAAGAAGTTGCTCAACTCAGATGTGTTTTAAATCAACAAGTCCAGATAACTTACATCCAAGGCTTTTAAAAGAGCTGACCAAGGAGTCGGTCAGCTCTTTCAATAAGTCTTCAAACCTTGAGTACATTTCAGAAGACTGTGCCAGTAGGTCTCCCAGCCTGAGTTCAATCCCAGGCAAAATGATGGAGCTACAAATATGGGTCTCATTTAAAAATGAATTAAAAGAGAAGGCTATTAATGAAAATCAATATGGGTTTACGGAAAACATTTGTCAGACCACGTTGGGCTTTTTAAAAAAAAACAAAAAAAACAAGATCATAAGTTTGGTTGAAAAATAAACCAGTATTTACGCTACTCAGAATTCTGCAAGGTATTTGATTTGATATGACAGGACACACATTACATGAATTAAAAGCCGTCTGACAGATGGGATTCAAAATGTAACTGCCAAATGGAGAAGCATCATTGAAGCGGCATTTCCAGTGGGGGTCCTGCAAGGATCGGTTCTTGGCCCTATGCTTTTAACATTTTTATCAGTGACCTAAGAAGAAAAAAAATAAAATCACTACTGAAAGTTTGCAGATGACAGAAAAACTGCAGGTATAGTAAATAATGAAGAAAATAGGTCACTGACTTAGAGCCATCTGGATTGCTTAGAAAACTGGGTGCAGTCAAACTACACTTTAATACAGCTAAAAGTAAATGTATATATTTAGGAACAAAGAATGCAGGCCATACTTACAGGATAAGGGTACTCTATCCTAGAAAGAGGAGTCTCTGAAAAAGATTTGGGGGTTGTGAGGAATGAACAGCAGAACAGGAGTTCCCAGTGTGATCCTGTGGCTAAATGTGATCCTGAGATGCATCAAAAGGAGAATCTCAAGTAGAAGTAGAGAGGTTATTTTCCCTCTGTATTTGGCATAGGTACAACTCCTGCCTGGAATGCTGTGTCAGTTCTGGTGCCCACAATTCAGTACAAATTGGAGAGGTTTCAGAGAAGAGCCAGCAGAATGATTAAAGGATTAGAAAACATTCCTGATAAGCTAAACAGATTGAGTTCCTTGAATCTGTCACCTAATGAAAAGGTTACGGGGTAACCTGATTACAGACTATAAGTATCTCCATTGAGAACAAATATTTACTAACAGGTCCAGAGAAATTAAAAGTGAAAGACTACCCAAAGCAAGTAATTAACCATTCGAACAATTCATTAAGAGTTGACAGATTCTTTATCACGGACAATTTTTAAACCAACACTAGATGTTTTTCTCAAAGATATGTCGTGTGTTGTACAGGAGGTCAAACTAGATGGTCATAATGATCCTTTCTAGCCTTGAAATCTATGAATAACCGGATTTCAGAATCCCAATCTAATCCTTTAATGCCGCGTTTCTCAAACTGGGGGTCACGGTATCAAAGTTTGAGAACCCCTGCTTTCATGTCTATGAGTTTCATTCTTATAGTTTACCTCAAGGCACCGGTAGGCTCTCTCTCAAAGTGGAGAACTATCATTTAGTGACTATATCCAGCACTCTTCCAATACAAAAGAGTGTATTAAATACATAATATTTCAGCCCAGACAAAATCCTGAACTACATTCTATGTACAGCACTAATTTTCATTGTTTATAAATCAAACAGTTTATCTTTTAGATAAAGCTCCTCGTGGAAGCCTAATCCGAACTAGCTACTCCGTGCCGCGTGTAGCCGCGCGGCATGGGGTTCGAACTGCCGGCATTTAAAAATGGCGCCGGCCGGCTTTATGCAAATGAAGCCCGGGAAATTCAAATCCCGGGCTTCATTTGCAAGTGCGGTATGCCTACATTACCCTCCTAGTTCGAATTAGGAGGGTAGTGTAGACATACCCTTAGAGATTAGTCAACTATTCTATAGTCCCCAGGGGCAGGGCAGGGCTGGCAACCAGTGCAGTCCAGCTTCACTCATTAGGAGCCCTCTGCTACCCAATACTGCTGCTTCTGTATCAGAGGCAGCAACATGGGATGCCAGGCAGGAGCCAATTTGCAAGGGAAGCCAGTATAAAAATGACTTCCCATGCAAACTGGCTGACTGCCACCCCATCCATAGTCCCTGCAAACCAAGGCTGCTGGTGGAGAGGAGGGGAAGGAGAAAGGCTTCTGTGAAGCAGTCTCTGGCCACCACAAGACAGAGACTGCCCTAGCAGCAGTCCCTACCCACTGGGACCACTTGTGGACAGGGGCTGCTCCGCGGCAGCCTCCCCTGCTCCCTCCTCCTCTGCAGCCTCTGTCCGCAGAGCTCAGACTGTGGACAGGGGCTGCTGCCACTCTGTGCTGCCAGGGGCGTCCCACCAGTCTTTAGCTTCCTAACCCTATCAGTATTTAGCTTCCTTCCCCCATAAAACACACCACTTCTTCCTGGTGGAGCTAGGGCCACCACAGACAGAGGCTGTTTTGCAGCAGACTCCCCTGCCCCCACTGCTGTTACCTATGATAGAAGCAGTAGTACCGGGGGGCACAGCGGAGACAGTGCTGGGGGGGAGGAGGAAGGGGATGCAAGTAGTTGATTATATTAACCGATAAGCCTAGGCTTGTTAACTACTCGCTTTAATCATTACCCCAGGCCTTCTGATCAGCAACAACAGAATTAGCCTTATTAATTTTTTCAATTTTATACTCTGCTTGCTAGGAAAGCCATCAGCACAAACTGGTTTCAGAGAGACAGCAGTGTTAGTCTGTTTCAGGGAAAACAAGGAGTCCGGTGGCACTTTAAAAGACTAGCGAATTTATTAAGGTATTAGAGCATAAACTTTTGTGAGCTATAATTTACTTCCTTAGATGCTGAAGAGAAAAACAAGAAGAAAAAGAGAGGTAAGTGTGTGACAAGGGCATTAATTAAACAGAATGGATGAGGCTTATTTATCTCCCACAGTCATGTGGTGAGAGTAGCAGAATGGGAAATTACCTATTGTAATGCAAGAAGCACTTCATGAGTTTGTCTAGATCTTGGGTCAGCATGTCAAATTTGCATATGAATTCCAGCTCAGCAGTTTCTCTCTGAAGTTTGGTTTTGAAGTTGTTCTGAGAAGGGCAGCATGCATGTCTGAAACTGTGTGCCCAGGCAAGTTAGTGCTTCCCCACTGACTTTTGGATGTTGCCATTCTTAATGTCTGATTTGTGTCTATTTATTCTTGTGTAGAGATAGTCCAGTTTGCCTGATGTACATGGCAAAGGGAGCATTGGCATACGATAATTATCTATTACATTAGTAGATGTGCATGCAAATTAGTCTTTAATGGTATGGCTAATGTGGTTAGGTCCTGTGATGGTGTCACTCAGGTAGATTGTTGTCAGCTCTGTCTGCCCGAGTTTGTTGCAGGGATAGGTTGTTGGATTCCTGTTTCTGTTGTGGAGTGTGAACTTGGTTGTATTTGCTTAAAAGGAAAACCATAACATGTTTTATAAGGGTATCTTTGCAACTACCGTATTTTCCGGCGTATAAGGTGACTGGGCTTATAAGACGACCCCCTAATTTTTTAGTTAAAAGATAGGGTTTCGTCTTATACCCCAGCGCCCCTCCGCCTCCTTTGGTCCCGGTGTCCCTGGTCTGCTGGAGACGGTCCCCAGCAGACCAGAGGCACCGGGAGCAAAGCCGCAGCAGCGGCAGGGTCCCGCGCCTCTGAGGCTTTGCCAGAGCAAAGCCTCAGAAGCGCGGCACCCCGCCGCCGCTTTGGCTTTGCTCCTGGTGCTTCTGGTCTGCTGGGGACCGGCTCCAGCAGACCAGGGACACCGGGAGCAAAGCCTCTGAGGGGCATGTTTTTTAACATCAAAAGTTGTCTTGTACGCCGGTATATACGGTAATAGGGCTACAGACTTGATAAAATCAAAAGTCAGATTGGAGGGAGGGGTCAAACAGGGTTCCACAGGGACCCTGTTAATATCTTTATTAATGACAGGGTGGATAAAAATCAGTGATGTTTTTATTTAAATCAGACTATAATTTTTTTTAAAATAACAATTTCTCCTTTAAATATAACAGTTACATTTAAATCTCATCACAAACACGATACACCTACCCTTACAGTCTCATAAAAATAAATTGCTAGCTCTCGTCTGTCCAGCCTCACAACCAGCTCTTGCTTCTTGAGAATTCTGGGTTTTCAATTTTTGTTTCTCAGCAGACTAAAAAGTAACATGTGCAAAGACACAAGTGGATAGGATTGTTTTTGTTCTGTGCTTTGCAGTGGTAGACCTCGGCCAAGCATGACAGAGGTGTTAATGAAGGTATTCTCTTAAAATTGGAGAAACAATATATAGAAAAGGACGGAGGAAGCATAGAAAGGAATAGTGGAGTGAACTGGAAAGAAAAAGGGAAGACACATCCAGCACACAAAGGTTCCTATATTCCCCTCACACTTTTGCCACAGAAAAACTTTAATGGCTTCTGGGAGTAAGAGCTCCTCCCCTCCCCCAAATCCAGGAATACTTGGAAGAAATTTCTTTACCTGGGTTAAAAAGGAAAATGTGCCAGTGTAAATAGTCCAAGAAGGATATGCAGGACTTAGATGCAAGGGCAAGCAATGTAAGTTCATAAAAACAAACAAAAAAGCAGTCATGTAGCACTTTAAAGACTAACAAAATGGTGTATTAGGTAATGAGCTTTCGTGGGCCAGACCCACTTCTTCATATCATATTCTTATTCTATACCCCTCTGTTATATAACGGTCACGCCAATTCACTTTTAGAATATGATCTGAAAAAGTGGGTCTGCCCCACGAAAGCTCATCACCTAATACACTACCTTGTCAGTCTAAAAAGTGCTACTTTTTTTGCTTTACCAAGATCAGACTAACACAGCTACCTCTCTGTAAGTTCATAAGGAAAATTGCTTATTGGGAGAATATCATATGGATAGGTCTGAAGGAGAATATGGATCGACTGGTTAGCAACTTAAATACTTTACTTTGAAATGCATCATTCTTGAAGACTCTATGCCTTTTAGCCATGGCATCCATTAAACTGGCTACCGCTATAGTGAACTAGCCACACTTAACTGGCTAAATAGCCACATGTGGCTAGCACGTTGGACACCACATCCTTTTAAGATAAAACGTAACTTAAATGAATTCCCGAGCATTTCGCTATGTTGGTAGAAAAAAGTTTAGCTAATGTTTATGGCTTTTTAAAATTAGTTAACTAGGTTTAGAAGAATCTATCACCCAACCAAACAATACAGAAAACTGCAGTAAGCAAAATCTAGAGTTGCGAGTTGCTTCTGTGTGTCATTTTCTTCTATTACGTAATACATGCCCCTTTATTTTGGAACATCATGGCCACAGACCACAATAATGATGCCATAAGTCTAAGGATGTTAAGTAGAGTGTAACTGACTAATCGAATAGTCAATGAATTTTTACATCAACTATTTGAGTAGTTGATAGAGCAACAATACCGCTTTGAAAAGCTGCAGCAGCATTTCAAAGGGACAATGCCGCACGGAGTCCAGGGTCAGTTGGGGACCCCGGGCTCGAAGCAGCACTGCCGCTTTGAAATACAGGCAGTCCCCGGGTTACGTACAAGATAGGGACTGTAGTGTTTGTTCTTACGTCGAATTTGTATGTAAGTCAGAACTGGCGTCCAGATTCAGCCGTTGTTGAAACTGACCAGTGGCTGACTACAGGAAGCCCGAGGCAGAGCTGCTCTGCCCCGAGCTTCCTGGAATCAGCAGCTGATCAGTTTCAACAGCGGCTGAATCTGGACGCCTGGGACAAAGCAGCTGGGGCGCTGCTGGGTAGGTCCCCGCAGCGCTGCGCCTCGGCGCTACGGGAACCAACCCGGCAGCACCCCAGCTGCTCTACCCCAGGTGTTCCCAAGTCAGCCCTGCTGAAACTGACCAGCGGTTGATTCCAGGAAGCCCGGGGTAGAGCAGCTCTGCTTGGGCTTCCTGTAGTCAGCCGCTGGTCAGTTTCAACAGCGGCTGACTTGGGGACGCCCAAGGCAGAGCAGCTGGGGTGCTGCCGGGTTGGTCCAGTAGCGCCCAGGAGCGGCGCTGCAGGACCAACCTGGCAGCGCCCCAGCTGCTCTACCCCAGTTGTCGGCGAGAAAAGCCTGGTCTGCTGGGGGGGGGGGCAGGGGTGCACTAGCTACCGCGCCACCTCCCCCCCCCCCCCAGCAGACCAGGCTTTTCTCGCCGCAGAGGACGCGGGCGGCCCTGCCACCCACGTCCTTCGCCGCGAGAAAAGCCACTCCGTGTCTCCCTAGTCTTCTGGGGAGGGCAGCAGACCAGGGAGACACGGAGCAAAGCAGCGAAGGACGCAGGCGGCGGGACCGGCGCGCCTCGGTGGTCCCGCCACCCGCGTCTCCCTGGTCTGCTGGGGGGAGGGGGGGCGCAGCTAGTGCTCCCCCCCCCCCCAGCAGACCAGGCTTTTTTCATTGCGGAGGACGCAGATGGTCCCGCTGCCCGCATCCTCCGCGGCGAGAAAAGCCGCTCCGCGTCTCCCTGGTCTGCTGTGGGGGCCACCCCAGCAGACCAGGGAGATGCGGAGCAAAGCCGCAGAGGACGCGGGCGGCGGGACCGCCGAGATGCGCCTCAGTCCCGCCGCCCGCGTCCTCCGAGGCGAGAAAAGCCGCTCCGTGTCTCCCTGGTCTGCTGGGGGGCGCCCCCCAGCAGACCAGGGAGACACGGAGCGGCTTTTCTCGCCTCGGAGGACGCGGGCGGTGGGACTGTGGCGCATCTGGGCGGTCCTGCACCCCCGTCCTCCGCGGCGAGAAAATCCCCGTTCGTATGTAGGGATTCGACGTAAGTCGGATCCACGTAACTCGGGGACTGCCTGTACTGCGAGGAGCCTAGCATCAGGCTCCTTGTGGCATTTCAAAGCAGCAGTGCTGCTTGGAGACTGGGATCAAGTGCCTCTTTGAAGTATCTCCTCTCTTCTCCCCATCCCTTGTGGCCTCTAATAGAGACAGCAAAGGGAGAGGGGGAAGTGACTAGTCGACTATCCGATAAGCAAGTATATTTGCTTATCGGATACTCAACTAGTCCTTAAAACCCTTACATAAGTTTATTCCTGATTTTACTTCAGCAAAAAACTCAGCTTTTCCAAAGGAATCCCATCCTATTCTTGCTTTCTCAAAAAAAACCAGAAGAGTCAGTGAGTTCAACAGAGCTTACTCCAAAATTAAGTGCAGTCTAAGTACAGTCACAGTCTTAGCTTTTTTGGTCATTTGAAATCAGATCTGCATCCTTACTAAAAATATTAATGATTAACTGAACAACAGAGTGAGAAGGACTTAGGACAACTATTCAAAATCATTTTTGAATTTTGTTTCAGGATCCCATTTTAGCATAAGACACCGTCTATCTGCAACAACTTCAGAGTCATCCATTGGTACTTTTAGCAGCAGTGCTGCAATCAAACATACAAATTGTCAGTAGCAAGCAAAATTTTTGATTATCTAGTAAAACCACCACCATGGATGGGTTTCTGATACCACAATAAACTTAGCAATCTTCATCTATGCCACAAATTATCCTTTTTTGCATTGCTAACAATAAACACTTCACTGACATGGCTGAATCCTTACAACCAGACTGCATACCACCTGGCAGAGCAGACATTGGTGGAAGGTCTCTAGATAGGGTGTATGAAAAGAACTTGCACAGGTTGCAAGAAATGCCAAGAGGAAATTTGCCAGTTTAAGCTATGATGGATGGAGCAGTGTACACAATGATCCAGTAATATGTAATTGTGTGAAAACAGAAGATGGGGTTGTATATCTTTCAAAAATGATACATTGGGAAATGCTCACACAAGTGAATATTTAAAAATGTGGCAATGAAAGCTGAAATAAATTGAACAAAAATTCAGCTGTGGTGTGCAGTTTTGTCTCAGACAATGCTACAAACATGGAAACAATTATTAGAGCCCTGAAAATCCATAGATATCTGCGGGTATCTGCATCCACAGATATGGATGTGATCTCCATGACTAGTTTTTGCAGACACAGATGCAGATCCAAACTGCTCAGAAGATGAGAAGATACTAAAAAGAAACAGAAGACTATTTCTTCACGTATGGCTGCAGTGCCAATGCTTTCTTCAGCCAGAGGCTTAACATCTTCTCCAGGAAAAGAGAATGTTGCAGTAGCAAAATACTTCATTAACAACCATTTCCCTTCAGTGAAACTGAAGCAATCAAGATTCAAACTAATTGTCCTTTATGATTTTCAATAGAATTGTGTGTTTGATTATTTTGAGCAATTTATTAAGAACAGCCTACTTTCATACAACTTTGCAAAGAAAACCATCATTAAATAAATGGAAAAAATCTTACCCAAACCATCTACCATTGGATTTAAGAGGAATGTAGAAGATATGCTCAGTATACTGAAACCTATATCCATAGCCTTAAACTTCAGAGAAACTGCTGCTTCATTGCTGATGCTGTTGAAATTTGGACAGTCCTTCAAAAGACACTGACAAAAGAAATCTCACCAGACAGTTCAACTGCAGGCAACAAAGAAATGAATAGATCATTTTCCTGCAAAATTCTCAATTCTATATATAAAGACACCTAAGTTCTGAAGAAGATGCTGCTGCCATGCATGGGCATCTCAAAAATCACGTCTCAGTTATGCCAGTCATAATGCGATTTAGGACTATAATGAAACCATTTAATGAGTACAAGTTTCTTGATGATGTTGTGAACAAAGTCACTCCTCTGAGCTGGTGAAAATCATTAGGCAAGCACCCTGAAACCGTTACTGAGCCAACTTTTTACAGCAGTAGCTTCCTTGGCAGAGAGAATATTTTCATCATTTGGTATTAGATGCTTAAACCTAGGAACTTAAAAAAGCCGGAACACTCATTTCTGTTTCAGTCTATCAATCAAAATGACCATGGGAGTGTGAAAGAGGAGAGCTAGTTGTATAAGTTTTATGAATACTAGACATTTAGTGTTGTGATGACTTGTGTGATAGAGTTAATAAAACTTGAAAAATAAAAAGGGCAGCCATCAGTCAGCAGTTCAGAAGACTGCCACAACTGCAATGTGAAACAGTTATTTAATATTTAGTTTAATAAAATGTAAGTGTGTGATTTAGTTCTTACCATACCTAATGGTAATTCTGGTGTACACAAAAAAATCCTAGTTCCTTACTGAAAATTTTGTAAACTAAAGAAAGAATGGTCTTATCAGACAATACATTGTAGTATATGCTTCAATGTTAACATCTCAGATTCATTAACCAGTATGTTTCGCTATTTAGCATTTTATTTTTAATAAGCTATAGGTTATGTGTGTATAAATAGATATTGGACAAAATAAAACATTTAATTCCAGAAAATGAAATAAAATACTATACTCAATACAGATGTCTCTTGGAAGAAAAATACTTTAGTTGCTATTTATGGGCCTGGAATCTTTTTATAAATGAGCATGCATTACTCAAGTAGTACAGTTTGAGCCTTTTACATGAATTCCTAATTTCTAGTAGAACATTAAGAGAGGGGGTGGGGATGGGTGGGGGTGTGCTCTCCTAGTTGTATACCATAGAAACAGAGGCGGCCAATCTCCACCTTCTCTTACAGGTCCTGTGATTGCCCCCGCCCTCTCAGAAAGCTTGATGTTTCATAGCTAGGAAAGGACGCAGCAGAACAAGTAGAAACAGGATTGGGAAGGGGGGGGGGCGGGGGCACTCCTCAGGTAACCCTCTTTTGTTGGCCTTCAAACAATGTCCTCTTACACCTCCCCAAGTCCCTCATAGCCACCCCCCTCATCTGTTCTTATTGGAACAGCTTCTGAACACTACAAAGGACTGCAATATGAATTGAGCATAAACCCATCTGTGTAAATTAGATTTTCACTGATCAAACCCAAGTATCAGAGGACAGAAATTTCACAGGATCTCAAAAAAGGCCTCCCAACAACCACCTATAAAACGGGTACCTGTCACTTCTAAGGCACCAGAGAGAATAACCAAGAGATAGCACACTTAACCCAACCCTTCCTCTACCTTTAGCCTGCCAGAGACGTGGGAGGCAAAAGAAAAGGGAGCAGAGGAAGAGACTAGGAACATGAAGGAAAAGAGATGAATGAGCAGGACTTAATCCTCTCACTGATATCGCGCTACTCTGGCAGATCCCTGGCCCAGACACACGTACCCGCCAGCAGCTGCCACTACCCGCCTGCCCGCGTCTCGGCTCCGCTACCCCCAGCCCTAAAGGCTGCGAGCGCCCTGTCCCAAGCCCGGGGGCAAGAGACGTTCTGCCCGGCGGGTGAAACGAGCGGGCAACAGCGCGCGGGGCTTCTCAGAGAGACGTCGGGCACCCCTGCGGAGCACGCTGAAGCGCCCTACCCTCCGGCCAGGGGTGCACCGGGCCGGGGAAGGGAAAGAGGGCCGGTACTCTCGGGGTGCAGTGGGCAGAGGCTGAGGGCCTGGTACCCACGAGAGGGGCCGGTACCCTTGCGGTGCAGTGCGCAGAGGTTGGGGGGGGGGGGAGCTGCTACCCGCTAGAAGGGCCGGTACGACCCGAGTGCAGTGCGCAGGGGCTGGGGGGGGGGGCTGGGGTGCCCCAGGGGGGGGGGGGCCGGTACCCTTGGGGTGCAGTGCGCAGGGCTGGGGGGCCGGTACCCGCGAGGGGGGGCCGGTACCCTTGGGGTGCAGTGCGCAGGGGCTGGGGGGCCGGTACCCGCGAGGGGGGCCGGTACCCTTGGGGTGCAGTGCGCAGGGGCTGGGGGGCCGGTACCCACGGGGGGGCCGGTACCCTTGGGGTGCAGTGCGCAGGGGCTGGTACCTACGGGGGGGGGCCCGGTACCCTTGGGGTGCAGTGCGCAGGGGCGGGGGGGCTGGTACCCACGGGGGGGGCCCGGTACCATTGGGGTGCAGTGCGCAGGGGCTGGGGGGCCGGTACCCGCGAGGGGGGCCGGTACCCTTGGGGTGCAGTGCGCAGGGGCTGGAGGCCGGTGCACCGACACTCACGGGGTGCAGCGGTCGCTGTACTCATTGGCGATGGTCTCGATACCGCCGCTTCTCGCTACCGCGACGTAGCAGTTGAGGAAGCCCAAGTCGATGCCGACCACAGACATGGCTGCGCCCGGTGCTTTCCGCTCCCCGCGGGCCTGTCGCTGCGCTCCCGTCTACCCGCACCGGCTCCCGGTTCCTACCCGTCACGCTCCCCACTGCAGAGCACCAGCCACCAACCGGCAGTTACTCTCCGCCGCGCAAGCGCGCTGCTCCTTCCAGCGAGGACTGCGCGAGACCCGGCGGCCCTTCGGCAGTTTCCGGAAAGGCTCGGGCTGAGTTCGAGAAAGATCTGGAAAGGGAGCGTTTGTCTACGCGCGCCACCTCGTGGCCGCTCATAAATGCTGCTGCTGCTCGCCCGCCCCGCGCGCCTGCTTAAAGGGACAGCACCCAAAATAAAGGGGCTGTTCTGCCAGTGATTTTGCAATTCTGTACAGGGCAGGGAGGTCCTCTATAAAATCTCCTGCTGTTAGGGAGTGAAGTTAACTTAAATGTCTTACAGGTATTGTCCTGTTGCATCCCCAAGATAAGAAGAAGGGGGGGGGGGAGAGTTGATAGGACAGTGCTTGTCATAAATTAAAGTGTGGGGTGGAGTGCAGGGGTCTCATGGCAGGGGGCTGGGACATGTGGGGGCACTCAAGGACCAAGGGGTGGGGATTAGGATGCAGGAATTAGGGCAGTGGATTGGGAGGTATGGGGGCTCAGGGCAGAGGGTAGGGATGCAGGAGTCAAGGCTAGGGATGTAATAGTATAGTCTATTCACTGATAAGCAAAAGTTTATAGGTTAATGCTATAGACTACATGCATTTCCATTAAATTTTTTAGCAGGCTGGCCAGGAGCCCAGCTAAATCCCAGCTTGCACTGGGTCCTGGATTTACCTCCACTGCGGCTCTGCATTTAAAGTGTATTAGGAGCCAGGTGGGCAGGCAGCCCAGCACAGTTCTGGCTTGTTCCAGGGCCAGGAGCTCAGCCCCATCCCTCCAGACAGGGGCATCCTGGGGAATATAAAATAGCCGACTAACCGATAAGAATTCATAAGGTTAATCGACTATTCAATTGACCAATATTTAACATCCCTATTCAAGGCATGGTGCGGGGGTCTCAGTACAAGGGTATGGAGGGCATGGGGTGCAGCAGTCAGAGCAGAGGTTTGGGAGAGGTGTGAGGCTAGGGCTGAGAGTGCAGCCACTGTGCTGGGACACGAGATGCCCAGGGATGGCCAGGACAGCTGGAATTGTGCTGTTCAGCTGCTAGATTCCCCAAGGCTAGGGATAGCAGGGATTGCACTACCTGGCCATTTGATAACTGAGCTGACTGGACCAAAGCCCCACCCCCAGCCAGTCTCTTACCAATGGTGCCACACAGTGGTTGGGGAGACTGGTACCCGTGAGTCATAGCTTACTTTAATCTTTGGCTTGTGTATTTTTGAGTCATAGCTAGGGCTCCCTTGCGAAAGTTACAATTCCATGACAACCATCAACAAAAGTAACTTAACATTTCTTACAAGTACTGTCCTGTTGCCAGCCGGGTCCCTTCCAGGAGATCAGCCAGCTCTTGCTAGAGTGGTGCATCAGGGCATACCCACTTACTTTCATTTCTGATGGCAACCTCTGTTATGTGTACAGCAGCCAGTGTGGCTTGTCCCAGGGTTGCCCAAGCAGCTGTTCAGGTAGCCCCAAAGACAGCCACATCAGCCACTGCTGCAGAAGCAGGAGAACTGACAGAATTGTTGGGCACCTGGAGGCAACCATCTCTGTGTTCCTGAAAAGGGCAAGGCCTCAGGTCAGAAGGGGTAGGGCTGAGAGCAGCCAGCCCTTAGTGTCGCCTGGAATGCACTGGGCCCCCGTGACCTCAACAGCTCTTAGAGCCACCTAAGGCTCTGGCAGTGATTTAAAGGGCCAAGGGTGCAGGCCCTTTAACCAAGGGGCAGTGGCCAAGAGCCATGGGCCCTTTTGAACAACTGGCTCATGGGGGCAACTTCCCCCTTTGAGCCCTTCCCGTCAGCAGGCCTGTGCAGCATCTCTGTAGCAAACTACTGCTCCAGTGGCCCCAAATCTTCCAACTCCCAGCAGCAGCCCCCTCCCTCCCAGTCACTCCTCCAAATAACAGCACTACTGGCTCATCCTTCAGCAGTAGCCTTCCCAAGATTTAGTAGGGGTGGTTATAAGTCATGGTTAGGTCAGGGGCCATGAATTTTTATTGCCTCTGACCTGTCCATGTGTTTTTCTAAAAATACACATGACTAAATCATAGCCTTAGTCAAAGCATGAAGCACTGGAGTAGGGGCTGCCAGCTGCTAGCAGTTTATTGGGAAGGGATGGTATATGGTGTATGTATTAAAGCCCCAGCTCCTGAAGTCATGTGATTATGGGAGTTGCTCAGTTCTCTTTGCCCCCAAGATTGCAGAGGAAAGATTGAAAATGTGACATCCCAAAAGCTCAAACTCCAGGAAGCAAATGTAAAGAATCCAACATTTATTCCTTTTTTAAAATCTCGTGATTTTTTTTTTAGTTGACTCATGATTTTTGAACAGTTGGCACTGGCAATATCTATGTATTAATTGTTTAACATTATAATTGTGTATACATGATAATCTAGACTATTCTGTAATTTTGGCTAACTTTATGGCCATGATCCTCCAACAGTGTGAACAATGGGGCAGGGAGTGTTATGTGCCACTGGTATAGAACTTAATATTTATATATGTGAAAATGTAAAACAATTAAATGTAATGATATAATTAAATAATTATTTATTGCAACATAATTAATATAATTATTACAATCCAGTATAATTACTGTTAATCAAAAATATGATTGTGATTTTCTGTGTCATCATTAATTATGATTAATGTATAAGTTCACACTATATAACCACTTTTTATCTCAAGATCTCAAAGTGTTTATCCATTGTCAAGTCAGTTTAGATTTGCAATATTCTTGCAAAGTAGATAGTACAATAGTTAAGTAGTCCCTACTTTACCAATGAGACACAAAGAGGTTATGTGCCCAAACCTGTAAGGTACTGAGTGAGCCCCTCCTGTAAGATTTAGAGCATTCTCATATCCAGCCAAAGACAATGAGACTTCAGGAATCGCAGCCCATTTCAGGATAGAGTGTTTCAGGCTATAGTTCTGACTGAGAAAAGCACTCAAGCATGTCTGTAAATGCTTTGCTGAATCAGGCTCTAATTCCTGCTCACCATACTCACACTAGTGATTCACTTCAGTTAATCTGTCTGTGAAAAAAAAAATCAGGGAAGCAGAATTTAGCTTTTATAGAGATAGGTATAAAAATAAAACAAAAATCTGAGCACCGTGCATTCAGCAGCTGGAACCAATTTAAATTACATAAGCAGTGGTTCACACACCATTTCAGACTGCATCATAAAAAATCCTATCATGGATATGCGTGTAACCATCATCACTGTATAGGTATTATAGAAGACTTACCGGGCTTTGCCTGGGTCTGGCCCAAGGTGGGGGTGGGACCCCGGCTGCTGGCTTCTCCCTGGGTTGGCCTGGAGCAGAGTATGGAGACACACACCCTGTCTGTCAGCTTCTTCCAGGTGCCATCTGGGGAAGAGAGGGGGAGGGAGATCATGCACCCCAGCCACCAGCCTTACCCTGGGATTGTTCTGGGGCAACGGGGGCCATACAGGACTCCCACTGGTGCTTTCTAGTCCTGACGTGGGTGGGGGGCTGCGGAGGCCACCCTCCCAGCAGGCCTGGGCTAGGCGCAGTAGATCAACGCAACTGCCAACAGCTATTTCCCAGTGATGCCAGGGTGTTGGATGCTGCTAGCTGGGGTGTTTTCTGCCTCACTTTGGTCATTCCACAGTGTAACTCCCTCTGACCAGAGCCCTCCCTTTCCATTTTATGAGAAACAATCAAATTCCAGACACATCCCATTGTCCTGACACAATCAAACCCCGACCTTGCTTTAAGTTAGGATAAGAGGAAGCTGCATACCAAATGTAGTGGTCTCAGCTTTTAAGAGGCATTCTTGAACAAACAGACTCACAGACAGACACACGTTTCTAAAATATATAGATAGATATGTCCACTAATCTGCCTTATACTGTAGGAATCCTCATTCTCTAATGGTGAGTGGGTTTCCATAAATATTGGTTTGGTTGTCCATTTTGTTGAGACTTCACACAATTCATTCAGTTGTATTGATGGTTTTGTTTTGTTGAGATCTGTGCCATTAAATTCATACCATGTTTGAGCACTACATTTACTTGGTCATTACATTTGGTCATATAACAACACATTTGGTTCACTTTCCCTGAAAAATATGCAAAGCTATTTGTAGTCTTGATGCATTTCAATGCCAAAACTGTTACTTCCTTCTTTGTTATTTTCTTTTTTAAATTAGAGAGTGGGAGTCTGCCTATCCCAGAATGTTTGGATATCTAGTGAAAGTTGTTTTGAACTACCAAATAATTATTGTAAAAGAGAATTTATACAATTTTATTCTAAGGAAGCTAATAAGAATGCCATTTAAGATTGTCTATTCTGCAGTGTGGTAATTAAGAACTCTAACTTACTTCACATATGCTACTGAAGAGTCATTAGATGATAGCAATTTTTGGATACTGCAGTTCATTGACATAGGTGACATGAAAGAATCTATATACCATGACCAAACCTCTAATGCATCATCAGTCGTTTCACAAAAAGCAAATATAGGCTTATCTTACAATATCTTACAATAAATTACCAGTATTGGCAATGTGAATCACAAACTCACATCATAAAATTGTTCAGGTACAAGTGTTGTGAGAAAGTTGTTGTTATTAACAATCTGTGTTGTATATAGAAAATAAGAATGGAAATTTGCACCAGAGTTATATATCTTCACCATAATGACAGGACAGTGCTAAAAGACCTCCACATCATTTAAAACCTTAACTGGATACTTGTAAAATATTTCTTTCTTTAGAGGGTCATTGTTAATGTGAGTCCTGAAAGTAACATGTTACACAAATTTGCTGTCTCTTCTCTGGAATTGTTTAAATTATTTACATCAGAAATGAAGATAAAAAAAATGGACATAGTATAAATTTTTAAACTAATGGGAGGAATCCCATATCATTTTAAGTTTCCTGCATAGACATTTTCATGGTTCTTCATTTTGGATTTTTTTTAACACATTGCATCCCACAGTGATCCTGGTCCAGCCTGGCCAGAGCAGCCCCTGCCTGTGCAGGGCAAGGGGTGGCGTGCTCCAGTCCGCCCACCTCCATTTTATCCTTCACAACATCCCATGGCAATGAGTCACACAGATTGACTATGCATTGTATGAAGAAGTACATACTTATGTTTGTATTAAACCTGCTGCCTATTAATTTAATTAGGCAACTCCCAGTTCTTGTGTTACATGGTAGAGTGAATAGCACTTCCTTACTCACTTTCTTCACACCATTCATTATTTTATAGATCTCTATCATATCCCTCTCAGTTGTCTCTTTTCTAAATTGAACAGTCCCATTCTTTTTAATCTCTTCTCATATGAAAGCTGTTCCATACCACTAATCCCTTGTGTTTCGACTGCGCAGGAACCGGGCGGTGAGCGCTCCCCTGCCCGGAGGCTGGTGGGTCCTGCTCCCCCTGCCCCTTCCTGCGGCTGCGCAGGAACTGGGCCGTGAGCTCTCCCCTGCCTTGAGGCTGGTGGCTGCGCTGGAACCTGGGGCAATGACTGGTTTATTCCGCACCCACCCCCGCCCCCGCACCGTAAATATACCCCCAGCAAATATACCCTTGGCCCAGAAAAGTCTTGTATACCCCGCGGGTTATATTCGTACGCGGGGTATACAAGATTTTTTTTTTTACTCAAATAGAAAAAACTGCAGGGTATATTCGGGTGTGGGATATATTGGGATGCAGGATATATTTGCTAAATTATGGTACTTTGACTTCAGCTACGCAGTTAACGTAGCTGAAGTTGCATATCTTAATTCGACCTTATCCCATAGCGTAGACATACCCTTAGAGACATGTTAGAAAAGTAATCAAATAGTAATTAGGGCCATTTCATGTTAGACTGGCTAGAACTTTGAAATGAAAACCTATAGGCTATGTCTACACTGGCATGATTTTCCGAAAATGCTTTTAACGGAAAAGTTTTCTGTTAAAAGCATTTTCGGAAAAGCACGTCTAGATTGACAGGATGCTTTTCCGCAAAAGCACTTTTTGCGGAAAAGCGTCCTTGGCCGATCTGGACGCGGTTTTCTGCAAAAAAGCCCCGATGGCCTTTTTCACGATTGGGGCTTTTTTGCGGAAAACAGTACTATGCTGTCTACACTGGCCCTTTTGCGTAAAAGTATTTCGGAAAAAGACTTTTGCCCGAACGGGAGCAGCATAGTTTTTCCGGAAAAGCACTGATGATTTTACATGAGATCGACAGTGCTTTTCCAGAAATTCAAGCGGCCAGTGTAGACAGCTGGCAAGTTTTTCTGCAAAAGCAGATGATTTTGCGGAAAAACTTGCCAGTCTAGACACAGCCATATTGTTAGAGAATTAGAGGTGATACTAATTGTATGTGTTTACTTATACTATGTTAGAGGTTATCTAAGTAAACAGGCAGTTCCTATCTATCGCTATATGTTGGAGTCAGATTGTACCAAATTTACAGCCACAAAAAAAAGGGGCACAGACCATACAATCTAGTCTGTCACTGTGATGACTCTGCTCATTTGAGGAAGTGGGCTTTGCCCACGAAAACCCATGATACTATCTATCTATCTATTGTTGGTCTCAAAGATGTACACAGTGTAAATATTCTCACTGTTTTATAACCAAAAGGTAGTTTTTGGAGAGCAAATGTGCCAGTGTACACAAGCCCTAAGAAAGGACTTTTGGCTAAGTCCTTTTCCTTGCAATTTCAGACTAAGGAGGGGTCCACCTTTCTTATATTTGCATATGCATGAAATATGTTGCAACAGCAAGATTTCAGCACTCAGCGTTGTGTGAGATTATCACTATGACAGTCTGGTTTATTTGATTTTGCCATTTCTAATGAGCAGTTTTCTCTTCTTACTACAATGACTGTTCTTATTTCACCATCCCTGAATCACCTTTTTTTGCCTGCATCTCCATTGATAAGAGCATTGTAATTCATAGCTGTGGCATCATTTTATATGTATTTTATTGTTTTAAATTCCAGTGGTATTTGGAACGTCATAAGTAACTATATTGCATCAAAACCAAATCAACTTGCTCTGATCCACCTATGTGTACAGCTCTAAAAAGATCGAGATAATGCGCAGAAGAAAAGTGATGTGCTTCTGGGAGACAACCTTGCTTTCCCAAAAACAATGATGCAGTGATCAGATAAAGTAAAATAGTTCTAGTTTACTTACAAGAAACCTGAGTTTTCTGCATATGTATGTTTCCATACATCACCACTTTTGGTCACATGATATATCATGTGTATTCAGAACCACAAAAATTCATAAAGCTTGTTACCGGAGGAGATACAGTTCTACAAATGTTTCCTTTCCTTTAAAGAAAAAGTAGAATTCAGTACAAAAATTCATCTTGTTAATACAGTGTAATAGATAGGTGATATTCATCCTTATTGAGGCAGAAAGGTGCAATTCACCCACAGTAGAGAACTTATAGTATTTCCAGTTGACGAATTGAAGAGAATGAAACTATCCATTTGCTTAAAGTCAGACATGAACTGACATGCTTTGTGGCCCCAGGCCATACAGTCAGACATTAATTATAACGTCATATGCAGTCATACACAATCAACTCATGTGCAACAGGGAGTTACTCTTGCAGAAATAATCATAACTTTCAATTTCTAAATCTCTTTGAATTTAAATTGTAAATCAGAATGTTGCATTAACATATTTTGCATTGACTCAGTTGTATTCTGATGCTGCTGTTTCCTGCAGATAAAGAAAGCCTAACAGCTACATGGATAGAATTATTTTCATGAGCTGCAAAATAAACACTTGGGCCAAAATCATCATCTTAAGATTCACATGCAGAGAGGTCTTCTGAGGGTATATCTACGCTACAGAGTGATTTAGGAAAAACGGCCATTTTTCTGAAAAAAACTCACATCCACACTGCAATCATGTTCTTTTGAAAAAAAATCGAAAGAACAGAGGGGCTTTTCCGACACTGGTAAACCTCTTTCTGCGAGGAAGAATGCCTTTTCCAAAAGCGCACTTTGGAAAAAGGCATGTGTGGACGGAAAAGAGGGAGTTCTTTCGATAGAAGAGGAAAGAGGAAAAAGCACAGGTGCCCTGGTGGCCACTCCACCCAGAGTAATCACAGCTTACATGCGAGATAGTATCCATTCAGCTGATCGCTTTTTTGATGTGTGTTGGCAGTGTGGATGCTCTTTCAGAAGAAGTTTTTTTTGAAGATCTCTTCCAGAAAAGATTCTTCCGAAAGAAACCTGCAGTCTAGACATAGCCTGAGTGAGGACTTCCTCCTTTACACATGAAAGTAGAGACTACTCATTCCATCCCTGACCCTTCAAAGACACTTCTCCTTGGGAGCTTTAAGGATGTCCTGGATGCAAGGGAGTGGAGCAAGGGAGGCGGTGCTCTTCATAGTAGCCTGCTCTCTGCTGTACGCTCAGATTTCTATGTGGCAGTCACAGATTACCTATGTGATAAACCCTCTTCTCATTAGTCCTACATGCTGCTTCTATTGAACAGCAATTGGATCTAGATAAACTAGAGATCTAGGCAATGACAGCGTGGCTCCTGTTGGAGGAAGGACGGAACAGAACAGCAGCCATTCCTGCAGGACTTTTCCTGGCTCAGAGGAGAAAAGGATTTGTAATGGAAACATGGAGATGAGGACAAGGAAAGTTTGCCTACCTTGCCAAGTTTGCTGACTAGTATGGTTAGCATTTTTATACTCTGATAATTTATTCATTTTTTTCCTAATTATTCTGTTGTCATGATCATGTTTAAAAATAGAGATTGTTTAAAACAAAAACAGTAAAAGAGATCTAACTTTTCTTGTTGTTTTTCACATCTCACAGATAAAATTTGCTTTCCCCTGTGCCACTAGAGAAACTCACCCAGAAGAAAAGGGCATATTTAAGAGCAACACTGCCCTTTACCAACGGAGGGCAGAATCAAATTATTGCTGAAGTTGTAAAAGAAAGGTGCTGTAGATTGCCTAAGAGAGTGAACAGACATCTTCAGGATTTCTTTCCACCATCCATCCCAGACTGCTCTGCCCACTTTGTTAGCTGTGTCAGCCAGCTTTGACACAAGAGTATCAGATGTAGAGCTATTTGCACTGCTGCAAACCCACTCGTCCCTTGGCAATCTTTCTTTCATTTGGGGGCTTACAAGCCAAGATCTGCCAATGAAACCCAAGAATGCAACAAAGCATATAATCTCATTAATTATTCTTTGATGACGGAGGGGCATCTTGAAAAATCCATATTTCATAGTCTTCTTGTTTGTGCATCATGCATGCTTTATTTCTCATTATAAAAATTGAAAGTTCAGCATTTTAAACAAAAGAGCAAAATATGCACAATGAGCTGGGGGAAACTAATAACTCTCCTAAGTTTTTAATTACAGCATTAACAACACAATAATGAAACTACAAACATGTTATCCAAATGAGACTTGTGTCATTATATGTTATACAGGCAAGATAAATTCTTATCTACTATTTTAGTCAGATGATGAACTCGTTGAAACATCAAAATTCAAAAGTTCCTTAATTTTGTCATAAAGCACTAGCACTAATGCACCTCCAGTTCCACGAAGAACATTGGAGAAGGCTCCCCGAAAGAAAGCGTTAAGTCCCTCCTGTTTGTATATCTTGATAAAGCAGTCAATGGTTCCTTTATATTGACGGTCAGCCTCTCCACTCTACACACAAACAACAAAAACAAAACCTTCATGCAATACCGCGAGAAAAATGTATATGCTTAATATACTGCAAATGTGTTTTTTTTCTTTCCTCACTAGTAATGAATGTTTAAGGCTGATAGTTTGGGAACAGCTTTTCCTCAGTTTTCCTCATGTCAAATGTGAGTACTTGAATTACTAAATACATCTTTGATTTAATGCTCATTTAGCTAATTCTCCACAGCTACATTAGGGTGCATTACGCAGCAGGAAGAGGGATAGCTCAGTGGTTTGCACACTGGCCTGCTGAACCCTGGTTTTTAGGCTCAATCTTTGAGGGGTCCATTTAGGCATCTGGGTCAAATCTGTCAGGGATGGTACTTGATCCTGCTGTGAAGGCAGGGGACTGGACTTGATTGACCTCTCAAGGTCCCTTCCAGTTCTATGAGATAGCTCAATTTGTGTAGCTTATTTCAAGTTAAAAAAAGGAGATCTTGCACGATCTCAAAATAAAAAAGGAGTCCTATAAAAAATGGAAACTAGGACAACTAACAAAGGATGAATATAGGCAAGCAACACGGGAATGCAGGGGCAAGATTAGAAAGGCAAAGGCACAAAATGAGATCAAACTAGCTATAGGCATAAAGGGAAACAAGAAGACATTTTATAAATACATTAAAAGCAAGAGGAAGACCAAGGACAGGGTAGGCCCACTGCTTAGTGAGGAGGGAGAAGCAGTAACAGGAAACTTGGAAATGGCGGAGATGCTCAATGACTTGTTTCGGTCTTCACCGAGAAGTCTGGAGGTGTGCCTAACGTAGTGAATACAAGCAGAGAGAGGGTAAGTTTAGAAGATAGGATACACAAAGAACAAGTTAAAAGTCACTTAGGAAAGTTAGATGTCAGCAAGTCACCAGGTCCTGATGAAATGCATCCCAGGATACTCAAGGAGCTGATAGAGGAGGTATCTGAGCCTTTAGCTATGATCTTTGAAAAATCATGGCAGACAGGGGAGATTCCAGAAGACTGGAAAAGGGCAAATATTGTGCCCATCTATAAAAAGGGGAATAAGAACAACCTAGGAAACTATAGACCGGTCAGTTTAACGTCTGTCCCAGGGAAGATAATGGAGCAGGTAATTAAGGAAATCCTATGCAAACACTTGGAAGGTAATAAAGTGATAGGGAATAGCCAGCATGGGTTTGAGAAGAACAAGTCATGCCAAACTAATCTGATAGCTTTCTTTGATAAGATAACGAACCTTGTGGATAAGGGAGAAGCGGTGGATGTCATATACCTAGACTTTAGTAAGGCATTTGATACAGTCTCGCATGATATTCTTATTGATAAACTAGGCAAATATAACTTAGATAGGGCCACGATAAGGTGGGTGCATAATTGGCTGGATAACCGTAGTCAGAGAGTTGTTGTTAATGGTTCTAAATCCTGCTGGAAAGGGATAACAAGTGGAGTTCCTCAAGGGTCTGTTTTGGGACCCGTACTGTTCAATATCTTCATCAATGATGTAGATATTGGGATAGAGAGTACGCTTATTAAGTTTGCAGATGACACCAAACTGGGTGGGGTTGCGACTTCTTTGGAGGATAGGGTCATAATTCAAAATGACCTTAGAAAGTTAGAGAAATGGTCAGAGGTAAACAGGATGAGGTTTAATAAAGAGAAATGCAAAGTGCTCCACTTAGGAAGGAACAATCAGTTCCATACATACAAGATGGGAAGCGACTGTCTAGGAAGGAGCATGGCGGAAAGGGATCTAGGGGTCATAGTGGACCACAAGTTGAATATGAGTCAACAGTGTGATGCTGTTGCAAAAAAAGCAAATATGATTCTAGGTTGTATCAACAGGTGTGTTGTAAGCAAAACTCGTGAAGTCATTCTGCCGCTCTACTCTGCGCTAGTTAGGCCTCAGCTGGAGTACTGTGTCCAGTTCTGGGCGTCACATTTCAAGAAAGATGTGGAGAAATTGGAAAGGGTACAGAGAAGAGCAACAAGAATGATTAAAGGTCTAGAGAACATGACCTATGAAGCCAGGCTTCATGAACTGGGCTTGTTTAGTTTGGAAAAAAGAAGATTAAGGGGGGACATGATGGCGGTTTTCAAATATCTAAAAGGGTGTCACAAGGAGGAAGGAGAAAATTTGTTCCTCTTGGTTTCTGAGGACAGGACAAGGAGTAATGGGCTTAAAGTGCAGCAGGGGAGGTTTAGATTGGACATTAGGAAAAAATTCCTAGCTGTCAGGGTGGTCAAATATTGGAATAAATTGCCAAGGGAGGTGGTGGAATCTCCCTCTCTGGAGATATTTAAGAACAGGTTAGATAGACATCTGTCAGGGATGGTGTAGGTGGAGCTTGGTCCTGCCTTGAGGGCGGGGGGCTGGACTCGATGACCTCTTGAGGTCCCTTCCAGTCCTATTATTCTATGATTCTATGATTCTATGAAAATACCTAAGTCAATTGTGTATCTTATTTTGAAATTGAAATTGGGAGTGTCTACACAGCACCTATTTTGAAATAGAGCATTCTTCATCCAACTTCCCTTTGACACGGTGTTTCAAAGGGGCAATGCAGCACCGAGCCCAGGATAAGCTGGGGGCTCCGCAGCTGATCCAGGGCTTCACGCAGTGACGTTTCAAAGGGGCATCGCTGCACAGCTTATCCCGGGTCCTGGGGAAATGCCGCGCAGAAACACATAACTCTGAGTCCCCCGCTGACCCTGGGCTCCATGCTGAGCTGCCACTTTGAAATGCACAAAAGCATTTGCTTATCGGATAGTTGACTAGTCGATTAGCATCTTAGTTTGAATGCTCTGGGGAGGAGCTATTTCAAAATAGCATCAGTGGAATGTCCACACTACAGCTATTTCAGCATAGGCATTATTTCTCACAGAATGAGGTTTACAAAAGTCAGAATAAACTGTCCGTTATTTTGAATTTATTTTGAAATAACGGAATTGCTTTGTAGATGCTCGCATTGTTATTGCGAAATAACTTCAGTTATTTTGAAATAACTGTGAGTATGTAGATGCACCTTTAGAGTCATCATAACAAAAGTTCATAAAAAGTTGCAATATAATAGAGGTAGCAGGAGATATAATAGAGTAGCAAACACTGTTGCACTATCTGTACAGGATCTGAATCTACTGCAATACATTCAAAGGATGTTGGTGGTGGATACTGGTGTTTAGATGAGAATTCTCCTTTTTAATACAAGAACTAACTCACATAGGAAACAGTAATGGTACTGTCCCCTGGTTATCCCAGGAATTTGCCTTCAGAGCCAAAAGTACTACTGGCTGGAGAAAGTATTGTATCAAATGCTTGGCTTCCTCCACAGTCAGAATGATTATCTCAACGAGAACTAGTTTTGCATCGATATTGTTAATTTCACTGTTATACAAATCATCCATAGCAGTAGCTGTATTGTGGCTGTATTTGTAGAACCACGTTAACTTTTTTTCTAAAAAAGAATAACAACCACTCCACCCCCACAGACACCTTAAGTAGAATAGCTAGCCCTATAGTTTTACGCGACAGCAAGTGCTTACATTTTCCTTGCTTGCTCTCTTTCTGTTTCTTATGCATCATTAACACCAGTGGATGATGCTTCTACTTGTATTCTTTGGCAGTGTGCATTTCCTGGTGGATGGAGTTACCATCCCCACAATTATAAATCATCTTTGAAACTATCTAGGTTCTCTTGGATATTTCTACACCTACTAATAACTAGTTGGCCACTGAGTTACAACCAATAATTGCTGGTTTTGGTGAGAATAAACTCAACAAGCACAAGCGCATATTAGTAATGGCAGCATAAATAATAGGCTCATATGCCAATCAGGTAGGTAAAGCAGTATCTGAAGACACAACAAGCACATGACTGTCTGAAAGTGAGCGGTTAGCACTGATAGTGGATGCTATCTACTGCACACCATGGGGATTTCTGGTGACTTAGGGCTAGATTTTTAGAAACGCAGAGAAGTATTAGTGGGGTAAAGCTACCAAACTCCCACTGATGTCTGATGCATCAAAATTTTGTTTGATACAATGAGAAGAGCAAGTACTCTTCAAATAAAACTTATGTAAATCTTTTTGGAACTACCATTCTCAGTTCTAATACTAAATGATCAAAGCCTCCCCAAAGATCTAGGCCCTAGGTGAAGTGTTCCTGTTTTGTCAGGAGCATATTTAAGGTTTTTACTTCTTGGTTGAGGATAATTCCTAAAAGTAGCAATTGTTCTCTGAAACATCCTTAAGAATTTACACCAATGTCTTAAAATACCCAGGCTCCAAGGAGAAAAGAGAACCATGTTTACTAGAAAAAAACTTTGACTATGGGCGGCACCAAACTATTTGAATTGATAATATTTTTTTGCCTGGGTAATCATAAGTACTTTGAAGGAAACAACTGCTACATCTCAGGTAAGTTAAGTCAGTAAGAGGAAGTACTCAAACTTTTTCTTTAGTTCTGTGGGAGTTGTCTCATTGATTGCAGCTGACAAGAGATTTTTTACCTCAGCTAAGGAGTGTGCAGATGAGGAATTTGAGAGGGTCATATAACAGTGACATGATTTTTTAAAAAGAATTGTAAAATATATAGCTTACTTGCATCATCATGCGTCTTCTGACAGTGTCAAAGGGGTAAGACAATATTCCAGAGAATGTAGTCACAATTTGGGCAATGAGAAAGGACAAAATGAATGGTGTTTGTTTTGGATTTGGCAATAGCCCCTATAAAAAAAAGAAAAACAACAGATGACAATGTAATTTCTGATCATCTAAAGTTAATGTCAAAATTGGTAAGTGCATAGTGTCATTTTCCAAGATTACTTTCGTAATTAACAAAGAAAGATATTTGACATTTTATACCTACTTTGTAATTTAAAAAAGTAAATATATTTTTGAGTATTTAAAATGAAAGACAAAGAAAAAAACATTTTTATTAATTACTAATGAATTCTTAAAATATCTGATCAACATGTGCATTTATCCATTAGAATTACCTTAATGGTGTCATAGCATCCAAAATAGGAAGCTCGGTATACTATGATTCCCTGCACTGAAACGCCAAATCCCTGGTACAGGCCCACAAGTCCATCTGACTTTGCAATTTTAAAAATACAGTCACCAAGGCCCTTGAACTGTCGCTCAGCAAGACCTAGCATAAAAGAAATTTTCTATTAAACAACATGCATATTTGTCTCTTTGTCAGAACAGCATTGTTTTAAAAGAATAACACTTTGCATCATTTTGGGTCAAAAGACATTGCTAGACAAGAGAGAAAGTATTACATTTCTTGGACGCACAGTAGAAGAATAGAGTGCTGACAGAGGAAGGGGAAAGTTCTTTCCTCTCAATTCCCCTAAGGAATTGCAGCTGCTCAGGAAGCTACCAAGCATCATGCACTTAACTTGCCCATTCCTAAGGCTGCGGCATGGCAAGGGGAGAGCGTCTCCCTCAACCCCAGACCTACTGTGGTGGGAAGAGGTACCCCTCCCCAGCCCTAGCCCAGGAGCTGCTGCATCTCTCCCTGTCTCCAGCACTATTGCGGCAGGGAGAGATGATCTCCTGCAGCCCAGGTGATGCCATGGGGAGAGATGACTGAGGGAGTTCTCTCTACACACTGTAGTCTCAGGCAGTCTGCACCCCAAACTCCTCTTCCCTGGCCCTCCAGCCAGAGCCCTCACACCGCTACGCCCCAACACTGTTCTCCAGGCCTGAGCATCCTCCCACCCCACTGCAGAGTCCACACACTCATTCAGAACCCTCGCCCCCTACTGCACTCCAGCCCCTTCCACAGTCCTGAGCCCCCTCACACACTCTAAACCCCTTAGCTCCACTCCCACCACATGTTCTCTGCACATGAATTGGAAATATTAGAGGAAACATTGCACTGGCGATATACATCATTGTTCAGAAAATGACACAATAATATCTTCAAAATTATCCAAACTTCCCACTATGAATTAAGATTAGCTGATTCTAAATGTTTCTTCCACAAATTAATTTGATCAGGGCTCCCAGGGGAATGAAACACAGACCTAGGGATGAAATTTAAAGCAGCAGGTGACAACTTTATTAATTTTCTTAATTTAATGGGGAGAGGACTAACCCTCCCCTCCAAAAAAGTCAGACATTGATTTGTGTGCTATTCATATTATATGGTCTTTATGCCAAATAACCAATATTCAAGTTTGGCCCCTTTCAATCCTAACCTTAGGATTCGGCTCACCTCTGAATCATCTTGCCCTCTCCTGCAAGGACAGAATGAGGATGTACCTGCAGGGTACCTCTCTCTACAAAAAATTAAAGCTTCTTATTCTCTTGCCCAGCGAATTAGTTGGCCAATCAGTTATCTTCATATTTACCCTGATAGCTGATCTCTTTCAGCCTTTAAACTGCACTGTAAGCAGTGACAAAAGACAAATTCTGCTTTTGAATCCCTTCCTTATTCTAAAATCCAAGGCCTCAGAATTCTGTGAGGAAGGTGAAAAATTCATCAGACTGGCCCACCATTCTCTTCTCAAGGAGAAAAGTTCTTCCTGATATCCAGAAATTGTCAGTCTGACCCTCCTGATAATACAAACCTCAACTATGGGCAGGGAGCAATAGAGGCAAAATGGTTGCTGCATGCCCAGGAGAATACTGCACGCAAAACAAGGGTGAGAGAAGGCACAAGAACCCAGGTTCCTTTGTCCTCCCCACAGTTTGACCAATATACAGCTCATAAATGTCTTCTCTTACGTCTCCCAGGCCAGACACAACTTTCATATATGTTATGAGCAGAGAGGTCCTCCTAGAATGGCTGAGCCTGCCTGTTCTTTCCCTGTACCTCAGTTGTTGCCTAGTCGAGCTGGGAACAGCGAACCACAGCCAATAGGAGCTGTGAGCAGCCTTACCCATGGATGCACAGGTGAATGAAGTGTCTAGTGGCCTGTAAGGGGCTAACCCTGTCGAACCCTGCTGTCCACTTATTGCCCATCCCTGCTCTAGAGACATACTACCCATTATATTTGTACAAAATTCCCACTGATATTCTTGGTGTGGAACAGAGATGGCTGCTGCCCTGTGAAGTCTGTGCCATTAGAGTTATATGATTACAAAAATAAGATCCTATAATTGTTGGCATTTATATCTGGCAAAATCCAGTGAAGTAGCTTAATATGAATGTAAAAAAACTATTGAAATTTAAGATTTATGTTGTGTAGTTGTCTCCCAAGTTTCTCCTCTCCACACACTTTCTCTCTCTCATTTGTAATAAACTCATAGGGCTGTGTCTACACTGGCAAGTTATTCCGGAAAATCAGCCGCTTTTCCAGAAAAACTTGCCAGCTGTCTACACTGGCCGCTTGAATTTCCGGAAAAGCACTGACGATCTAATGTAAAACCATCAGTGCTTTTCCGGAAAAACTATGCTGCCCCCGTTCGGGCAAAAGTCTTTTTCCAGAAAACTGTTCCGGAAAAGGGCCAGTGTAGACAGCACAGTAGTGTTTTCCGCAAAAAAGCCCCGATCGCGAAAAAGGCTATCAGGGCTTTTTTGCGGAAAACCGCGTCCAGATTGGCCATGGATGCTTTTCCGCAAAAAGTGCTTTTGCGGAAAAGCATCCTGCCAATCTAGACGCGGTTTTCCGGAAATACTTTTAACGGAAAACCTTTGCTGTTAAAAGCATTTCCGGAAAATCATGCCAGTGTAGACGTAGCCATAGATGTATTTTATTATTTTTAAATGTTTGGGGCATTTTTCTAAGTTATGCAAAGAATCTTAATGCACAGAGCTGAGTATTGATTTGATTGTAGCATCAAGATGTATATAAACAGTCTAAAATACATGTAGGGAAAAATTAGAAGGGTCAGTCAAGTGAATTCACTACCTTTCCCAATGTCAGCAGCTAATCGAGTTCGTGCAAAGTCTAGTGGATATACTACACACAAAGATGTTGCTCCAGCTGCTCCACCAGAAGCTAGGTTTGCAAAAAACCATTTCCAGAACTGAAATACAAAAAATACTGCATACAGTTATGAAAGTATAGAATTATGAACCCATCATAATGATCTTCTGTATGGCTATTTAAAGAATTAATGAAAATTACCAAAGAATCAGATAATGTTACAAATTAATATCTAATAAATGTTCAGAAAGTATGTGTAGTAGTAGTTCATACACATCAATTTGGCAAGATTCCCTTTCTGTTCTCATATTTACTACAAAACATTTATAAAGTCTCCCCCACTCTATTTTTAAATAATAAAGTGCTTTTGTAATTCCCAAGAGCAAGCAAAAACACTTTATACTATATTAGAATATAGTTCTGTTCAATGATGGCCCAAACCCACATTATTGCTGGCCTGTTAGGGCTTTTTGATGATGTTACAACTGTGCACCAACTCTAGTACCACAATGAAAAAACGTTCCTATGTCTCATGGGCCAAACTGAACTAAATGGACTTACAACAATTATGGATTTGTCTCAGAGTGTTTAAAGCATGCAAGGAAAAAGCTAACAGGAGGGGAACAGATTAAAATATTTTGCATCAGATTCCCAGCTTGTGAAAGATGGCTTAATTCCATTGATTTCTATGGCACTAAGAAGCTAGAATTTTAATTTCTGCAACCTCTTCTATTGCTTTTAATTGACATATTCATATTTTAACAAAGTTTAGCTAGCAAGGGAACTATAGCTTGTAACCTTGTTCCTCTCTAGGCTTTCCCACAAAGCCACAACACAAAACATAAACAAAGTGAATCCCAATGACCAGAGTTTCAAAAAACCCCACGCTAATTGTATTAAAATGTACTAATTTTTATATAACAGAATCCTAAGCGTTGTTTCATTCATAAAATGTTTGTAAAATCTGAGTCCCAAAAAACCATCAAATGCATCCCAGATGAGTACATTTTTATGAGAAGGAAAAGAGATTTCAAGAATCGTAAATTAAATATTATTTATACCAAACATAGGAGTTTTTTTCCATAGTAAAAAGGAGAATTTGCTTAAATATATATTTGTTTTGAGCAAAAGGGTCCAGACTAAGACTTAGCATGCAATACAAAGAGATGAGTCAGAGAATAGTAAATGTTCCTTCAGGTCGGTGCCAACAGGAAAGTCTGAAGCAGGAATTGTTGCTGGCACTGCAGAAAGAGCTGCCAGGAAGATAAGCAGAGAACATAATTTTTTTTGAAAATACAGAAACACGCTGCAGAAATCCTCGAAAGATAATGTGAGACAGATGTATAAAAGGGATGTTTGAACTTTCTATTTTCACATGAAACAAACTGGATAACTAATTTATTGTCAAACATTTGATTTAATCAAATCACCATTTTCCATTGGAAAACTTTCAATCTGCTCTAGGTCAGACCAAAACAGGTTTACTTATTAAAATGATCAAATGTGTTTTAGCACATTTACCTGTTTATCTTTATCCACTCCAGCCATGAAAATCTGTTTGTATTTGTCCTTAAAAGCAAAGTTTAAAGCCTGTGTTGGAAAATATCTGATAACATTTGCCAAATTGCCACGCCAGAAGCTCAAAAATCCTGTACAAAAAAAAAGATTATTAAATTACATTTACAATGTTTGTATTATATTACACTAAATAGTTTATATTACATTGCTGCTGTTGCTGGTTTATGATGAGTTGTAAAAATGTCAAAAAATTCCTACATTACTGGAAATCTGGATCCCCCCCCCAACATTAACTAACAGATGTCTGTATTAGTAGCCAACAATAAGAAATCTCAGCTCCTGAGACTGTAAGAAAAAAATACAGTAACACTCAGAAATGGTGAAGGTTCCTAACTTCCTTACCTTATAAATAAGATTTAAGATACGTTTTTTAATGCGCGTGAAGAAATCTCATTATATGCCTTCACTGGGATAAATATATGAATCATGTTCTTAATCTTATGAAAGTGTGGCTGTAGCATGTGTATTTTAATATTACAGAAGGTGCTCAGGTTCCATATAAACAAAATGGTGAAATGTTGATGAAACATTGGGAACTCAGTGTAAACTTTTATCATTAGATTCCTCAGTATGCATTTAAAAATGATCCTTTTGGACAATATAATTAAGTCATTAAGGAGATAGGCAAGTGTGTCTACAGCACCATCTAGGAGCAAAACCTGCCTGGATGCATGGAATCCTATTTGATACGTAGAGAAGTTTGCCCAGAGTCTATCTGCATAATGGCTGTCTCTAACTAGTACTATTAATTTTCTCAGGGAAATGCTGCCAAAGTGACGCTAGCAACATCAAGATAGTATCCAGTGCAATGAAGCCACAATATTGATTGGGGCTTCTGGGATCTACTGTAATACAAATAAAATTATGATAGCATCAGCAATAACTGTCTAAGGGTATGTCTACACAGCAGCGTTATTTCAGAATAACTAACGTTATTCCAAAATAACATAGTGCATGTCTACATTACAAGCCTTTATTTTGAAATGATGTTGAGCTGGAGGACTTTACTCCAACTCATGGCAATCCTCTTTTCACAAGGAGTAAGGGAACTTGAAGGAAAAGTGTTTTTCCTTCAACCTCCTGCTGTGCACCAAAAGCTGAATTAAGCTTTTCAACTTACACTACGCAATTGACGTAGCTGAAGTTGAATAGCTTAATTTGACTTTAGCCCTGCTGTGTAGTTGTGCCCTATGTAAAAAGGCATGGAAATAACCCAGTGGTGGGTTTTTGCAGTAGCAGTATCACTTTGGGTGAGCATGCTAACCAAATCTCCTGTAACACCAAAATCTTCCCTGGAAATTACTCTCTGTTGAGCCCATCACATAGGAAGAATATACACCTGCAACTGCCCTCACTTAAGCACCTACATAACTGCTGGACACAAAATCCACTGACTTAAGACAGATAAATGCAAATCTGTCTTTGATAAGGAAGGGACCTAAATCCATGTTTGCCTTGTTTACGCCTTCACAAAAAATGTCTAGCCTCTCAACAGCGACCTAAATCCCATTAATGTCTTGCTGATAACCCAAGTTACTCCTGACTGTTACAAATTCACATGACACATTAGGATGGGATGGGACAAGCCATCAACGGTATTACCAGCTCTAAGCATCAAGTAAGGCTCCAAAATGTCGTGTGACTGGCTTAAAAATCAGGACAATTTAAAAAATTGTGTGTGTTGAATTCTTTTTATTTTCCTTTTCATAACTTTAAATTTCATGGTTTTGTTCTCTTCAAAAAACAGGGCTAGAGACTTTTTTTTTTCAAATTATAGCAGACAGCCTCACATAATTTTGACTCTACTAGCTAGGATTTACAAACAAACAGTTGACAACACTGCATCAGTTGGTCATAATCTGAAGTCAAAAGGACAACAAGCATATTTAAAAATTAATCATATTCTTAAGTATTTTGTGGGACTGGAGCAAGAATGCTCGGTACAGAAATGAACCAAAAAATGATAGCACTATGGATACAGGTGCCTGACAAATTTATCAGAGATCTACCAGCTAGAATGTGATAGGCAATACAAGGAGGTTGAGATAGGACCCCTAACAAGAATCAGAGCAAAACCCCCAGTCCTTTATCCGTTGCTCCTGTCTTTCTGAACTAACAGCTGGACACTATAACTTAGTCTGTTTTCACTGACACCTTGCAATAATGTGGCTGTGCCATTGCTGCCAGACCACTGTAAGATGTGCAGAGTATCTGCTCTTCGTCACCAGAAAAGAGATTACTTGGTGACAAAAAAATCCCCAACCCCAACAAGGGACGGTAGTTCATGGACAGGAGAGCACTTTCTGCTGAGAAAGTGCTGTTCACATCAGCGCTTTTCATTATTAAAACTTTTGTAATTCGCAGTGGGTTTTTTTCACACCTCTGAATAATAAATGTTTTAACAAGGAAAGTACAATGTAGACAAAGCCTGACATTCATCAAGACTTGCCTCACTCATATGGGTTGTTTTAGGGCGGATATGAAAGTCCATTCACAAAGGGGAAGACTCAAAGTTTAAGGCTCCCAAATTCCCTTATTGTTTTTATGGGTATTAAGATAAGTATGCCAAATAGTTACATCTATATATCAGGGAAGATTATTTTAACTCCCCCTCCCCCAACTCTAAGATGTCTTGTGCAACTCATAAATATGTGAAAATACACTTTTGCTATTACAGCATGTGCTGGTAGATTAAACGAACACTTCTGACTTTTTACTAATTATTTTTTTATTTATAAAATATACTTAATTAAAATTGCTGAGCCCATATACATAATGTTATCAAAACACAACCCTCAGAAAAATGCATTAATAGTGATTACTTAAAAAAGAGTCAATGAGGGAATCCTCAATCTCATTCCAGCACAAAAAGCAAAAATTAAGGTTGAACCCGAACTGAATGCGTGTGAAAAAGGAAATGTGGGGAACCAACAAGCTGATAATGGGTTTGGTGAAGAGATGCTTGGAGTGAAGGGATTGGTGGTGAAGTGGAGGAGACAGAGCCTGGTGCAGCCCGGAAGGACTGCAGTGCTCTCTCTTTACCTTGTATTTTGGCTGTTGACTGCTGCTCTCTTGCTGGCTGCAATTCAGTAGGGGAGCAGAGGGAAAGGAGGCAGCCTGCACAGCAGGCACCACATCATCATCTAGTGTCAGGAGGCTGAGCTACAAGGTAAATCCTGCCACATGTCCAACTATACTGGATATATGTAATTCCAGTAAAATCAGATGCATGATGTGGGTGATAAATGCAGAAGTGTAATGTGACATGCATAACTCCTGGCAACCCCAGAATTAGAGGAACATGTGGAGAAGACAAGGACAAGATTAGGTGTGGAGAATCTATACAGTGCTCCATGTAGTTCTACATGAAGTAGAAACAAAAGACAGGACTATGCAGCACTTTAAAGACTAACAAGATGGTTTATTAGGTGATGAGCTTTCGTGGGCCAGACCCACTTCCTCAGATCAAATTGTGGAAGAAAATTGGCATGACCATATATACCAAAGGGATACAATCTATTACTATTCTACATGAAGTAGAGCATTGAAGGGGGGATGGGTGGGAGGTGTCCGTATCTCCTATTGAAGCAGGGGACAGGGATTACTGGGGAGCCATACCCTGCTCCTGGGAGATGCCCACAAAACAGGGGGACAGGAAGTGCTGGGGGTCCATACTCTGCTCCTGGGAGATGCCCACAAAACAGGGCGATAGGAAGTGCTGGGGGTCCATACCCTGCTCCTGGGGGATGCCCACAAAACAGGGGGATAGGAAGTGCTGGGGGTCTATACCCTACTCCTGGGGGATGCGCACAAAATAGGGGGATAGGAAGTGCTGGGGGCCATACCCTGCTCCTGGGGGACACCCACAAAATAGGGGGATAGGAAGTGCTGGGGGCCATACCCTGCTCCTGGGGCACGCGCACAAAACAGGGGGATAGGAAGTGCTGGGGGTCCATACCCTGCTCCTGGGGGACACCCACAAAACAGGGGGATAGGAAGTGCTGGGGGCCATACCCTGCTCCTGGGGGACACCCACAAAATAGGGGGATAGGAAGTGCTGGGGGCCATACCCTGCTCCTGGGGCACGCGCACAAAACAGGGGGATAGGAAGTGCTGGGGGTCCATACCCTGCTCCTGGGGGACACCCACAAAACAGGGGGATAGGAAGTGCTGGGGGCCATACCCTGCTCCTGGGGGACACCCACAAAACAGGGGGATAGGAAGTGCTGGGGGTCCATACCCTGCTCCTGGGGGATGCGCACGAAGCAGTCTATCATGCCCTTGTACTGCTGGTCAACGCGGATCTGCTTGGATGAGCCCTGCACCTGCAGCAGCAGCTTCACCCGCTCGATGGGCGCTACTGTGGTCTTGGAGACAGCAGCCGCGATGCCCCCTGCCATCAGGTCCGTGGCAAAGGAGATGGGGTCGAAGAGCTCCTCGTTCTGCGAGGCCTGCATGGTGCGAGAGGCGAGCGCAGGGCAGTGACACCAGCTGGGACAGGGCAGGCTCCAGGCAGCAGGCCAAGGCCAACTGCCACCCTCAGAACCCACCCCTGCAGGTCACATGGCCTAACTACACTGCAGCGAGAGGCCTATAGGCACAAAGGGAGCCAGGGAGAAGGGCCTGAGGCCTGGAGCCCAGCAGTGAGAAACTGGAGCTGGGGTGGCTGCTGGCTGGGGCTTGGCAACAAGGACTGGCTGAGGAACTAGGCCTGGAGAGCACCTCAAATATTCACGGGTGTGCTGGGAAAACCTTTTCCTGCTCCCCAGAGACAGCTTCAACCAGTGCTCAAGGATTCCATGGAAGAGCACAGAGCAGAGCTCCTCATGTGAAGCTGCAGGAAATCAGGCATCACGTGAACTCAGAGATTTACAACGATCCAGTGCCCAAAAAGCTTTAACTCTGCTCATGATTTTGTGTTCTTGTTTTAGTGCCAGATCAAATACCCATTAAAATCACTGATTTTGACTTTATACTGCAGCCATGTTTTCTTGGGGGACTCTGGAGCTTGCTGTAATCGTACAATGATCTCACCAGCACCCGGATTAATTAAAAAAAAAAAACAGAAATAGATGGAGTGGAGGGAATTTGCCACTGTTTTTTAAGTTCTTAAATGCAGCAGAAATGGAATGAGAGGCATATTAAAGGGCAGTTTCTAAATCTTGGGCAGGAACCAACTGCAATTTTGGTACCTATCTAGGGGCTCAAAGGTGAACACACAGATTTTCAAAGATAGTGTTTGTCAGCATCCATGTTTCCTGGGCACAAAAAGCCAAATTTTTAAAGGTCCCTAAAGGTGCTACTTTTGGAAACCCATTAGGCACCTGTCTGCATTTCTGAACGCTTAAATACTTTTTACAAATCTGTCCTCTTGTGCTCCCTGGGATTTTCAGAAGTGCTCATGCACATCTCCTGGATGCTAAGCTGAGGAACAATGCCAGTTAGGTGCATTTTACATGGGTAAAATATTACTTTTCACATGCTAATCAGACATGGGTGCCCCATAATGAAAGGTGTAAAAGCAGGCTATTGTCAGACACTATTGGGGTGTGAGCAAACAGCCTGTGAATTTCAAGCACATTGATTAATTAATTAATTGGCTCCTGGAGACTGAAGACTAGACAAGCTAGTCAGAATCCACTATGTTTGTATAATGTTCTCTTCTAAAAGCTCAAGATCACTTTCTTACTAATCCTCAGATTTTAGGCTTTTCAGATGTGATCATCATGTTCATATGAAACCACAATCCTTGTATTATAGCAGTTTTGCTCCTGAAAGGGCTCTTGTTTATAAGGTACTTTCCTTGGGTGTCAATTGTTTTCCTGCATTTTATTACCATTCTCTGAATGTGAGGCCATCAAATTCTGGAGCAGTTTAGAAGGTATTATATCATTACTGAGGTTTGTGATCCATTTCTATCTTGCTCAGTGTTGGTTATATTTAACTGTGAGCTACTTAGCCTTCTGTGCACTATCATCATTTGCATAACACGTGCAAAAAGAAACTAAGTAGCATTCCTAAATGCTATTAGGCTTTTCTTGTAGGTATCCACAGCTTTGAAGTTTATGACTGGATTGGAAAAATATATCCTAATTCACTGCTTAAAATTTGCTTTAACTGAATTCACCCATGTTATGAATGGTCACTTTCCATAACTTAGCATTGGCATGCAACTATATTATTCAATGAGCTATCATTAGTCTCTTGTTCTTGCTTATAACAGTCTCAGTTAGCATTAGAATATATTTATATGCCTTCATATTTATATTTTCTAGTAGTATCTGCTTCATTAGTTCTATAAGGTATTTCAGGTGCTGCACTGACACCAAATGATATTCTATAGGAGGAAAAAAAACCCTAATGGTATTCTGAATGTGTAAATCCTGGTCCTTTGATTGAGTTTTCATTGCTAAAGCCACACAACACATTTCTTTCAAAAGTAACAAGCACCTGACATTTCTAGAAGAAAGGCTGTAAAATTTCCCCCTCTATTCTTGACTAGCCTATAATCACTTTAAGCAGCAAGTGGACTTCCCAGAAACAATCTGAAAGCTGTTGAAAGCTGTCTGCCTCCTGCTTCCAGAAAGCAAAGAGTAACAGCCCAGTGAACCAGTGCTGCTGTCTGAACTGTTTCTTGGATTCTTTCACAGGCAGCTGCTCATATAAACATTGCTTCATGTATGTCCATTTCATTTACAAGCCAGACATATCTATTAGAAAAAAACAATTTTTAAATGTGATTTTTACTACCTTTTCCCCAAGTTCCTGACACCTTTATCAAGTAGAATAGTATCAACCAAAGGGGAATCACTTTTTTTTAAACAAACATTTTGCTTGCTTATGGCTGACTCTGCCTTTTCTACTTTCTAGTCTTTCTTGAATTCTAATCATTTAAACCCTGGCATTTCACCAAATTTTTGCACACCCATTCCTCCCATAAAGATTTGTATAAGCAATTGTATAAAAGCAGCAAGGGAGAATCACATTTCTATTGTAGCATGAAACTTAAGTTCTGACTCCTTTAGTAGCTGCTTTCCATTTCTTTCCTTTTTGTTGTCAGCTTCAATGTCCCTGATTCATATCAGTACAAATCCCAAAAGTTAGAAAGCCAAAAATGGAACCGAATATATCAGATATAGATCTTCCCTGCTGTATTTTATAGGAAAGTATACCCTCTCCTCCTTTAGAGCCTTCCTTAAGACATGCTTCTAAAAATCTACAAACTTAGTTCTGTACTTAGAGCAGTATTAAAAAAAAATTAGCAATAAAAATCCTCTATCAAAAAGTGTTGACTGTAATACGTTCCATACTAATTTCAGCACTCAGTCATATGCTAGCTGATGCATTCCACCTCCTCATCCATCTTGTCTGCACAAGATCTGTTTAGAACAAAGATTGGGTACTCTTCAGAGCAGATAATTTGTCTGCCTCTTGTAGAGCCTTAGCACTCTTTGGGAGCTATGGAATTATAAACCCCTTTCTTTGTAAGGGAGAAGTACAATATAAAATCAGAAATATTCCCTTATTTAACTGCCATTTTTGGCTTCTTCTGAACATGCAAATGATTGAAAATGCCTTCTGATTTGTTTGTACATAGGATACTGCTTTTCATTTGTCAGATTCTTCGCTAGACCTAACAAAGGTGGTGATTTACTATCTGGTTCTGATATGCCACCGGGTAAACTATGCTATCATCACCCTTAAATTTGTGTCTGCAGCAAAAAAGTAAGTATTATCTACTGCAACATAGTGGGCACATCTATTCTTTCACTAGATTGTTGTAGTTAGGATTTTTCCATACTATTTCTTCTTGATTTCTCTAAATGAATTTGTAGGAAAATGCCTATAACTGACTGATATTTTCAACAGGATAGACATTTTACATCAACAATGTACAACAATAGCTTAGGGGTATCATGGTGCACTTAAATATTATAAAATTATTAACACAATACTGAACTCCATATGGCTTTTCATTTCCATCTTCAACAGATACCAAAAGGCAATCTCAGGGTAAGCAAACTTTCATTTTAACACAAAACCTGAACAGGTGTTAAAGCAAAGTAACTTCCAAAATGTATGGAATGTGAAAAGCATATGAGGTCACTCTTAAGCTTCCACATTACAATGCTTAATTGTTGAAGATGGGGTATTTACTGGCTAGAGGTATCTGTTAGGATAGGAGTGAAAGCCTTATAGAGGAGTTCTGCTCTGGCAGTGCTGTAAGTAAGGCTATGGTCTAGAATGCAGCGCTATTTTGGGATACTGGAAGTGTCCCAAAATAGCAACACCGCATCTTTAAATACTCCTGCTATTTTCAGAAATAGGAGGCACACTATTCCGGCGTCCCTGTAACCCTCGTTCCACAAGGGTTAAGGGATTTGTCGGAATAGTGCCTTATTTTGAAATTTGATGCTGTCTACACAGCGCCAAATTTCAAAATAAGCTCTTTCGATCTAGACTCAGAATAAGCTACGCAATTTGCATAGCGCAAATTGCATAGCTTACTCCGACAGAAGGGTGCTTTCTAGACACATCCTAATATGAAGATGGAAAAGAATGGAGCTGTCTTTCCTCTTATTTCCATGTTTTCAAATTTTGGATTGACGGGGTGTGTCCTGTTGCAGCCTTAACCTTAAATGTAGGTTTTGTTTGGTAATATAACATGGAACACACCACAGATGTGAACAGCAGTTTAAAAAGATATTAATAGGCAGCCATCTGACGTTAGCTCATTGTTTTGGTAAATGGAGGGGTTAGAAAGCAGTATAGTTAGCCTGAGGGTTCTTTAAGGAGTGACTTGCTTCACTTGTGCAACTCTATTATCCAAGTAACGGATTCCAAAGATCTTTCTGTCTAGCCCATGGCTGGATTGGGGGAAGGGGCATGGGTGGGGCTGGATATAAACATCCCATACAGTAAACAAAAGAAAAAGTCAAATGGAAACTAAGTTAATAGTTAGAAGGACTTTCATGTTTACATAAGTTTTCCACATGCAGCTATAGTTTGCAATAATCAACTAGGTACTGAAGACTAATAAACATTTTATACGCCTCTACAAAATACTGCAATATATCTTATGAAGAATGTTTTATAGAAAAAACCTGTACCATTGTTTTCCAGAAGGACCCACAATATCAGCACATTTGAAAGTGTGTAACCAAATGAAAGATGATATTTTAACTTTTATTAAGCTCAGGCACAATCTTGTGTGTCTTAGTGAGCTAATATTTGAATTTTCCTTCTGTTTCCAAACAGAGTGGCTATGTCTACACTGCAGGATTCTTGCGCACAAACTGTTTTACGCAAGAGTTCTGGTGCAAAAGGTCTTCCACAAGAGTGCATCCACACTGCCATGTGCTTTTGTGGAAGAGATGTGCTTTTGCGCAAGAGCATCCACGGAAGTGTGGACGCTCTCTTGCGTAAGAAACTCTGATAGCCACTTTAACCATAATTAAGACCAACAATTTTAAGATGGCCACTTTGCTAGATTCAAGAGATACTTGTGAAAGACATGCTTTTGTTTGTAATCCGTTATTTCAGCATACGAATTCCTTATCGTGTCTTAAATAAACTGATTTAGTTACATTGGTACAACTTTCTTGTGCAAGAAGAGAAAGTCTACACTGCCTTCTTGTGGAAGAGCTTTTGCGCAAGAGGGCTTATTCCTCGTGGGGAGAGGAATAACTCTTGTGCAAGAAGCCCTGTTTTCTGATGCTTTGCTGTAAATTTACTTGCGCAAGAATGCGCCTGCAGTTCTCATAGGCCAATTGGGCTTCTTTAGCTGGAAACAGTGCAACGAAGATTGTTTTCTTTTCTTTCCCTAAACTTTCTTCCACCTTAAAAGAAATTCCTCATACAGTTCAACATTAAGTAGTTTTAAAGTTGCTTTGAAGTATTTTGCCTTTTCAAAATACGGTACACACATCAGTAATAGTACTGAATGTACTTGACAAAGTAAACCTCACATCACATCTCTATGGCGATCATAATTTTGTAGATGGGAAACACTGACGCAGAGAGATTAAGACCAACAATTTTAAGATGGCCACTTTGCTAAATTCAAGAGATACTTGTGAAAGACATGCTTTTGTTTGTAATCCTTTATTTCAGCATACGAATTCCTTATCTTGTCTTAAATAAACTGATTTAGTTACATTGGTACAACTTTATCTCACAGATAAAACTAACTAAATATATTTGTTAGTTATAGCCTACTGAAATTACCTTTGATTTCTTCAAAATTTCTCTTCAGTTGGTTATCCAACCATACTGCAACTTTAATATTAATCATGAACTTTAACAGCTTGCATTTTCTTGCTGGGCAAACGATGAAAGCAACCAGCGATGACAGAATCAGAAAAGAAAAATTTGACTGCCAACATGGAATGCGATGAGCTGCACTCCAAGAGCCAGCACCAAGTGTTAGGGCTGGAAAAAAAGCAAGAGAAAGGGGGACTAAAAATGTACATTCTAAATAAAGCCAGCTTTTAAGAAAGCTGTTGAAAGGTCTGTGGATTACAAAACTTCCAACAGTTTGGTTTTTGTAGAAGGCTTTTGTGGAAGACATCTTCATTTTGGAAGAGTTTTGATTCCACTTGTCTAGTCCATAAAAAAGTTCATACGAGGCAATAAGTATGTGAAAAAATATCCTATTGTTAACCATAACCAGGCTAACCAAACTAATACTGCCTAATGTGACAAACCTGAAAATGGATGAGTGTGTACAAAAAATACAGAAGGCGCAGTATACAAATTTCTTTATTATAAAAGCATCAACATCATATACAAATATTTATATTTGTGCATCGCTTTCAGAAACAAAGCTACCAAAGTTTTTTTATACCCTTTCGTACCTATTGTACTTTCTTAAAGATAATGTCTCCTTAACAAATGTTGTACTTTGTTATTTACAATGCAATTCACAAAATCTATTAAAATGTCAACATTATTATAGCTCTTGGCTGTATGAAGGATCACAATGGATAAAAAAAAAGATAATCTGCTAATTGAGTGTTTTGTAGCCTCTAATCCAGATGCTGTAAATTCTCCTTTCATTTTTATTAACAGACCTGTAGTAAAACCATCCAGCAATTGTTCATACCCTCAGATCTTCATGTTACCAGGGTATGTTATATTTTTTCCATTGCTGATTACCAAATATCCAGACAGTATGTCTTGCACTTGATATTAAAAATTGGAAAATACTGGAATGTAAATGTTATGCTAATGTTTTATGTAGCAAAGCTACACTTTGGATAAATAATTCCATCTTTTTATTCATCATGATCTATTTGACTATATCTAAAATTAATGTTTTGCTTCTCGTGAAACATCATCTCCCAGAGATAGCTGATAATGTAGTAAGTCAGCATTAACATGTTACTTCAGTGTTTAACAGAACTAGTCCACAAGGCAGATTTATTTTTTTAAAGCACTTCAAAAGAACACTCAGAAGGGCATCATGATTTACTGAATTTCTGTTTATATTTAAGTGCTTTGGATGGATTCCAACACTGTTCAGGACTTCTGCTTAATCAGGAAGCACGTTTATGTAGCTAAGCCAAAGGATAGTTTAAAAGCCAGTTCAACAGCAACTTCTGTGACTGAATCATGAAAACAGACGTAAAACTCCTGAGGTTTTGGATGAAGGAAGAGTCTCCTAGAAAAAAACAAAAGTTCAGTGTCAGAGGTAAGTGTTCACTGTTCTAGAAATTCTATTTGTGTTTTATAAGGCTTCAACAGCAAGTTGAAAGTAATTGTAAACCAAGGTTAATAGTAGATTTCCACAGTTCTCCTGGAAATCTTAGTTCTCCCCCCACTTTTTTATATTAATTTCACCATTGCTCAGTTTTCTTCAAGACACTGGCCCCTCTGCTGATGGACTCTGGACCCTTTGGGTCCGTCAGCAGACCCAGATGGGCTCTCCTCATGACCCTCTGGCTTTGCTGCCCGCTTTCCTGCCTCTGGGACACTAGATCTCCTGCCCCAGGGGTGCTGCCAGCCCTGGGGCTGCCACTGATGCTGCCGAGCTCCACTGCTCTGGGGCTTTTGTTGCTTCCACCAGGCTCAGTAGCCAGCCCTGTGATGCTGGGCTTGGCTGCCTGGGGCCCACCGCTGGGCTCTGCTGTCCTGGGGCTGATGCTGCTGCCTGGTGCAGCTGCCTTGGAGCCACCACAAGGCTTCATAGCCCCTGGATACCACCATCACCAGGCTCAGCTGCACCAGGGCTGCTGCTGGGCTCCACAGCGCTGCAGCTACTGCTGGGCTCTATAGCCACCTCTGGCATGTGGCTCCATGGCCAGTCCCAAGACACTGGGCTCAGCTGCTCTGGGGTGCTGCTAGGCTCCACAGCCAGCCCTGGCACACAGCTTCATGGTGAGCCCCAGAGCCACCAATGGGCTCCACAGCCAGCTCCAGGTTCCTTTGACCCTGAGATCTACTAGGCTCCTAGCTTCCTGGCCAACTTCAACCCCCAGGCTTCATGACGCTGGTACTATCTAGTACAGGGGCTCACTGGTCCAGCAACATCCGTGGTCCTACTGGACCAGGGATGTTGTCGGATCCGGGAGTCCCAGACCAGAGAGGTTCAACCTGTATTGTTTCTCTTCCTACAGGTACATTCTTACATATCAGCTCTCTGGTAACCTACAAAGTGGGAACCAAACCATGAAGTTATCAGTATGTGAGCGCAGTAGCTTTCTTTATGAGGTGTACTGTGTTGCACTTAATGCCACACGTTAGTTGAACATACTGAGACTGGAAAATTGAAGCTTTTCCTAACAGGGCCAGCAACATTTTTAAACAATACCCTGTGGATTTTGTGCATTTACCCTATACCACTTAGTAAGAGCTGTATATTGGAGTAGCAGCACAGGTATTATTCACTTGCAAAATGGGGACAATGCAGACAAAGGTCTGAGGGGTAAGGAGTACAACAAAGAAAACACAAGATATTAGGGCAAGATATCAGAATATCAGCATATAGCTACAATGGTGATGGCTATTACAGAAAATTCTAAGGCTATGTCTAGACTATAGGGTTTTTCCAGGATACCAAAAACTCCGCAATGTCCAGGGAATGTGTCTGCTCTTCTGCTTTTTTTTGCGAAAGACCAGATGCGCTCTTTCGGAAGCCCTGTCTTCCTTCTTCCACGAGGAAGAAGGGCTCTTCCGAAAGAGAAGGATTTTCTGAAATTTGACTCAGTGTAGACAGGCCAAATTTCGGAAAAGCCTCTTCAAAAATTTTTGTACCTTTTTCTGATAGATAAGTGTAGTCTAGACGTAGCCTAAGATAGAGAGTCATCTGAATTTAAATCTGAGTACGTTTCTTTCTACTTACCCTACAACCCAGTAAGTCATAGTTGGTGGTGGTTTTTTTTGATCAGTCCAGTTATCAGGGGAACACTCAAACAAAACACCATGTTCTCTCACTACACTGAGGTCAGAACTTGCTTTTCTGGAATCTGAATCGCTCTCACTGTCTGTATTTTTCTTTTTCTATAAAATAGAAAATTAAATATCAATATAGTGTGAAATATTTTTTCTGCATAAACAGGAATTTGCATAAAGAGAACTGCAGTGTGATTCATTTGGGAGGAGCAGGGGATCTGTGTGGGAGGATCTCGGTATCATAATTACTATATGTGTAAAGTAAGATTTGGAAAATAAAATTAATTTTCTAATGTGTAATTTTATTTTCTTCAAGTGGCTACACACAGTTCTGTTAGTTTGATAGTGATGGTCTTTCAGACTTTCCACATATTGGAGGGAGATACAAGCTCTCTTTTGTGATTATTTTTCCTCTACAATCTTCAATCTCGCTGCTAGTGCATATGAGATAATAAAGCCATACTGAGAAGCTTGGCATTCCGCCATAGCTAAGGAGAAGCAACAAAAACAACAAAAATGTGACAAAACTAAACATTGCACTGGAAAGTGACATTTGAATGAGCTTACTTATACAGGAGTTTCTTTTTTAAATAAACAATTGAAATACTTAGCCAAAAGCACTTCCTCTCACTCGTTCTGAACATCCCAACAAAATAGATTATTCCTGTGCTTTACCAAGTCAGTTAAGGATAAAAAATCCTTTGTAGAAGTGCATGGTGTTTTTTCCATTGAACAGCTTGCAGCTACACGGAGAAGATAAAATTATATGCATGGAAACTAATTTTCTTTCTCCTGACAGAAAATACCCTTGGTTCTGGTAGTCCAGTATTGATGGCTTCCTTCTCACAAAACATACCCAGTGGGGATAAAACATACAGGATTAGAGTTTCAAAAGTGCTTACCATGGCCTAATTTTACTCCTACAGAAGGTACCGGGAGGGTTTTTTTTTTTAAATAAGTAATAATAATGCTTAGTAAAGAAGTGACTGAAGATCAAGTTGCTGCATGGCAGATCTCACTGTAAGATGTTCTGAGCTGCAGTACTCAAGAGGTGCATGGGTATCTGGTGAGTAAACCCTTACTGTTGTAGAGTCTTGACTAGACAATCTCTAGATCTTAAACGTTTGATGACACGAGGAGAAATAGAAGTGCATGCCCCTTGGAACTGCATCCTGTTTCAACAACCAAGTAGTATAGAATAAGTGCCAATCTGGGAGAATTCCCCAGGTCCCCTGAAATCTTGCCAAAGACCTTTCTATCCCAGAGCCGCTGCCAGATTGAACGGAGAGGAAAAGAGGCCTCCTTGGAAAGAAAAATATCAGAGAAAGACCTGAGGAACTACTGTTTGTCTTAGGCAGAAATAGTTGACAGGACTTTCCACCAGGCTGTAGAAGTGCAAGTTTGCCAACAGGAATGGAAGACATTCACACTATGTTCATGTTTCCACATCTCACCAAGATGGAATAATTATGTCGACAGAAGAGCACTCTCCCATTGGCATAGAAGAGCACTCTCCCAGACGTGCAACAGCAGCACAGCTGCATTGGCACCACTGCACCACTGTAGGATAGTCTTGTCCTAAGTCTATTAAAGTTAGAAGTTAGTCTGTGTTTCTATTTTTACTTCTTAGGTAACCAATTTTGAGCTCTCTGCCTGCTACTTTTAATCACTTAAAATCTATCTTTCTGTAGATAAGAAATCTGTTTTATATTTACCTAAACCGGTGTGTTTTTAGTTGAAATGTTTGGGGAATCTCTGCTGAAGTTAACAAGGCAGTTGCACATCCATTAAAATTACCTTTTTATTGGAGAGTGAAACTAGGTAATGAACTTGCACTGCTAAAGGCAGTCTTGAGCAGTGTAAGTTGGTACATTTCTTGTACTGACTGGTACTTATCTCTGTATGATTCATGAGCTTCTCAAAGAGTATTCATTCAATTTAGCTGGGTGTTAGACAACCCAGGCTGGAGAGTTAAGGGAGCACAATGGTTTCCTAGTTCCATGTTGTGCCCAAGAGATCCTGTACAAGAACACACATTTCAGATGCTGAAGAAAAGTATCAGAATCTAAAAGTCTCGGAGGGGTAGCCATGTTAGTCTGTTACTGAAAACACTTTAAAAACAACGAATGGTCCTACAACACCTTAGAGACTAAAAATTGAGATGGTATCATGACACTGTGTACTTTTTTTGTTAGTCTTTAGAGTGCTGCAGGACCATTCGTTGTTTTTTACATTTTATCAGAATCTAAATTGCCTGTCACCAAAGGTACAGTTACAGTTTCTGGTTTTCAGTGTTTATTTTTCTCCATTTTGAATTTTTGCATACATTTAAATACAGTAAATAGTGATTTTTTTCAGTATTTAGAAAATGGTTTATATATGTGTGTGTGTGTATATATTTATATATATATATATAAATATACATATATTAAATTTTATATAATTAAAATATATTAATCAATTTTCTTGCAATTATTTTGGTTCAATATTGTGCACATCTCTAAAATTCCAAAGCCCAGCAATGTTTCACAGATCTAAAAGTGCTGGAATGTGATTACGTATTTCTGTGTATCTTAGTTATCTATTTATCATGCATTGTGAATGAACTAAATAGTCCAAACTTGTCTTCTTGATCCATAGCTTTTGAATGCTAAGCAGACAGGTATAGCATGTGTTGTTGGACCAAATGCAGTCTGTAAATTTTCTCTCAGGAATAGACTAGTTATCCAGTCCTAAAATTTTATAAAACTGGTTTACACATGTGTGCTTGACTCTCAACAACAAGAAAACCTTTGTTCTCCAGAGCATATTCATCAGTTCTTTTTGACCTTCAGACCATTGTGAGCTCAGCTGGCGTCCACTATAATGACATATGGCTGAAACAGGCAGGAAGGGTACATGCTGATGTTGCTGTGGCCATGTCCATAACAGATGTTTTCACTTTCAGACATGTGTATCCAATTGTTATTAGTTACACCTGGAAATGTCTGTGTGTGTGTATGTGTATGCCAGGGATTTCCTTATCCAGTTACTTTTATTGCGAACTAAAAATTGGAAACCCTATGCACCTGTTAGTTGTGACTAAAGGTAATGTGAACTTAAAGAAAAGGTTTCTGAACTTGTGTTATTTTAACTGTTTGTATACAAAACCAACATTCTCCCTTTTTTGATCTATGTTTTCTGCTTGCTTTTGTATTTCTGTACCAGCCTAAAGAAGTGCTAAAGGTATAAACTAATTTGCGGCCAAAATTCCAATCAGCAAAGCCTCAATTTATGTACAGTTGATGAAAAAAATCCCACTATTCAGGTCTTTTTCTAAGTATTAAGAAACTAACAGACTTATCCCTGCAGTAACAGTCCAATCTGAAATGCCCTCTTAGGTGAACATGCCTCACAGCTCACACCTCCAAACTACAAACAACGTTGAAGGAAGATTACACTGCTGTTTCCAAACTGTATTTATTCAGTCTATACCAGTTCTTTCCATTCCTCATAATTTGTCCACAGGCAGGAAAGTGTAGGGAATGCCACCTGTTCAATAGCTTGGGATTGCTTCTCACTCACTAACTGTTCTGTCTGTTTCTTCTAAGACCTTGAAAATTGCTACACAACATCTGTGTATATTTATGTCAAAATGTAAAGCTTTTGCCCGCAAAGGAGCTGGAGAGTTCAATTGAATTAGTCATGGATTATCAGCTATATTTTAATTTGGTTCAAGTCAGTAACAACTGGCAGTTGCTAAAAACAAGCCAGGACTGTAGAAAAAAAGATTGTATTGGACATACATTGGTGGATCTATTTATTACCCAAGTCTCTCAAGATACATGTAATATTCATTTATTTAGTTAAGTTTTTTGCATCAACTGGTTGGACTTCCCTGCACTGGCACCCTCAGGACCTGACCAGTCCTGGATGAAGATTTTTGCTAGAGCAGGGAAGGTCATTTCTAGCCTCCCTGCCACTGCTCCCCCCACCCAGTCCTGGCCCAGACCACCACTGGCTCCCCACCTGCTGTCAGACCTGCTGGCTTGCTGACCACGCTGGACAGCCCCACTGACGTATGCTGGACAGCCCCACTAGCAGTTCACTGAGGGCAGCCCGCTGCCCTGCCACTGGATGTTGCCTGACCAGAGAGTCCCAGGCTATATCTAGACTTCAGGCTTCTTTCGGGAGAAACTTTTCCAGACGAGATCTTCCGAAAAACTTCTTCCAGAAGAGCGCGTCCACACTGCCAAAGCACATCGATCTGCTTTTTTGAAAGACAGCGTCCAGACAGATTGGATGCTATCTTGAATAAAAGGCCACCTGGTACCACTTCAGACAGGGCTTTGGGTCACCAGTTGCTTCCGAGTGCTGGTGTCGGAGCCTAGCACAGACACACACTTAAAAGAACCCCCCTGGACAGCTGTTCCTCTGCTTCTGCTGTCTGCTTGCTACCTCTTCGAGGGACAGCAAAGCTCTTGCAGTTCCTGGTGCGGTTGCCCAGCTTTTTTGGACGCCACAGTTTTTGTCTTTGTATCATGGAGCCGGAGCTGCCCCTGGGCATGCGATGGCCCCACATGGCCAAGCTGCAGTTTCTGAATCCCTTTGTGCCAGCTGCCTTCCTGGTCTTGACCAAGCTCGAGCCCAAGGTCATTCTTGGGACCCTCTCCCTGGGTGTGGGAGCAACACCCTTGCCACCGCAACCCTCAGTGGAGAGGCGTTTCTGGAGGATTGACAGCAGTTCTGACTGGTGGGACTGGCTGGTTATGGAGTGGTGGGAAGACCAGAAGTGGCTCCAAAACTTCCACATGTGAAAGGCCACCTTTTTGGAGATGCGTGTTTGGCTTGCCCCACCCTCTGACGACGCGATACCCACCTGTGGCCTGCCATCCCCTGGAGAAGTGGGTTGCAATTGCTGTCTGGAAGCTCACCATACCAGACGGTGGGCAACCAGTTCGTTGTGGGGAAGTCCACCGTCAGGTAAGGCACTCTTGGGGGCTGAGGGGGTATCCTGGAAAAGGGGTACCCTTGGGAAAGGCGGATTGGAAGTTCTGGGGGGTGGAGTGGGGATAGGGCGGAAGCCATGTCCATGGGGGGTTGTCCCATCCCGCCCTCACAGAGCCCTGCTGCTGGAGGGTGGCCTCATAGGGGGTGGCTCCTGGGGTGTTTGAAGGGCACAGGGTACGGAAGGGGGGTGGGCACTTCCCAAGGGCTGAGACACTCCCGCTCTCATTATCTGTTTTGTTTGTTTCCTGGGAGACCTGGACCCAATCCACCTGGGAGACCTGGACTCGATCATGGCTGGATTTGCTGCACTGGGGTTCCCAAACAGTGGGGGAGCCATAGATGGGATCACATTCCAATCTGCGCACATCAGCATAGAGCGGCCCAGTAAATCAACCGCTAGGGCTACTTTTCTATGATGCTGTAGGCCCTGGTTGGCCACTGTGGACAGGTCACGGACATTTCTGTCAGGTGGTCGGGCAGGGCACATGTTGCCCGGATTTTTCGAAACTCCAGCCTTTACAGGAAGCTGGAGGCAGCCACATTCTTCCCTCACTGGGACTTTGCGGTTGGGGTCGTGCAGATATCACTGTGCATTGTGGGGAATGCAGCCTACCCCCTGATGCCGTGGCTAATGAAGCCTTATACTGGCAACCTGGACCCCAGCAGGGACCAATTTAATGCCCACCTGAACCAGACCAGGATCCAGGTGGAGTGTGCCTTTGGCCGCCTCAAGGTGTGGTTCAGGTGCCTCCTGTCCTGCCTGGACGAGGTGCTCACGGCATGTAGTGGAGAGGAAAAGGGAGGCCTTCCTCTCAGGGTGCGGAGCAGAGGCCGGCTGCGAGGCGAGACCCTTTGAGCAGCTGCAGACAGCTGCCATCCAACAGGCCCTTGAGGCTGGGGTGTACATTCAGGAGGCCCTGAGGGAGAGTTTCTCTCAAGAACCCCAGGAACTCTCCCCAGGGCCTCCCCACTAAGGGCCTCTGGCTTGCTACATATCCCTTTCTCACCAATTCCTCTCTTTGCCCCTTCCCTGTCCTCTCAATAAACACACCTGTTTGGTTTTGAACACAATGAACTTTGTATTTGTCTTTTTAAAAAAAGGGGAGGGGGAAGAGGGCTCCTAACCTGGAGGGGGAGGGGGGTTCCGAGTGGCATCAGGGTTGACTGGATGTGCCTCCTCAGGTGTAGGGACCTCATCAGACTTGGGGTTGGGTGGATCCTGGGATCACAGCGAGGTGGGTAGGAGGGGGGGCTGGAGCAGGGGGAGGGGGCAGGGGCATGGGCATCACTTGGGGGAAAAGGGAACAGGCATAGCAGAGAGGGCAGGAGGGTGGTAGGCAGAAGCAGTGACACCAGAAAAAACTGTAGTGCAGACATACCACCAGTTTAGAGAGTTTCCAACTTGTACTATTATCTCGCATGTACATGAATTACATAAGAATTCAAACAAATTTATGATCAAATACTAAATATACCCAGAAATTCTTAAAACTTAACATCCTCAAATAACTGCCAGAACAATGATCTCCTCCATGATTCTCCATCAAAACTTCCAACCAGAAACAAAAAAAAACTTGGGAGAACAGGAATGTTTTGCAGCTTATTCAGATAGTCACATAATACAAATTTTGGTGACTTAAGACCTCATTTGATTTTCAAAAACAAGAAGCCCTTGCTATAAAATACCTTAGCACCAGAGTTCACCCTGATAAAGCTTTAACTGACTCAGATAACCACAAGTGCCCTGATTTCACCATGGCAGAGAGACTGTCTCAACTGGACAAGATCCATATGCACACAATATAATTAATGACGGTGCAATGATATACTGTATAAATCTCTACGAGTGTGTTAATAGGAAGTCTTGTTAAGGGAAAAGTCTTATTAGATGTAATTATAAATGCTGCTTGCAAGAAATTGGAAGTGTGAGCTCCTCATGTACCTGTCTCACACCCAGAAGAGATTACATGAACATGAATAACATGTAAGGAATTGGTAGTGGGAATATGTTTTTACTAGACAGGTGTCCACATTAAAACTCCCGTCATTACAAACACCAGTGTCTGGCCAACTTCTTGGCAGTTTTAGCAGGAAAGTCAGAGACTGCAAATGAACTACCCTCTTACTTTCAGAGATATTATCTTTAGCTCAGGGCTGAAAAACAATGGCAGGGCAGTAAGGGAAGCTTAAACAGTCTCTGCACATGCTATATTCTTTGTATGAAGGAATAGAAAAGTTGTCATGCTAGCATCCTTCAAAAGTACTACATTCACAACAACAACAAAAATCCGTTTTTGTTGAAGTCAGGAGAGGGTAAATGATTTTAGTTCCTTTCTTATCATGCTCTTCCAGTAGCCTAGCGTGAAGCACTTTGCTAATTATGGGCAGTATGGAAGTCATAACATCACAGAGCAATCTGATTTTCAGAGCACTGTCTTCCAACACATGTTTGGTTGGAATATCTGTCCCAGAGGCAATCTGCCCATATAAGTAAAACACATGGTAAATAAAACACACACAAAGAATGTTCTAGAATGGACTACTTAAATGGTGATGTGAAAATAGTCTTGAAAATATTAAGTAGGATATTTAAGTACAAAAAACTATTGCATTAGGAAGACAAAGTTTCTTACTTCTTTCATCATGGTCTGCTGGAAAACAGAACGAATTGAAAGACAGCAACGATGAAAATTCTTGATTAGCTGAGGGTGGATCGAGCCACTGAGCTGTTGTACTTCTTTATGCACTGGAGTAATAAAGATTCCTTGCATTGTTTCTAAAGAAATATAGTGGAAGAGGGTGTTCTCAGGACCCGACGTCAACCTTCAAAAATGAGAGAATAAATTATTCTGAATGAAAACTCATCTTAACATCATATTCTTACACTGGATTGCTGTCTGTGGTGGTAACATGGTATAAGAATAGAAACAAACATTGTCAGGATTTTCCTATTTCTACACAAGATACATTTCCTTCTAATTAAAATTCTTAACATTATTTAAAAAAACCCAGAGATCATGGAGGTAACTGGGGGTTACTGCCCTACTCTCAACAATTAGTATTACCCAAACCAAAAAAGAAAGCATAAATAAACAGCTAATTCAAAATAGAAAAGATATGAGTGACATATTAGTCACTAAGTCACTTCTGTGCTCATAAAGAACAAAGCTGTTCTTCAAACCAAACTACTGATCTTGTTCTGTGTTTATAAGCTTGAAGACAATTGCACTTCTAATGTTATTTTCTAACATCACTTCTACCATTATTTTCAATTAAGAATTTCCCCCACCAATACCCTGGGTTAGCACCCATTTTATTTTCATATACAAGTTTCAGTTTTGGTAAAGAAGATCATTAGGACAGACTAGCATACTTTTGTCATCGTTTATTGACTGAAAACAGTGATTTAAAAGTATGTATCCAGCCCTCTTAAAGGAAATGGAGTGTGATATTTTTATATAAGATAATATTTATATAAAAACGTGTACATTTGCTATTACAGTGCTTTTGTTTAGTAATGCTAAGGGGGAGAGCTCCCTGCTAGCTACGCTTGCCAACCCTTCTTTCTGGGGGTAGACAGTCCCAGATTCCCACCCCTCCAGCCACCAGGGAGAGCCAGTCTGAGGCATGGCAGAACTGGCCAATCCTGGCTCTCCACCCCCAGCCACCAGTCCCCCCTTGAAGACAGGCCAGCCCTAGCTCTCCTCCCCCAGCTGCCGGGTGTTTGGGGTGGGACAAGGCCATGACTGGCCCGGCTCTTACTCTCCGGCCAATGGTGAGTTGGTCTGAGACTGACCTGGCCCTCTCCCTCTGGCCACAAGGGGAAAGGGCACATGGCTCGCAGTCCTCCCTTCCCTGCTGCTCCAACTCAAGCTGACCTCTGGCATCCCCCCTGGCCGCCAGGAGGAAGGAGGGCGAGACCCAGGCCCTGTGCTCTCCCCAGGCCCCATGCTCTCCTCTCTGGCTGCTGGGAGGGAGAGAAGGAGGGGAGACAAGGCCCAGGCTGCAGGCTCGCAATTTAGAACTACAGCAGCTGCCATGTGGATTTCTCTCTCAACACCCCTGCCTCCCGCCATGAGCCTCGATGCAGCTCCCCACAGAACAGCACAATTTAAAACTCCAGCAGCTGCCAGCTATGTGGCTCCTGCTGGAGGTACAGCCAGCCCCAGCTCCAGCCCCAGCTCAGGGGATGGAGGGTTCCCCAATTCAGTCCCGCCTCCTGCAGCAGGCCTCTCTGCTGCCCCCACGACACTGCAGTTTTACTCCTCCCCTCCCACCCAAGTGCACCATCAGCAGCAGCAGCTTACCTTCAGTGCTGCTGCTGCTCAGGAGACATAGTTGCCAATCCCTGCTGGGTTAGCAGCAGGAACAAGGTGGGGCGGCTGAGGGGGGAGGGGCTGCAGGATGCAGAGTGATCTGATGGCGTCACTCTGTTAACCCCTCAGGAAAAGTTTTCTTTAATACATATAGCGATAGAATGCTGCAAACAGGAGGTTTGCTAAGAATAAGTGAAAGTGAGTGAGGAAGAAGGGTGGATAGGATGGTAACATTTGAAAACAATCTACTGATAGTAGTAATATTAAGCCTGAGGTAGCATGGGAGACTAACAGAATAGGAGTTAAGAGACAAGACAGTGGTTAGAAAGGAAAAATTCAGTGGTCCCTCAGTTAGTCAGAACTTCTGACTCCTCAAGATAATCTTCAAGATGTGCTTCAATGGAAAAATAAATTACAAAAGCTTCCCCCTTGTCCCGCCTTGAAAACTGGGAGGATGAGGCTGGATTTCCAGACAGAAGGCCAGATATTCAGTTATCACAAAGTGAAATAAATTCACTAACATGAATAGAGCTACATTGATTTATGCTGGTATGACTCAGAGTTTCAGTTAGAAGTACACTGTTAATTAGTAAGAATACACACACTATTTAAATTATTAAATACACTTGATCAAATTCTCTAAGCACTAGCAATGTAAAAGTATAACTGTTAAAATGGTTACCGTTCATGGACACAGGCAGGCTCCTGCCCCATTCCTGAGGAGCTGGCTGCAACCCCGCACTGTTGCCTTCATACAGAGGTAGCAATGTGGGGTGCAGTCAGAAGCTGGCTTAAAAGCTCCTGGTGCACACTGTCTCCCTGGGAGTTGGGTGCCACCTATGCCTTTTTGAATTGCTGGACCCCTGCAAGTGTGTTATGGAGGTAGCAGGAAGTCACAGATTCCATGACTTTCTGAGAGACATCAGGACTAGGGATGTGAAAGGTTAACCGGTAACTGGTGGGGGCTGGAGTGGTCCACAGGCTGGATTAGGGATGCTAAGGACTAGTCAACAGGATAGTCAACTAGTTGCTTTTCCCCTTTGCTGCCTCTATCAGATAGAGGCAGCAAGGGGGGTGGGGAGGGGAGAGAGAGGTACTTCAAAGTGGTAGCACCATGTGGAGCCCAGGCTCAGCTGGGCCTCTGTGAGGCACTGCCGGTTTGAAACATCATGGAAGTGTTTCAAAGGAGCAGCGCCGCCCTATTGACTAATCGATAGTCGATGAAAAAAATGCATCAGTTATTCAATTAGTGAATTACATGATACTTAACATCCTTAGCCCGGATCTCACATTACATTAGATCAACCTAATGTTTAACTGATAACTGATTAACCTGGATTTTACATCCCTAATTGTGGTCCTGTAGCAGCCAAACCACTACAGCCAAACCACTCCAAAGCTCCCAGCCCTGTAATGCAGCAATGGATCCTCCTAAGCTCTCCAGTTGCTGGTGGTAGTGAGGACTCTGTAGCTCTCAGCCCCAGTGAGTGCGGGAGACCTGCAATTCCCAGTCATCACAGATAACTCCCAGCCCTGCAGTGTGACAGTTGATCCCCTGAAGCTCCTAGCCCTGTGGTCAGGAGTCCCTCCTAACTCCCTGCTGCTGCACACAATGGGTGAGACCCTCCTCCCTCCCCATTTTGTCAAAGATGTTTTTAGTAAAAGTCAGGACAGGTCATGGCTTCTGTGAATTTTTCATCATTGCCCATGATCTGCCCTGAATTTTAATAAAAATATCTATTGCAAACTCATAGCCTTACACAGAACTTTTGATGATTTGCATATGTTTTTGGAGAAAAATGGTGAATGTGGCTTAAAAAATAAAATATTTAACAAAACCAGTATTTTCTTACTTGATAGCATTATAAAGTTCCATATCTTTTTCCGAAAGATTCTTTTTCAAGTTTCCTAAATGAAAAGGATTTGGAAGGGTATGTTTCTTTTTAGTGACCTAAAAAACAAATGACACAGTAAACTAACAGAATAAGGATATCTAAATCCAAGACCAAAATCCAACTGACATCAATTATTTAAAATATTAAATAGTTTCAGCAATTTTTAGAATCTATTTTATAGTGTAATGTCTATTTCAGGCTAAAATAGATTGGTAGCATTTGTTCAATGAATGGCAAGTTTCCCCAGTCAGTATTGCTTATTCATGTATAATCTTTGGAAAAATTCTCTAATTACTTCTGTAGTTTCCAACATAGTGGTGCCAAATTTAGTTATCAGAAGGCCAAATATTTAGAAGCAATGATAATCCAGAAGAAAGAAACTAGTTGTAATCTTAATTCAGAGTGCACTGATGTCAAGAAGAGTCTTTAGGCTTTCAGGCTCCAATTTAGCAAGGTGCTTAAGCACTGCCTAATTTTAAACATATGAGTAATCTCAATGATCATATTAGTTCTAGTTTTAACTAACAACTGAAAATATGCTAACAAAATTCAAGCAAACAGGAAAACTTCTTATGCACCATCAGTTACATGATATAACCCCCCAAAAATATACCACAGTGCTAAACTGGCTTCAAAATAATCAACCACAATTTATAAAATATATGAAAAATTATCCTGTTTCCATCTATTCAGAAAAAATAATTCCTAGTGACGTGTCAGTTTTTGTTATTTTTTTCCTAACTGTCTCCATAGTCACAGAATGCAGCTAGAATCCATACCCTTACTATACATTTCTTAATAATTTGGTGTTTTTCAGTATTATCATTAAAACATTTACATAAGAATAGAGACAACCATCCATAATACTGATTAATTTCTAAACATTCCCTTAGCTATACCTACCTTTAAAAGTTAAACAGTTTAATAAATAACACACTGTAATAACAATAATACCTTGAATAAGCTACCATTCCCCTCAGACCCACCAAAACCTTGGGATTCTTTTTGTTCATGTTTTTGGACCTGATCTATTGTAGCAAGTGGGTTAAGGCCTCCACCTTCTTCAGGACCTTCATTGCCATTGTCAGATCCTCCACTGCTCCTTGAGGGACTGGGCTTACGCGTCCTTAAGGAGGAGTCACTGAAGAGTGTTCTCTTGCTTGTTGGAGAGGTTGCTGTTTTGGAAGTATTTTGCAGTTTACTGAGAATTGGTGGGGTTGTAAAGCTTTCCAATTTGTCACGTGTTGGAGGAAGGAACCAGTCAGCACAAGACAGACAGGGAATGGAGGGAGATTCTAATCTTTCCTCTATGCTGGAATCTATTCCTTCCAACTGAAGTATAGTTGCTTTGACCTGATCAACATATATACAGTCTGGTCCTGGATTCCCAATGGCTTTGGAAGTGCAGCCCCCTGCTTCCAGCAAAACACACAACATAAAGTGTCTCTGTAAAACAGACAAGAATATTAATCTTTGATTTAAAATACTGCATACTGTAGAATCCATTCTAGATTGCACTCCTTATCAAACCTGAAATGGTATCTTAGCAAATTACAAAGATTACAACACTAGACAGGTCCCTTATCCTCCTACAGGAGCCATTTTTTGTCAAAATCATACCTTTTGATGGTCTTTTTCCCTGTTACAATCCTCAAGCTAGTGAATGTTTATTTAATCACAAGTTATGAAAATTAAGTTACCGTGCATATGAGAAACTTTTAAATAATCATTTGCGGTTATTTCAAAAATAATTTCCACTGAAAATGCAGTAATTGATATTTTTAAAATAATGAAATTAGTGTATGCTTATTGAACCTCCCCGGTCTGGCACCCTTGGAACCTGGCTGGTCCCAGACCAGGGAATTTGCTGGACCTGGGGAGGTAAATGCACCAAGGACTCCACTTTTCCTCTTGGCTGCCCCACTGCTGCCTGGGTCTCTGTTCTCCCCATGGGGACGCAGGGGCTCCACTTTCCCCCCACAGCTCTGCTGCTACAGGTGGCAGGGCGAGAAGGAGGCTCTGCATTCCCCCAGCAGCTTCCGTTGCCTCCCAGGGCTTGACACTCCATCCAGCAGCCCCACTGCCTTCAGGGGCTCTCCGCCCAGCAGCCCCACTGTCACCAGGGGCTCTGTGCTCTGCTGCTATCCAGGGATCTGTTCTCTCAACTCCCTAATCCAGCATACTCCTGGCTTTACGGGGTGATTCCAATGATGCCAGCCAGACCAGGGATGTTGCCAGACTAGGGAAGTCCAGATTACAGCGGTTTGACCTGTACTAGAAATATGCAATTACATTTAACAATGTAAAGACAACAGAAGAAAAGACAGTTAGATCATTGGTTTCCCTGGAAATTTTAACTTACCAAGCCAACTATTAGTAAAAAGTATCTTGCTTCAGGCTCTCTGTACCCTGTAACACCCGAAGCTTCACTTGGTTGGAGGTGATGATATGGAAATACTTCTCGCCATATCACTAACTGAGCAATTCTCTGTTCTGCTGCCAATGGTAACAGGCAATAATGCCGACTATATAAAGCTATATCAATAAGATCCTCCTTTGGTAAGTGATTGCTAATCAAATAGCCCTTAATTAAAGCACAAAAAAAGAAAGCACATTCAATAAAAACAACAATACGAGTGTCTTTTATCTAAAGATCTCAGAGTTTTGCACAGTAAAACCATAAGCTCTTTGAGGAGGCAGTGAAGACTATCTTCTTGTATGTGCACAGTACTTAGCAAAATGGGATCCTGGTCTATGACAGTGATGTTAATGCATAACTTGTCAAATGGTTAACGGGTACGTGGGAGCAGCCCCATGCCTGCGGCTAAGATGCAGGCAGAGGGATGCTCCAGCACTGCCGGGCTCCCAGTCCATGTGGATTCCAGCAGAGGCAGCTGTGGCAGCCCCCATGGAGCAGAGGGGAGCTATGGTGGCAGCTGCCGCCCTTGTGTGGGGGACAGTAGCAACTCTTGCCTGTGGCAGGGCAACTCTAGTCTAACCCAGGTGAGGGGAAGGCCACTCCAGTCCCACCTACTTCCTTTTAATTGGTTAAATGAAGTGCTAGCACTATGTTTAACCATTTAACCAATTAAATGGGAGTTTACATCCCTAGTTCATGACTGAGGTTTTTAGGTGCTATGATAAAACAAAAACAAACAAGCAGCACACCTGTGAGTTATTGTTCCCATTTTGAAGAGATGCAAAATTGAGGCATACAGAAGTTGAGTGGCTTAGGCAAGTGTCAGTTCATGTGTAGCTTATATTGCCCCATGGTATATTTTTCAAAATTCCATGCTTTACTCAAACAGTCTCACCTTATAGAAGAGACAGGAGCCCAGAATCATATACAACCGTCTCATATCATAGTAATCTTCAGACTGCAAACAAAAATAGAGTATATTTACAACTCCTGACTGTTACATGTCTGAGTGAAGACAAGTGAAACTAAGTCCAATAAACGGCAATGTTACTTAATACTTCAATTTTTCAGAAAGCCTTTTTCAAATATTAATTTATTAACAGCGGAGCATCAGAGAGGTGAAGTTAGAACAAACAGCTAAATAAAATACAATATTTAGACTTTATTGTTGGTTTTCAAGTCACTTTAGAGCCATATTTATAGATACATTTTCTACTCAGTTCTAATCTATCTTACTGCATATCACCCTTACCTTGAAATAAACTACACATTTTGCACTATACAAACTATGTAGCTTATTTTGAGGTAATTTTGAAATAACTTCCAGTATCCCAAAATAGCCCTGCTGTCTAGACTGTAAGCAAGTGGCTTTTTTATAGGGTTCTCTAAGTTTCACAAGTCACAACAGGTGTATTATCATTCTTGCCACCAGAGGGACCTCATATCACAAATCTAGAAAGACAGCTATATGAAGATCCTTTTCACAATACAGGCAGTCCCCGGGTTACGTACAAGATAGGGACTGTAGGTTTGTTCTTAAGTTGAATTTGTATGTAAGTCGGAACTGGCGTCCAGATTCAGCCAATGCTGAAACTGACCAGCGGCTGACTACAGGAAGCCCGAGGCAGAGTTGCTCTGCCCTGGGCTTCCTGGAATCAGCCGCTGATCAGTTTCAACAGCGGCTGAATCTGGACGCCTGGGACAGAGCAGCTGGGATGCTGCCGGGTAGGTCCCCGCAGCGCCGCACCTCAGCACTGCGGGGACCAATCCGACAGCACCCCAGCAGCTCTACCCCAGGTGTCCCCAAGTCAGCCGCTGCTGAAACTGATCAGCGGCTGATTCCAGGAAGCCCGGGGCAGAGCAACTCTGCCTCGGGCTTCCTGTAGTCAGCCGATGGTCAGTTTCAGCAGCGGCTGACTTGGGGACGCCTGGGGCAGAGCAGCTGGGGTGCTGCCGGGTTGGTCCAGTAGCGCCGAGGAGCGGCGCTGCGGGACCAACCCGGCAGCGCCCCAGCTGCTCTACCCCAGGCAGCGAGAAAAGCCTGGTCTGCTGGGGGGGGGGGAACCAGCAGACCAGGGAAACTCAGGCGGCAGGACCGCCGAGACGCGCCGCGGTCCCGCCCGTATCCTCCACGGCTTTGCTCCGCGTCTCCCTAGTCTGCTGGGGGGCCCCCCGCAGCAGACCAGGGAGACGCGGAGCAAAGCTGCGGAGGACGCAGGCAGCTTCCCCCAGCAGACCAGGGAGATGTGGAGCAAAGCCGCAGAGGTGGCGGGCAGCGGGACTGCGGTGCGTCTGGGCGGTCCCGCTGCCCATGTCCTCGGAGGCTTTGTTCCTCATCTCCCTGGTCTGCCTGGGCCCCCCCCAGCAAACCAGGGAGACGCGGAGCAGCTTTTCTCGCCCCGGAGGACGTGGGTGGCGGGACCGCGGCATGTCTGGGCTGTCCCGCCGCCTGCGTCCTCCGGGGCGAGAAAAGCCCTGTTTGTAACTGCGGATCCGACATAAGTCGGATCCGTGTAACTCGGGGACTGCCTGTACCTAAAATATGTTACCCAGCATTAACTCATTCATTCACCTTCTAATTTAATCAATAAATGCTCTCACAATCATAACATAGATCTCAGCTGAGCAGCTTTAATTTTTATTGTAATGGATACAGTTAGCTCTGCTCAATAACAGTATTCATAAATATAAATGTTCAATAATCATTCATTCAGTTTATTTAGGGATCAAATGGATTGGTTCCTATTAGACACAAACAAAGAAGTTTAATAAGAAGTGAGACATACATCTGCCTCATATTTATAGTTCCAGACAGTTTATTAGCATATGACCTATGAGGAGAGGCTGAGGGAGCTGGGTCTGTTGAGTCTGCAGAAGCGAAGAGAGAGGGGGGATTTCATAGCAGCCTTCAACTTCCTGAAGGGAGATTCCAAAGAGGATGGAGAAAGGCTGTTCTCAGTGATGACAGATGGCAGAACAAGGAGCAATGGTCTCAAGTTGCGGTGGGAGTTATCCAGGTTGGATATTAGGAAAATCTATTTCACTAGGAGAGTGGTGAAGCACTGGAATGGGTTACTTAGGGAAGCAGTGGAGTCTCCATCCCTAGAGTTGTTTAAGTCATGGCTTGACAAAGCCCTGGCTGGGTTGATTTAGTTGGGATTGGTCCTGCCTAGAGCAGAGTGCTGGACTTGATGACCTTCTGAGGTCTTTTCCAGCTCTATGATTCTATGATTAGTTTTAAAAAAAAAGGGAAACCCCCCCAACATTTTCAGTATTATACATATTCAATAATATTTTTATATTTGGGCACAACAGATCCATCTATAAATTCATTTTTAAAAAAGTTTCTTCTGAAGCAAAACTTTAAAGAGGGACTTTCACACTGAGGAGAAAAAATTCATAAATGTAAACATATTTATTTCTCACCATTTGATATGTAAAAACATTTCAGAGGGGTAACCGTGTTAGTCTGTAACTGAGAAACTTAAAACAATGTCTACACAGCAGTGTTATTTCAGAATAACTGATGTTATTTCAAAATAACAATGCACGTCTACACTACTAGCCTTTATTTTGTTGAGCTCGAGCACTTCTTATTCTGACTCCTGTAAACCTCATTTTATGAGGAAGGGAAGTTGAAGGAAGAGTGTTCTTCTTTTGACTTTCTGCTGTGTTGGCAGTGCCTAAAGCCGAGTTAAGCTATTTCAACTTAAGCAATTGGTGTAGCTGAAGTTGCATAGTTTAATTCGACTTTAGCCCAGCTGTGTAGACATACCCCAAGAACTATTCATTTGATATATAGTAAAGGAAATATACAAATAATGATGTCTGAATGACTTGCTTCTTTCACGTCTGTCGCAAGATAAAAATTCTTGAAAACTGACATTCTCTTCTTTATCTCTCTCTCTCAAGTACACAATTTTATGTCAATGATATTTTATATCATCATTCTCTATCAAATATTAGGTTTCCATCATTAGGTGTTTACAAAAATGTGGTAAAAACAATGTCCTAAACAGCACTGCTTAGCCATTCACCTACTCTGATACTGAGACTTTTAGTTGCTTTCTTAAGATAGGAGGGTCCTGTTTTTAATTCTGTAATTTTAAGGACTATCCATAACCACTTGAAAGGAAAAGTTTGACTTTTTTTACTTATTATTAACTGAAAAAGAAAAGAAACATGTTATAGCAAATTATGTTTTTTAAGCTGAGCTAAGAATAAGTCAAGCTTGCAATTATATCAAATCTAATTTCCATTCCATGTCCCTGTAGTTACTTATGTAATTGCAGAGAGAAATTCAGGACACGCAATATGGATAAGATTGATATAAAGTGTAAAAAGGGAAAGTTCTTTAAACTTTTACCCCAAATCAAGAAAAAATATGGATGACTGTGCCATCACTGTGACATAGATTGCTTATTTGGTTACGAAAACTGATGGGCTTTGATCCAAGATTTCTTCGAACTACTGAATGTGGACAGCACAAATTGTCTGCCCTGTAAAAACGTGCTCCTTACCAGCTCTGCAAAATCAGCAGCCTCCAAATCACTCAGTGCTGTGTCAATTTCCATCTGAAATATTGAAATGGTAGATAACATATTTTTCTAACAAATATACTGATAATTACAATAACCATGAACTGCATACGACCTAGTACTGCTAGCCTCAAAAGTTTGCGAGTCATAATTTATTAATTTAGAGGCAAATGGTAAAAAAAATTGTACATACTTTTTGTAATAATAATATTAAATTTCAAGAATATCTGAATTCTCTAAAAGATTAAAGAAAAATCTTTTCCAGTTTCTGCATATTTCCCTCTTTTTGGAATGATGGAAAATATCAGTCTGCTTTGTCTGTCTCGTGAACCCACTGTTTAATATAAAGGAGATGTCAATCTTACTTTCTTCATGGACTAAAACTTAAAGGCAGGAGGTTCCCTTGAAAGCTGGCAAAGCTTTAGTATCCAACAGAGTTATCAGAAAAAACGTTTTCACTTTGGATTTAGTTTTTGTCTCTATGGAAATTTCTAAAGCTCTCTCACAACATTACCTTTGTTCTGCTCAAACAGCAATAAGCTTGCATATTTCTTTAGCTTCAGGAGCTGTTGATTAATAAAAGTTGTACTGAAAATACTTTAAGTTAAAGTACAAAATAGCAACTAGCCAGGTTCATGGCAAATTTTTTACTTCATGAAAAGAATTTTTTAAGGCCCTGGCATCCCTTTTGGGCTCTGTAGACAAGCTGTCTCTTACTGTGACATAGTAAGTTTTTCAGATTTATAGAAATTTAACCATGCTTTTGGCATTCAACAAATAATACCGTCTTTCAACTTCTTCCTTAGTTTATAACTAAATTATGCATTTATTCCACATAGAACTGATGTTATTTTTACTATTAAGGGGGATTGCCAGACTAATTAAAGTTGAAACTAACTTTCAAATATGAATCTAATTTTAACCCTCTCCTAATTTCATCAAAACTAATCCCCCAGAAATGTCCACTTCTTACACAGTTTAACTTTTTTGAAAAACATGGACACAAAAGTTTCAGAAACATAGGGGGTTTAAAATTGTTCTTATATACTTTTCAAAGATTTTCCTGATACTTTTTTTGGCACTCTCTCCTCAAAACAGAGTCACATAGAAAGTTCAAATTTTATTTCCCTAAGAGTGTCAAACTAACAGAAATTTCTTTCATAGATTTTCTTTAGGGGGATAGATGTCAGAATTAGAGATTAACATGAACAACAACAACAAAAACCCACACAGCTATATATACTGTGCTTGAAAAGTCTGTCATATGTAGCAAGCTGCCCCAGGTAAACACCTTCATTTCTCAGAATCCAAGCTTTTATTTAAAAAACAAACAAAATAAAATCCCAACAAACTCCAATGTCTTGCCCTAATGGTTGCAAAGATAACCTTCCAACTATGAACAGAACATAAGAACCTTAAATTTGTACATTCTTAAATTTTCAGAGAACTACAGTGTGTCTGCTGCTACTCAGAAGTTTCACAAGTTTCAGCAGAAAGAAAACTGATCAGTATGTTGCCAGTTTTCACTACTGCTAATGGGAACCCAATCGGTAGCAGTGAAATCGAGAAGAATCAGGTCAGGTCAATTTCATTCTGTTGCTACAGATGCTGGCACTGAGCTTTTCACAGTGGAGTACAGAGAGGCTGGAGAGAGGTTGATTACTGGAGACAATTCTTGCAGGAACCAGGAGAAAAGCAACAGAAATGCCCCCAAAACTGTAGCAGGAAAGCACTAGTATAAACATCTCACCTCGTATGCAGCTAGAAGGCTCTTGTGTGGGAGCAAAGAAGGCAGATGAAGACTTCTCCCTTTCAGTACCCATGGAGATTTAAGCAGAAATTCGAGCAACTGGGAAATGGTGGTAATGGTGGAGACTGGTTTCTCAGTTAAAATGCTACACCTGCATGGTGGATCCCACTACTCATCTTTCGGTCTTAATTACTAGGTTTAGTCCTCTGAGTTTTAGATGTCTGATCAATTTCTAAGCCTAAAGTATTTCTAAGGGAGTGGTTGAATGGGTTAATGTATGTATGTGTATGGCTTATGAGGAAAGGAGAGAGAGATGGGAGACATGAGAAAAGAAGGGAACAGATGGGAGATAAGACATAAGGGGATTCACAGAACACAAAGATAAAGAACAGTATGACAGTGGAAGGAGAAAGAAAAATAGAGTAAACAGGCACTGAACACATAGCAGAAAAAACACACCATTATTTAAAAGAAAGTGGATGAAGAAGTACTTTTTAGGCTATGTCTATATTAGCGAGGTTCCAGAGACACAATTGTACCAATGCAGCTGCACTACTATAAGTATTTTATCTAGCTGCTCTAGGCAGACGGGAGAGAGCTCTCTCATCTACATGATTAAACCACCTTCAATAAGAAGCAGAAGAATGTTTCCCAGCAATATGGTGCTGTCCTCACTGATGCTTCTGCTTGTGTAACTTATGTCAGTCAAGTGGTGTTTTTTTCCCTCTACCCTGATACACATCTTACTGACAAAAGTGCTACTGCACACATGGCCTTATGGATTATGCTTCTGAAAGTGAAAGAAACAAGCTTTCAAACTTACACAGAACCCTTCCTTGGTCTGTGGAGCGAACTCAGAGGGTCACAGCTAAATACAAGGACAGAACAGACAAGGAGTGACCATTCAAAATGAAGTGAGCAGTTAACACCTATATAGTTATGCAATGTAGCACTTTAAAGACTAACAAGATGGTTTATTAGATGATGATTAGATCTGAGGAAGTGGGACTGGCCCACGAAAGCTCATCATCTAATAAACCATCTTGTTAGTCTTTAAAGTGCTACATTGTCCTGCATTTTGCTTCAGCTACCCCAGACTAACACGGCTACATTTCTATCACTATATAGTTATGGATTACCACATTTTACTTCCCAGATAACCATCCCAAACACAAAACTTGTACCCACATTCATAGCCTCAAAAATGTGCTGTGGCTATCTGTATCCATATCCACGGATGCGGATATGAAGTGGATATTCACGGATTTACAGGACTCTGCATATCAAGGAATCTGTTATCTACAGCTAGGAATTCCCACACAAAACCCCATGAGAAAAAAATCTGGGTTACACACCTTAACACAAAAGCTGCCTTCAGCAAAGACATTTCACAAAAGGAGATTGTTAAATGCGGCTCAGAGGGACAGTAAATTTGGTCACTCCTGGCATATGCAATCTTCAGAAATCTGAGAGCCAGGATAGACCTGCCAGGGGTCAGGCCTCAGCTATGTGGGAGGTTCCTGACAGGGCTTGGGGGTTCAGGCCTGTGGGAAGCACCTGACGGGACTTGGGGTTTCAGCCTGTTTCTGTTGAAGTCCTGAGCCCTGGTGCATCTCACAGGGCTGAAGTTCCAAGACTTCCCTCTCCACTAAGCAGAAGCCCCTACCTCACCACTCCATTGCCAGGCAGAAGTCACAAGTTGTTCCCTGCCCCTCCCCAATCTGGTAGGTGGAGAATGGGGGCATGGCGGGTATAGGGCTCTGCAAGCTGCACTTAAACAGTAAAAAAGCAGCATGTACTCATGAATCACAGTTTGACCACCTTTGGCATTTGCAGTGGACCACCCAAATACTCTATGGGTATGTCTACACTTCCACCCGCTTTCAAGAGAGGGATGCAAATGAAGCTGGAATTTAAACATCTCATGCTTCATTTGCATAATCGTGTTATGGCGCTATTTCGAAATAACAAATGCTGTTAAGACGCGGTTATTTCAAGAGAAAATCCTTCTCCCAAAATAAATGGTAAATCTCATTGTATGAGGAATAAGGGTTATTTCGAGAGAAGGGTTTTCTCTCGAAAAACCACATCTTCACAGCATCTGTTATTTTGAAATAGCACTATTTTGAAAAAGTGCCATAACACGATTATGTAAATTAAGTGCAGGATATTTAAATCCTGGCTTCATTTGCAATTTCGAATGTCTTCATTTGCACCACTCTCTTGAAAGAGGGTGCAAGTGTAGACATACTCTTAGTGTACTTGTTTCAATACAGTGAAAATCCTCTCAGACTATATACTCCTACTTTTCACCTACCACGCACACTGGAACCCAAATGTACAATTTAACAGTTACAATTCATACTCACTGGAGACCACATCTTGCAAGAAATCTTTCCTGGACCCCCTCTTCTGGTCTTTAAATAATCCCTCAATCTCTTCATGATCATCATCAGAAGTGAGATGTCCACAGACCAGGACACACCGACTCAGACCAACAAATGCATAACCTATAGATATATCTCCACTGCTGCAATGTTCGATACCTGCCTCACCATGCCCTTAAATATACATGAGTGCACCAACAACAACTATGTAAATGAAACAGAACAATCACTAAATTTTTCCAATGAACTCACACCAAAAATGATAAAAGACAAAAACCACCATACAACAAGTGGTTTTCATACAAGAATCATTCCATACCTGATCTCTCTAGTCCTTGTCCTCAAAATAAATCTGCACAATAAGAGCCTGGAAATTGAAATTCATAACTCTAATAGAGACCAAAAATCATGGATTCAGTTTAAAAAAAAAACCACACTGGATTTATAGCTCATTATAACAACCCTAAACATGGAAAGGTATTGACTGCCCACTTCACCTTGAAGGGTCTCTTGCAGTATGTGTAATCACATCTTGTTCCACCCTTGCATTTAGCTATGACACTTTGACACTCTCAGACTTGAACAAAGTTTTGTGTACGCTTGACTGTGTACGCTTGAATGCTTGTCTCTCTCACATTCAGACGTTGTTTCAATAAAAATGCATTACCTCACCCACCTTCTTTCTCCAATATCCTGGCTACAACAACGCTTCAAATAACTATTATTTATTATAGGGGGAAAAAAGTAGTGAGAAAACTGGAAAGGAAAGGTTATACAAATAAAAGAGATGCAGTAAGTTACTTTTCAAAAAGTGTATTAGGTCACTGAATGACCCTGTGTTAGAACTGAATATACAGCACTGTCCAACATATACCGGTAACTATTTTTTCCCTTTAAATTACAGGAGCATAGCTTTTGTACATAGGGATGTAAGGAACCAGTCGACTATCCAATAAGCTTTTGCTTATCAGATAGTTGACTATAAGCAAAAGCTAGCTCCTTGACTAGTTGCTTCCCTCCCTTGGTGCTTTTAATAGAGGCAGCAAATTGGGGTGGAGGGGGAGGCAGGAGCCAATGCTGGGAGAGCCATTTTAAAAGCTAGCTACCCGCTGTGGCTCCTCCACTTATCGACTAGTCAATGGAAAATCCATTCATAAAATCATAGAGCTGAAAGAGACCTCAGGAGGTCATCAAGTCCAGCCCCCTGCCCAAGGCAGGACCAATCCCAATTAAATCAACCCAGACAGGGCTTTGTCAAGCCGAGACTTAAAAACCTCTAGGGATGGAGATTCCACCACCTCCCTTGGTAACCCGTTCCAGTGATTCACCACACTCCTAGTAAAATAGTTTTTCCTAATATCCAACCTATACCTCTCCCACTGTAACTTGAGACCATTGCTCCTTGTTCTGCCAACCGTCACTACTGTGAACAGCCTTTCTCCATCCTCTTTGGAACCTCCCTTCAGGAAGTTAAAGGCTGCTATCAAATCTCTCCCACCCCATTCTTCTCTTCTGCAGACTAAATAAATCCCTCAGTCTCTCCTCATAGGTCATGCATTCCAGCCCCCTAATCATTTTGGTCGCCCTCCTCTGGACCCTCTCCAATGCGTCCACATCCTTTCTATAGTGGGGAGCCCAGAACTGGACACAATATTCCAGATGTGACCTCACCAGAGCCGAATACAGAGGAATAATCACTTCTCTGGATCGGCTGGCAATGCCACTCTGATGCACCCTAACATGCCATGAGCCTTCTTGGCTACAAGGACACACTGTTGACTCATATCCAGCTTCTCACCCACTGTAATCCCCAGGTCCTTTTCTACAGAACTGCTACTTAGCCATTCAGTTCCCAGCCTGTAACAATGCTTGGGATTCTTCTGTCCCAAGTGCAGGACTCTACACTTGTCTTTGTTGAACATCAGCAGATTTCTTTTGGCCCAATCCTCTAATCTTGTCCAGCTCACTCTGGATCCTATCCCTACCCCTGAGCATATCTACCTCTCCCCCTAGCTAAGCATCATCTGCGAACTTGCTGAAGATGCAATCCATCCCCTCATCCAGGTCATTAAGAAAGATGTTGAACAAAACTGGTCCAAGAACAGATCCTTGGGGCACTCCACTAGAAACTGACCGCCAACCTGACATCGAGCCATTGATCACTACCCGTTGGGCCCAAGAGTCTAGCCAGCTTTCTATCCATCTTACAGTCCATTTATCCAATCCCTTAACTTGCTGGCAAGAATATTATGGGGGACCGTATCAAAAGCTTTGCTGAAGTCAAGGTATATCACATCCACTGACTTTCCCATATCCACAGAGCCAGTTACTTCATCACAGAAGCGAATCCAATTGGTCAGGCACAATTTGCCCTTCGTGAATCCATGCTGACTACTCCTGATCACTTTCCCCTCTTCCAAGTGCTTCAAAATGGATTCCTTGAAGATCCCGTCCATGATTTTTTCTACTGACTACTGACCGGTCTGTAGTTCTCTGGATTGTTCTTCTTCCCTTTTTTAAAGATGGGTGCTACATTTGCCTTTTTCCAATCATCCGGGATCTCTCCTGAGCGCCACAACTTTTCAAAGATAATGGCCAAAGGCTCTGCAATGACATTTGCCAACTCCCTCAGTACCCTCGGATGCATTAAATCCGGGCCCATGGATTTGTGTACGTTTAGCTTTTCTAAATAGTTCCTAACTTGTTCCTTCCCCACCAAGGGCTGTCCACCTCCTTCCCCTACTGCGTTGCCTAGTGCATTTGTCTGGGAGCTGACCTTGTCCGTGAAGACGCAGGCAAAGAAAGCATTGAGTACTTCAGCTTTTCCCACATCATCTGTCACTAGGTTACCTCCCTCATCCGGTAAGGGCGACACCCTCTCTGATCACCCTCTTATTGCTAACATGCCTGTAAAAACCTTTCTTGTTACCCTTCACATCCCTTGGTAGCTACAATTCCAATTGCGCTTTTGCCTTCCTCATAACTCCCCTGCATTCTCGAGCAATATATTAATACTCCTCCCTTGTCATCTGTCCAAGTTTCCACTTCTGGTAAGCTTCCTTTTTGTGTTTAAGCTCACCATAGATGTCCCCAGTAAGCCAATCTGGTCACCTACCATATTAGCTTTTCTTATTGAGCTTCCGGATGGTTTCTTCCTGTGCCTTTAATAAGGTTTCTTTAAAATACTGCCAGCTCTCCTGGACTCCTTTCCCCTTCATGTAAGCATCCCAGCGAATCCTGCCCATCAGTTCTCTGAGGGAGTCAAAGTCTGCTTTTCTGAAGTCCAGGGTGTGTATTTTGCTATTCTCCTTTCTTCCTTTGGTCAGGATCCTGAAATCTACCATCTCATGATCACTGCTTCCCAAGTTGTCACCCACCTCTACTTCCCCTACTTGTTCCCTCCTGTTTGTGAGCAGCACGTCAAGCTACGCACAGCCCCTGGTCGTTTCCTGCAGCACTTGTACAAAGAATTTATCCCCAACATTTTCCCCAAACTTCCTGGATTTTCTGTGTACTGCTGTATTGGTCTCCCAACAGATGTCAGGGTGATTAGTTGATTACAAAAAATTTAACATCCCTACCTGAAACAGGGTGTTTGTCAAACTGTGAGGTGTCAATGCTCCTCTGCTGGCCACTGCTCAATCTCCCGGGCTTCTCTTCTAGCTCTGGGGCTCTGAAGGCTTGGGCTGCTAATGCTGGCCCGGTTGGGGCTTCCTGTCCTGCTGCCTGCTCCACTGCTGCCAGGGTTTCTTTGGCCATGGCCAGGGCTGCCAAGCCAACTCTGGCCCTATGGCTACCAGGGATTCCCCAGCCAGGACCACCTAGTTGCCGCTGGCCTCTCAGGGGTTCCCCAGGATTTCGCCCGGGCCGCTTGGCTGCTACCAGCCCCACTGAAGCTGGGAGTTCCCAGCCAAGGCCAGGGCTCCCCAACCCCCATGGGAGTCCATGCTGGCTCCCATTTCCGACCTCCAGGGCTCTTTGATCCAACAACATCTGTGACCCTGCTGGACCACATATGTTTCCATACCAGAGAGTTCTGGATTTGGGAGATTCAATCTGTATCTGTAAAAAGACTGCTTCAAATGGGAGTCATTTTACTTTAAAATTGTGGTTGTCTTTTAAAAACTATTTAATTTAATTTAATAGCTAGCTGCTTATATGGCCATATTTTTGACTCCCTGTGTTTTGATATTCTTCCTATCAAAACATAAAGAGGTGTGCTTCTAAAAGAAATGAGTCTTTAGATAAGTGCTAAAAGAGAATGATTTGATTAGAAATATACCCTATTGTAAATATCAGAATACGACTTTTATTAAATTCATACATAGACCAAAAACAATAAACTTTGAAGTTTTGAAGTCAACATGTCATTTTTCAAGGTAACAAGCACATTCCATTCTCCATTACAAAGGCTCTGTTTTGTCAAGTTGATGCAGTGCAAGCTGCTGATTTCCTGTGGGCAACTACAAGGGTTAGCATCCTACTTGAATTCAGTGTCTTTAGAGCTTCAACCTAGAACTACAGTGTATACTCAAATTTAAGTCTTTCATTCATTTCACTAACAACATTTTGGAAATTAATCTCCAATTGTATCAACTGAAAACCCCTATCCCCATACCAAGGGCACGTAAGATTGTGCCCTTGCAGTTGATACACATCTTAGAGCTGCTCATAGATAAATTCAAGCCATAACAAATTTTAAGGTTAGAAGGGACTCTATGAACAAATGCAGTATATAATAGTAATATATCGCTATTTCTACTTCATATTCCTGTTTATTCATACATTGATCACATTTTCTCTCTTAGCCACTGCACTGAACTGGTTGTGCACATTTGGCTGGATACCATCACGACCCCTATGTCTCTGGGCTGGATGTTCTGTTGGGCTGTGTCTAAACTACATGTCTCCGTCGATGGAGCCGTGTAGATTAGGGTTATAGGCAAAGGGAAATGAAGCGGCGATTTAAATAATTGCCACTTCATTTAAATTTACACGGTTGCTGCGCTGAGCTGACAACTAGCTGATCAGCTGTTTGTCCGCTCAGCGCGCTAGTCTGGACGCTCCCCTGCCGACATCAAAGCCCTTTGTCGGCAGCCCCAGTAAACCTCATCCCACGAGGAATAACGGGGCTGCCGACAAAGGGCTTTGATGTCGGCAGGGGAGCGTCCAGACTAGCGCGCTGAGCGGACAAACAGCTGATCAGCTAGTTGTCGGCTCAGCGCAGCAACCATGTAAATTTAAATCAAGCGGCGATTATTTAAATTGCCGCTTCATTTTCCTTTGCCAAAACAACACATCTACATGGCTCCGTCGACAGAGCCATGTAGTTTAGACATACCCTTGGTCTGACCCAGTATGGCCTTTTTAATGTACTATATTTGGTACATATTGAAGATGTTTTTGTTAAACAAAGCCTTAACTCCTTTTTAGTTCATCGTCTCTTCCTACCTGATTCTTGAGTGAAGACACTAAGTGGTGTTAAAGCACTTTATGGAAATATACATGGGAGTCCAGACTCAGCATTACAGCTCCATAGAAAGCTCATCATCTAATAAACCATCTTGTTAGTCTTTACAGTGCTACATTGTCCTGCATTTTGCTTCAGCTCCATAGAAGGAACTGACAGGAAGAAAAGACAGCTTGGAATAGGGGAAGCCTTTGCTTAAATTACACTTCAGAACTAATAGCAAAACCTACCTTGGAAAGAAACACTGAAAATATGTATCAAATGTTTACTCAGTCATGTGAAAGTCCTTAAGATGGCGTTTCTTAAACTTTTTAAGACTGAGGAACACCAAACAATTTTTTTTAATGGGGAACACCAAGGATTTTTTTGTCAAGCAAAAACAACAAAAAAACCCCACCACCAATCCAGGGAAAATTTGTCCAGCAAAACAACAACAACAAAAACACCGGACCAAGAGGGAGGGTAGAAGAGGGTCTCAAGGCAGGGTGTCTGGCCAGGAGGGAGGGTAGAGGAGGGGACTTGTGGCAGGGAGGGTGCAGGAGAGGACTTGGGGTAGGGTGTCAGAGCACGCTGGGAATGTGGGGTTTTGGCAGGGGGAGGGGAGTGGGGGGGGTTGGGTGCGGGGTCTGGGCATGAGGGGGGACGCTTATCTGGCTTGTCACCCTGCTGCAGTAGGGAAAGCTGCCAGGGAGCCGCTGTGAAAGTGGCTAGCTGAACACGTGGAGGAGGAGGAGGCTGTGCCACAGCGGAGGCTCCGTGGGACAGGGCTGTCCTGCGGGCTGGGGGGGGAAAGGAGGGGCAGCCATAGTAGGAGTTGTCTATGGGCTCTGCAGGGGGCAGGGGAGCAGATTTTTTTCTGTTTTCTCCACTGTATTCCACTGGTATGCCGCGGAACGCACTTTAAGAAACGCTGCCTTAAGAGATTTGTAAATGAGGTTACCTTGATTTCTTGTGGTAGTGTTAGCCAGCGTACACCTGGGAGATTGTCTAAAAGCAATGCACTGCAGTTGTCATAGTTCTGAGCACTGGGGCTGGAGTTTGAGTTGAGTCTGGCAGGTTGAATTGCTCGCTGGAAGAACAGGTTGAAAAAATGATCCAAGCGGGAAACGTTTTCCACCTGGCAAAAAGCACTGAACAAACATGAACTGGAAAGTTAGAATAACATCAGAAGACTGGTACCTTGTTCATATAACCCTCTATGCCTGTGCTGGGCAACCTGTGGCCTACAGGCTGCATGCAGCCCATCAGAGCAATCTGATTGCAGGCCACAAGACATTTTACTGACATTAATTGTCCTCAGGCACGATGCCCTGAAGCTCCCAGTGGCTGTGGATCACCATTCCCCACTAATAGGAGCTGCAGGAAGCAGCAACCAGCATATCCTGGCAGCTTCTTCCCCTGCAACCACCACCTCTACAGCTACTGCCGGGAACAGCGAACTGCGTCCACTGAGAGCTACGGGGGACAGTGCCTGCAGACACTCAATGTCTGTAAATGTCTTGTGGCCTGCAATTAGATTACCTTGATAGGCCACATGTGGCACATGGGCTATAGGTTGTCCTCCACTGCTCTAGCAGATGCTTCAAGGCACAATGCTCCATTTGAAAGAAAAGGAAAAGGGAAAGGGAAAGGGAAAGGGAAAGGGAAAGGAAAAGGAAAAGGAAAAGGAAAAGGAAAAGGAAACGAGAAACGAGAAACGAAACGAAAAGAGAAAAGAAAAGAGAAGAGAAAAGAAAACAACAAACAAAAAAACCCGCCAAGTATTAAACAACAAAAACTAGAAGTTTGTTACCCAGATTAAAAATAGATTTGCTAAGAAAACAATTGGTATTTCTTAATACCAATAATTCAGCAGTCTTACAGCAAATTGCTGATTTCAAAATGAGGCTCTAAAAGACATTCATTTCTTGGTGACCTGGAGGACTATCTACCTGATCCTTTTCTTTAGTCATTTAATTATTTTTAGTGTATCTGCCATTGTTGACTATTGTTTAACTAATGTCAACCAAAACAATTTTAAATAAAAAAGATACTACAACATGTTCTTCATATTACCTTCAGAAAATGAAAAAAAAAATCTATTATTCCAAATGTCTCCTAAAGCTGTACCAAAATAAACTGCTTTATCCATGTACAAGTCCATGGGGATGGATCTAATGCATCCAAGGGTGCTGAGAGAGTTAGCTCATGTGATTCCAGAGCCTTTTGCCATTATCTTTAAAAACTCTTGGTGATCAAGGGAGGTCTCAGACAACTGAAAAAGGCAAATGTAGTACCCATCTTCAAAAAGGGAAGGGAGGAGCATCCAAGGATCAGTCAGCCTCACCTCAATCCCTGAAAAAAATCATGGAGCAGGTCACCAAGGAATCCATTTGAAAACACTTGGAGGAGACAAAGGTGCTCAGGAACAGTCAACATGGATTCAGCAAGGGCAAGTCATGCCTGATCAACCTGATTAACTTTTATGATGAAATAACTGGTTCTGTGGATATGGGGAAAGTGGGGAATGTGACATATCTTGACTTTAGCAAAGCGTTTAAAATAGTGTTTCATATAGTTTTCTTGCCAGGCAAGTTAAAGATGTATGGCCTGGATGAATGGACTATAAGGTAGACAGACACTGGTTAGACTGGTGGGCTTAACAAGTAATGATTAATGGCTTGTTGTCTAGTTGGCAGCCAGTATCAAGCACAGTACCACAGCTGTCATTCCTGGGGCTGGTTTTGTTCAACATCTTCATTAATGATCTGGATTATGGGATGGACTGCACTCTCAGCAAGTTTGTGGATGACACTCAGCTAGGGGGAGAAGTAGATATGCTGGAGGGTAGAAATAGGTTCCAGTGTGAGCTAGGAAAATTGGAGGATTGGGCCAAAAGAAATCTGATGAAGTTCAACAAGGACAAGTTCTATACTTAGGATGGAAGAATCCCATGCCCTGCTACAGGCTGGGGACTGACTGGCTAGACAGCAGTTGTGCAGAAAAGGTCCTGGGGGATTATAGTAAATGAGAAGTTGAATATGAGAAGCAAATGAGAAGCTCGTCAACAGTGTGCCCTTATTGCCAAAAAGGCTAAGAGCATATTGGGCTGCATTAGTAGGAGCATTGTCAGCAGATTGAGGGAAGATTATTTCTGTCTATTTGGCATGGGTAAGGCTGCATCTAGAGTACTGCGTTCAGTTTTGGGTCCTCCATAGTGCAAGGATTTGGACAAATCAGAGAGAGTTGAGTGGAGGGCAAGGAAAATGATTACAGGGTGCACAACTTATGAGGAGAGGCTGAGGGAACTAGATTGATTTAGCCTTCAGAAGAGAAGTGTAGCGTGAGAGGGGATTTGATAGCAGTCTTCAACTATCTGAAGGGAGGTTCCAAAGAGGATGGAGCCAGGCTATTCTCAGCAATGGCACATGACAGAACATGGAGCAATAGTCACAATTGCAGTGGGGAAGATATAGATTGGATATTAGGAGAAGCTGTTTCACTAGAAGTACGATGAAGCATGGAAATGGGTTGCCTAGGCAGGTGGGGAGATTTCCATTTTTCGAGGTTTTTAAGGTGAGGTTTGACAAAGCCCTGGATAGAATGATTTAGTTGAGGTTGGTCCTGCATTGAACAGAGGGTTGGATTAGATGAGCTCCTGAGGTCTCTTCCAACTCTAACCTTCTTTGATTCTATGGTTTTATGATATTCAGTGTTTGATTCTTTTCTGAGATGCATGTAAGTAGCTGCCAATATATCTTTGAAAACTGCCCATATATAAGAAGTGGTGTGTCATGATTATTGGAATAAACATGTGACCCGATGTTACGTCAAATTATTCTACCTAGAACACAACATATTTTATTTGCTCTTTAACATGGGAACAGAAATAATTATTATGATTCTGTAGTATTCAAAATATACTAGGTGATTTGTGAACACAGAGGAAGACAGTGCCTACTTAGTTGCTAAAGTTAAAAATATATTCTGTACATTTTAGTAAAAATCCACCTAAAAAACTACAAGAATAGACCACCCGGACTTCAATGGGCCTTTTGACATGCCTAAAGTTAAGCAAATGTGTAAGTCTTTGCATGATCAGGACAAAAGCTTTTTAAAAAATAAAAAAAATATTGCTCATCAAAGATAGTTAAAGAACCTTATTTGTGTAAGGTTAGAGCAAAACCAGACAACAGCATACAGACATCAGACTTCCAATGCTGTAGAATCCAGTGCCAAGCCACATACAAAAAGCAAAACACTTGGTACAGAAGCTTGTTCTGAGAGCTAAAATTAGTTATTAAAAATTAATCCTTTGGAAGCACTTACCTGTCCAAACCACCATACATAAATGTTAAGGTTCTGACAACATCTGTAATCATGTTCCTTAGCTGAGATAGAGGAACACTAGCAAAAAACAAAACAAAAACAAACAAAAAACCACACACACTTTAAACTGAGTTTACAATATGATGAAATGCATCACAAGTAAAATGAGGGCTTTATTGCTGCTAGCCTGACTCAAAATTTCTAATCCACTCACAAAATACAACAGAATGTCCACAGTTCATGGAAACTAAAAATGGAGGAGCTCTATTAGGTCATTCAATGTCTCTTCTGCAGATGCAAAATGTTCTTGACAGTACATTTTCCAGTGTCTTGCCTGGTCTAGTTTTAATATTCACAAGAAACTGAGCTTTCACCACTTCCTTTTGGAAAATACTCCAACACTTCACAGCAACTATTTAATACCAAAGCACTGTCCCTTATATTTTGACAATTCATTTTAGAAAATACACCATGTATCATGTTAGTAGTACACACTCTGATGTGTTATAATAAGAAAGTAACAAATACTACAATTGTTAAAAGAAAAGGTGTATTTGAATCAAGTTCATGTGCTTACTAATTTGCCAAGCTCAGTCCTTTATAATGGGACTCAAGTGGTGTTGCTAAACAGGGTCCTACAGTATCAGTAACACTTAGCACGCCATTGCATTTGTTAAACATTAGTTATGCCTCAAAACATTTCTGCCAGATGTAACTTTCCCGTTCCCCTGCAGGGCCTGTTCTCAGAGCAGGGTCAGACCCACCTCCAGGAACCTCTCCCAGTTGCAGGAAGCTCCACAGCTACAGGCTGGGACAGACCCTGACAAGTGTTGTTAGATAGCGTGTAAATGAATAGTGGTGCAACCACATCAAATTTTAGTGGTTACAAGACTGTTTGATAGTCCCTGGAGATGGAGCTGGCAGCAAGTGTGCTGCCCGCCCCACTTTCAGGGAGCCCCCTGCCACTTTGTGCTGATTGTCTATCAGGGGCAGCAGCACGGGGTGGCAGGCAGGAGCCAGTTGGTGAGGGAAGCCAGTTTAAAAACCAGCTCCCTGTGCAGACCAGCTCCCACCTGACACCCTGCGCTGCCTCTCATATAGAGGCAGCACACGGAGTGGCAACAACCTGTGTCTGTGGGAGCTTAGACACATCTCCTCAGCAGGCCCAGGCTTCAAGATGTGTCCCTGTGGGTGCTCCACTTAGGTGTATCAGCGCTGCTGTGCACACGGCTCGGAGATCTTTGTTAGCAGTCCCTCAGCCGCTGGTGCATGATATGCTATTGTGCAGTTGCCCAGATTGACAGTTAGACATGCACCAGCGGCCGTTCCCTCTGTTCCTTCTCTACTGTGTTAGTCCAGAGTAGAGGGGAGGAGGGTGAGATTGGAGCACCCACGAGGACACATCGGCTGTGTCTAGACTACATGCCTCTGTCGTCAGAGGCATGTAGATTAGACACATAGGCAAAGTCAAATAAAGCCGCGATTTAAATGATCGCGGCTTCATTTACATTTACATGGCTGCCGCGCTGAGCCGACAAACAGCTGATCAGCTGTTTGTCCGCTCAGCGCGCTAGTCTGGACGCTCCCCTGCCGACATCAAAGCCCTTTGTCGGCAGCCCTGTTATTCCTCGTGGGATGAGGTTTACCGGGGCTGCCGACAAAGGGCTTTGATGTCAGCAGGGGAGTGTCCAGACTAGCGCGCGAGCCGACAAACAGCTGATCAGCTGTTTGTCGGCTTAGCGCGGCAGCCATGTAAATGTAAATGAAGCCGTGATCATTTAAATCGCGGCTTCATTTGCCTTTGCCTATGTGTCTAATCTACATGCCTCTGCTGACAGAGGCATGTAGTCTAGACACAACCATCTTGAAGAACTCCAGCCACTGCACAAGGTGAGTAACCTTCCCTTCTTCTTCGAGTGTCCCCGTGGGTGCTTGGCGGTAGACGCTCTGACACACAGGATTGGATGGTAGACAGTACGGTACGTCCAAATCTAGTGTCTGAGTCCTGAAAGGTGTAAATAACATAATGTTGTGCAAATGTATTGGCCAAAGTCCATGTTGCAGCTCTGCAAATGATGTCTACAGGAAGACCCTTGAGGAAAGCAGTTGTGGTAGATACTGCTCTCATGGAGTATGCCCGTATAACTGTCGGTGGCTGTCTGTTTTTCTGGGAATAAGCCAACTGTATGCATGTAGAAATCCATTTGGATATTCACTGTTTGGAGACAGGCTGACCTCTAGACCTGTCTGCGCAAGACACAAATAGTCTGGGTGTTCTTCGGAAGTCTTTTGTGCATTCCAGGTAAAAGGCTAATACCCTGTGAACATCCAGCATGTGCAGCGCTGCCTGGTTGCTGTCCTCATGTGGTTTCAGGAAGAACACAGATACGTATATCAGTTTGTTACAGTGGAATGAGGTAGGTAGCTTGGAGAGGAATTTCAGGTGGCTTCTATGGATGACCTTTTCCTTGTGGAATATGGTGTACAGTGGGTCCGCCATGAGCACCACTATCTCTTCCACTCTCCTGGCTGATGTTATCACAATGAGAAAGGCTACCTTCATCGATAGATGTAGTAGCAAGCAGGTTGAAAGTGGCTCGAAAGGCTGTCTCATGATTGAGTCCAGCACGAGGTTCAGATCCCATGATGGCCCTGGATCTCTACACTGTGGATACAGGTTCCATATCCCCTTCCAAAATCTATTAAGGCATGGGTGGGGAAAAAATGTATGATGATGGAACTAATTGATAGCTCTGTGTCCTGCAGGTGAAGGATATATTCTAGTACTTCTGATATCCCCACCTTGTGTGGATCCCATGCTTGAGCTGAATTCCAGGCTGCAAATCGGGCCCACTTCTGCAGGTAAGTTATTCTCGTAGTGGGTCTCCTGGAATTAGGATGCCTCTGACCCTTTGAGACAGGGTTAACTCTTTGTGTGAGAGCCAAGAAGCATCCAGGCTCACAGGTTTAGTGTATGTAGCCTGGGGTGTAGTATTCACCCATTATCTTGAGTCAAAAAAGTTTGTACCAGGGGAAACTTGTACAGCTGATGTGTGCAGACTCGGAGTACCTTAGGGTACCAAACTTGTCTCGGCCAATTGGGGGGCTACGAGTATGACTCTTGCTGCCTCCTGTTTGATCTTTATTATCGTTTGATGCTATGAAAGGTATAGGTGGAAATGCATATGCTAGCGGGAAATCCCAGTGTATTGCAAATGAATCTCTGAGAGATTGCAGTCCAATGCCCACCCTGGAACAATACTGTAGGCTCTTGGAACTGATGTGCATTGCAAACAAGTCTACAACTAGGTATCCCCATCTCCTGAAAAGGTTGTTTATGATGGATTTGTTGATATCCCATTCATGGTTCTGTGGGAATTGTCTGCTGAGGGCATCCGCTAGTACATTGTCCTGGCCCGGCAAATGCATCGCGGTAGGTGTGACGTTGTGTATAATACACCATCACCATAGTTTTGTTGCTTCTGCACATAGGTTGCGAGATCTCACTCCCCCTTGCTTCTTTATGTAACATGTTGTTGCAGCATTGTCTGATATTATTCTCACAGTTTTGTCTCATGTGTGAGCAGTTGAGAGCATGCCCTCTTCACAGCTCTGAGTTCCAACACATTGATGTGAAGTCGGGACTCCTCGCACACAGAGCCGGTCCAAGCTACAGGCTAACCAGGCTACCGCCCGGGGCGCCCCATTGTAGTGGGCGCCGTGCAGGGCTGCCGGGCCGGGCGAGGGCAGGGCCGCGGCCGCGCACACACAGTGCACCTGGGGACAGGGCCACACTCCTGGGGCCTAGGGTGCACGAATGGCTCAGGCCGGCCCTGCTCACGCATCCATCATCCCTGTAATATCACATTCCCCATGTGGGCTCCCCATCCCAGCAGGGACATGGCTGTTGTGATAGTGACAGATGATGTCAGCATCTGGAATGGAAGTCCTATGCAGACACTGTTTATGACTGTACACCAATTTAGGGTGCTTTTGACAGGCCTGGGTACATGAATTGTTTCATGGAGTGGATGGTGCCTGGAGCAGTACACAGAGAGTAGCCATGCCTGGAATGGCCTCATATGTAGTCAGGCTTTTGGGACTACAGACATGAATGCTGCCATGTGTCCTAGTATTTGCAGGCATGTACGTGCTGTGGTGTGTGTGCAACTCTGTATGGACATGATCAAATAGTGCATTCTCGACCATCTGTGGGTTGGCAGTGAGGCTATGCCCTGAGTGCAGTCCAACTGTGCCCCTATAAACTCCAGTCTCTGAGTAGGAGTGAGGGCGCTCTTCTCCAAATTCAGTAGGAGCCTGCTGTGTGAACAATAACGCTCTTGTTGACTCCAGTGACTGTTCCGTGTTGCCATATGTGGACACCATAAATCAAACAATCATTGAGATATGGAACTATGTTTGTTTTCTTCACAGGTGTGCGGCTACCACAGACGAGACTTTGGAAAACACTCTGGGTGCCATGGACAGCCTGAAGGGTAGCAACCTGTACTGATAGTGTGAGTCCTTGAAGGTGAACCTGAGAAATTGTCTGTGTGCTGAGTGAATTGATACATGAAAATGTGTGTTCTTGAGGGCTAAGTTAGCTAGCCATGCTCCTTTCTCTAAGGCAGGTACGATCTTTGCCAGCGTGACCTTCTTGAACCGTTGATACTTGATGAACTGGTTGAGTCCACAGAAGTCTAAGATGGGCCTCCACTGTTTCTTCCCCCCCCCCCGATTTCTTGACAATTAGAAAGTATCAGGAATAAAATCCCCTTCCTCTGTAGTAGCTAGGTACCTCCTCTATAGCACCTAGTTCTAGAAGGCGCTGCACTTCTTCCAGGAGAACCAACTCCTGAGGGGGTCCCTGAAGAGTGATGGGGAAGGGGGATGGGTTGGTGGAACTGCTGTGAATGGTATGCAGTATCTGGTTTGTATTATTTCTAGGACCCATTGGTCCAAGGTGATAGTTTTCCATGCCAGATAGAATGCGGTGAGTTTGTCTCCGAATATTTGTTTGCTTGATTGTACCTGTCTAGAGAATTGGGGGCTTTTGTACCCTCAACCAAATCCTCAAATTTGCTGATGCGAGGTGTATGCCTGGAGTCCTTCACTGTATGGAACGCTGAGTTTGTTGCCTCTGCAAATAGATTCTCACCCTCGAATGGGAGATCCTCGATGTTGGATTGAACCTCCCTGGGAAATCCCGACAACTGCAGCCATGACATCTGTCTCATCACTCCTACGGATGCCATCAACCCGGCTGCTGTATCTGCTGAATCTAATGCTGCCTGTAGAGCTGTTTGAAAAATTACTGAGCCTTCTCTGATATTTGATTCAAACTGCTCCCTCACATCCTCTGGTATATATTGAATAAAGGAATTGAATGATTCAAACGTGTGTGCGAGTATTTTGCTAGTAGACCCACATAGTTCACAATTCTCAGCTGGAGGGAGGCTGATGAGTAGGCTTTCTTCCCCATAGCATCCAGCCTTTTGGTCTGTTTATCGTGACTTAGTGTTCTGGGGTACTGTTGTTGCTTTCCCCTATGGTTGGCTGCTTCGACCACTACTGAATTAGGGGAAGAGTGAGAGAAGAGGAATTCAACTTCTGTGGGGGCAACGTAGGATTTCTTATTTAGTTTTTTCAATGTTGGAGGCACCAATGCCGGAGATTTCCAGATGGACTTGGCAGGATCCATCACGGCTTCGTTCATCGGTAAAGCCAGCCTGGTTTGTTGAGGTAAGCTGAGTATGCTCATGAGTTTGTGTTTATTCTGTGTTATCTCAAGAGAGTTTTATGGTAAGCGTGTCTGCTACCCTCCTAAACAAGTCTTAGATTCTTCTGAAGTCATCCCCTCTGATTGGTGACACAGGGAGACTATGTTCCTCCATCGTGGAGTAAGAAGTATTGGGCGGATAGAGGAAGCCTGTGTTGCCTCCTCCATAGATGACTCGCTGTTATGGTCGGTTTGGTCACAGTCAGTTTATTTTCGGGTGTTCATGTCAGCTGACTGTGTCCCTGGGACCTGCATAGTGTTTTGAAACTGTTGGGCTCGGTAAGGCACCAAAGGGTCCCAATAAGCCCAATGTGGAGGCATCGGTGGGGGCATCCACTGTGCCATCTGCCATTTCTGCATTTGCTTTTGTTGTGGTTTCGCATATAAAGGGACTCTGTGCTGGTCCTTTGACTGATCCTCCTCGTCATCACTAAATCTGGCAGATGCTTGTGATGCTGGTCTCAAGGAGAACAGAGAACCTCTAGCCCGTGGTGTGCCATCAGTACCGAACAGTGGTGAGCATGGTACTGATGCTACTGCAAGGTCCACCTCTGTTGTTAACCTTAGTACCGGAGTATGCGGATGCATTGGTCTGTAGTTCCTTACAGCTGCCTGCATTTATATCGTCAGTGCTTGAAATGCGCAGGTACTGAGCGTTTGTTCAAGCGTGGCATTCCACTGCTCTGCAGCTTGCCGGCTTGCTTACTCCTCAGTGGTACCATGTTCTCCACTGGTGCCACGTTACTATGTAGAGAGCTTGAAGCGTAGCCAGAGGCTCCATGCTTCATATTAGGGTCATGGCTTTTCTTTAAGCTGGATCCCCTGTCCTGCTTTTGAGAGCCCTGCCTAGAGTTCTTATCAGCCTCCTTTGTCTTTTTGTTAATCAGAGGCTGAAGGCTCAGCAGGGGACCGGGAGCATTTCGTGCTCTGCTCCAAGTCTTGCTCTCCAGCACGTCCCTGCCAGAGAATGCTCCTCCTGCCCTTTTCCCCAAGAGGGATATCTCAGGGGAGGAGGGGTGAATGAGGCTGTGACTCAGCCATGTTGTGGTCCAAAAATAATAATCTTCTTTGTAGGTCTCTCACCTTCTTAGAGGATGGGGTGAGCTTTTGACAGTATGGGCAGTGACTGACAGGATGGTCTTGCCCTAGGCAGCACAGACACTGCTCGTGTCCATCTGCTGCTGCGATTGTTCTTCCGCACCCTGTGCACCTTATAAAGCCCAGTAGTGCCAGCATGACAGGTATTTCTCTGTTTGTTCTTTCAGGCTAACGGGACGCAACAGAAATGCCCGCGCGCTGCTTCACCTGCTTTTCTTTCTGTTGTTATCCTTTTCCTTTTTTTCCCCCTCTCTTCTTCTTTCTCCTTTTGATGCTGTTAGGGAGACTAAGTGTGACCAATGCTGGCGGCCGTTGAGAAGGAACTGAGGGAATGGCAGCTGGTGTGTGTAACTGTCAATCTGAGCGATTGCGCAATAGTGCAGCATGCACCGGCGGCCGGGAAACTGCTAACGAAGATCTCTGGACCTCTGGACCATTTGCACAGCAATGTTGACACATCTAAGTGGAGCACCAACAGGGACCCTCGAAGAAGAGCTTGAAAGTTCCTGTGTCCCAGACCATGCGTCATCATCTATTACTGTTATTTGTATAGCTGTAGCACTTACAAACATCAATCAGGATGATGATGTGCTAAATTCTGTGTATTCAGATAGAGTCCCAAAAGAGATTAAAATCCAAGATAGCTACATCACACTAAATATAATCTTTTCCCCCAAACAAGTAGCAGTTTTTGTTCAAGGAAATTCAAGTATTCACAAAAGTCACTATTTTTAGTGACTTAAGCTAGTTCTGTAAAGTTTTTGACAATGATTTTCCATACATTGCAAGATTAATAATTCCTACATAGGTACCCAAGATACCAGTCATAAAACTGAAAACACAGCTCTACAAACATATTAAAGTGATATAAGAAAGTTACTATTTCCATGCCTTTGCACACAGTACCATCATCTTCTCAAATAAACATGTTACTCTTAAAACTCACCTTTCTGCAGGAAGGCCAATCACAAGCAACTTGTCAGATTCTTTATAATAAACCACCTGAACCAATTTCCCACATAAAAAAAGGGAAGAGCTAGAAAAATAAAGCCAGAAGAAAATGTCTACTTAGTTTTTTATTCTGAAATTGAATATCAATTAATATATTAAGTTCATTATTCACTTAAATATGGAGTATTTAGCTGGGTCATACAATTACATTTATTATTATGGAAATTGATGTGCACATTGTACAAGCTGTTTATAATTTAATCATATACTGTACAATAGATTTTTTTAAAAACAAATTGATAGGGATAATGGGAAAACACAGCAATAGACATCTATTTTTTAACATTTCCACAAATGGTTACCAAAAAACCTGCTAGAAGTCTTTCATTTATGTCTTAATTTAGCAGAATACTGGAACACACTACAAAAAAGGCAATGAAAAAAATGTCTCAAGAGTGAAAACAAATTAGAAATATTACCCAGTTTTCAATTCAGATGTATTTATACAATTTTTGCAAAACACACACCCGGGTTAATCCAGTGGGACAGTCAACATTTTCTAACATGTGAGAGCTCCAAAGTGTGCTGTCTGCTCTCAAGCTAGAAAAATGCTTTCAAAGCTTCAAGGAGAACAGCTACTTAACAGCCCTTTAATAGCTCTCCTCTGGTCCTTGCCTACACATTGTCTCTTTCAGAGACAATGTAATAAGTAATAAAAGGGATGCTAGCTTTGCATTGCCAGAATGGGCCAGGAATACACCACTAGATTTGGCAACAAGAGTAGAAATATCGAAGAAAATGTGTGTCTGCACAGTAACATGCCGAACATGTGGCTAATAGAAATGAGCTCATAGATAACACCATTTTATAGTCAACATATCCTGCAAACTGCCATATAACCTGTTACTTTGTATAACCTGTGTACACAAAGGATTAGCTCTTCAGTGACTGAAATGCAGCCATTTATATTTAATGGTACAAAGCAATATTACTGTATATAAAACCGTTTCGGATAAGAAATGCAGAATATTTTTTCCAGTTAGAACTACAGGGAGAATTTTTCCACGCCATATATAATGACCAAGACATTAGAGATTAAAGCCCCTAGTGTTACAAAGTGAACCATGGGTCAAACTGCCACAAATGGCAAGGACTTGCTTTATGTTCCAACCAAAAGACTCCTTTAGTAACTCCTTGCCCCATGTGGGACCCAAGTACTAAGAAAGAGACATGAATGCCATCATCTCTTTCTGACTCATTAAGATGTTTTTTAGAGGTCTTCCACTTAGCTTACAAAATTAACAGGATTTCAGCAGAAGGTAGTATGGCTATATTCTTTTGAGCAAAATTTTCAATCATGAAAACCTTAGTTATAGTCTCATCTGAGATATTCCACAAGTGACTTTGGCTCCTCAATCTTTTTTGGAAATAGGACTTCGGTCCAGGTACTTTTAATTTTTTTAATCTGAAATAATGAGAAAGGTAAACCTGAATTGTTACAGTAACAGTACATTAATCATAGAAATATATGAAGAATGTACATATTTTATGGAGAGTGCAGTGGGACAAAAAAGAAAGTTGGAATCTAATAATCTAGTTACCAGACTGTCACAGATTAAATATAAAACCAACAGATTGAGTCTGTTGGCGACTGCTGCTAAACTTCAAAATATTATAGAAGATTGCAAATACTTCTTTGCCAAAATCAAAAACACTGAGGAAGGTGGCCTTTGTGACTACAGTAATGTATTGGGACTCTAAAGGCCTGGGTATAATTTCTGGCTTTGCCACAGATTTGCTGTGCAACTTTGAGCAAATTACTTCATCTCCCTCTGCCTCAGTTCCTGGTCTATAAAATCTGAGAAAGAATACATTCTAAATCACACAATTGTTGGGACAATTGATGTTTATGAGATACTGAAATACTATCCTGATAAGGGACATGAAACCACAGACACACTTACAGGGTATAAGATCCTACAGTCATAATAGTACTAAACATTTTTCAGGCCACAGGATTTTCAGGACGGGTTACTTTCTCCCACATTGTTGTTGTAGCATTAGTCATTTAAAATAGTAACTTAAGATATCACTGTATCAAAGTGAAAAAAGTCAGAGTTTAGTTTAAAACTAAAAAAGCAAATACTTTAGAAAACTTAATCTAAATGTGCTCATATTGCCTTAAAAAGGGACAGAGATTTTCATTATTTATCACTTATATTGTGCTAATGCTAGACACTGCACAAACACAGAACAAAAATGCTCTTCCTTCCCCAAAGAACTTACACTGCAGGACCTAATTTTCACACTGCTTTAAAGAGCAAAAACAACTCTCTCCTCCTCATCCCTTAACTCCAGACAAATTCACTTGAAAGAAATGCTGCTAAGTAAATTAAGATTTTAAGTGGAGGAATTAGTCTCTGCCTGGCACATCCTGTTGAAGTTCAGCCCGAATAAACTATATTTCATTTCAATCAATAATTGACAGAGCACTAGAGTGCATTCACACAGTGTAGGGAGAGTGCATTCACACAGTGTAGGGAGACAGAAAGAAGAAGCAGGAAAGGTGACAAAATTAACATGAAAATATTAAAACAATACTACACTCCTCAGAAGTTTAATGTATTGATGCTTTAAAAAAACCCAACCCTAATCTAAAATGCATACAGCAAATGGAAGGATACAGTGCCCAATATCTTAAGTATTTACAAATACAAGAGCAACAAAGTGATGGCTATAGTCAATGTGTATATAAACACAAACACAAAGCACCAGTTGTGGCTCAAAATATATAAAGTTTATTTATAAATAAACCTTATTTATTTTGAGAGAAGGCTCTGAAGAGGATTTACATCCCTTTGCTGCAGCAGATGGAAGGAACTGAGGATGCAGAGAGTACCACACACACTTGATAGCTTTGCTTTCATGATGTTTGGCACCGCTATACAAAGGTTCCAACATCTGAACTACACCAGATGGTGCTTTCTAGTAGTGGGACTATGCAGAGGACACTTAAAGTACTAATTAATTACACAAACTGGAAAAGTTCATAGCCTTTCCACCACACTTAGCCTTATATACAGTAGAGTCCCGCTTATCTGACACTCTGCTTTATCCAACATAGCTGGATAAATCCTGGGGTTCAGCGAGACATCCCTAGCCAGCCTCAGATTCTAAGGCTGTGGAATTTGAGAAGCAAATATGTTCCACAGTTTAAAGCTTTCAGTTTTTAAAAGTATCATGTCCTAGACTTTATGTCTGAGAAGAAAATCTTGAACTTGAAATGTGTGCTAAGTTACAAACTGTTGGAATGTCATCACTCTGTGTCTGAAGACTTAAAATAATGGGTGAGATTTTGTGCTGCACCTCTAAGGGTGCGTCTATACTGCAGAGCTTTACTTGAAATAAGTTATGCAAATTGAGTTATGTCAATTGTGTATCTTATTTAGAAATAGCTTATTTTAAAATAAGGAGTATCTACAAAGCACTTATTTCGAAATAGAGTATTCTTCCTCCAACTTCCCTTATTCCTCGTACAATGAGGGTTACAGGAGACAGAGTAAGAAGTCCTCCAGCTTGACAGTATTTTGACACTATTTCGAAATAATTGCCTGCAGTGTAGACGCCAAGTTATTTTGGAATAGCGCTAGTTATTTTGTAATAGTGTTGCAGTGTAGACCTACCCTAAAATGCAGTTATATGCTGAGAATAAAACAATCTTTGACATATCAAAAAGAAAAACTTGTCAAATCAAATTAATTTAATATAAAAATGAATAAACATGGAGTTGCTGAACCAACTAGCATTCATTTTCATATGTAACAGTTAAAATCTTAGGTTTTTTAAAATTTAAGTTAAGCTGCTACAGAATATCCAGTTTACTTTACTAAAATAATTCAGAATCCAGGAATCCTGCTAAAAATTTTAGATCAATTTTCACTGGGAGTACGTAAGGTCAGATCCACAAACCAGTCACTTGTGATAGGTTATATTTTATATGAAATTTCTAACCACTGAGATCTAAAGCAAAGAAAGAGCCCAATATCACATAACCATTCTCTGTACAGCTACATTAGCCAGACCAACTGCAAGCAGGATATACCAAATATAACATTACAGATAAGGTAAACTCATTCTTGTTTTGACTAGGCATAACTGTAAAGCCTGATGTACAGATGCTTTCTTCTGTTTTTTTAAAAAAAGAAAGGTTAAAAATAAATAAAAAGGTTTTGTATTAAGTTGAAAATACTGTTACCTGATAATGTGGGCTCCAGTCACATTTTCCAGCATATCACAGAGAGTGAGAAATATTCCTCTCACACTTTTCAGCTTTTGGGATGCTTCCGATATGGGGTATTGGTAAAGAATTTCTTGCTGTTAGGATACCAAATTTTTACTTAGTTAAGCAAAGGAAAAGACTGCTAATTTATCATGCATCTTCCCAGTATGTCAGTGGTGGGCAACCTGTGTCCCATCAAAGTAATCTGACTGCAGGCCACAAAATATTTTACAGATGTTGACCATCCACAGGCAGCACCGTCTCCCCTCACCCTAGCTCCCACTGGCCACAAACAGTGAACCGCAGCCACTGGAAACTGCAAGGGGCGGGGGGGGGGGGGGGGGGGAAGGGTGCCAGTGGACAGTCAACATTAGCAAAACGTCTTGTGCTCTGCAATCAGATTACCCAGCTTGCCAACCACTGCAGTGTTTTCTAGCACTGGTTTATCTGGGCACTTTCAGACCTTGCTACAAATTTGCAAAATTCTTAAGAATATGCATATATCTGTTTGTAGACCAGGATTTTTGTAAATCTTTACCATGAGGGCAAATATATACAAAAACTAAAAACATACTGTAGAATTTCATGTCTTAAAAACCTTTTAGTCATTTTAAAAAACATTCCCATGGAATCAGATTTGTTTATGTTTGTACAGCTGTCTGAACATATAATCTGGCCCTTAAATGGAAACCAGCGAACTCCTTACTCACATTAGTGAGCATTTACTCACACTAATAGAATTATGTCCATTTTGCTGTTATGTACTATGGATTCACAACTCCTCTAAAGTAAGGATGTTAAGGACTAGTCGACTATCTGATAAGCAAATGCTTATTGGATAGTGGGCAGGATAGTCGACTAGTTGCTTCCTCTCCCCCCCCCCTTGCTGCCTCTGTCTGATAGAGGCAGCAAGGGGGGTGTGAAGACAGGGGCACTGCACAGAGCCTGGGATCAGCTATGCGGTGCTACTTCTTTGAAATGCTGTCACAGTGTTTCAAAGGGGCAGCACAGCGTGGAGCCCAGGGTCAGCTGGGGAGTCCTCAGCTGACCCCAGGCTCTGTGCAGTACTGCCCCTTTGAAACACCATGGCAACATTTCAAAGGAGCAGCACTGCCCTAGCGACTAATCTAATAGTCAATGCAAAAATGCATTGACTTTTCGATTAGTGAATTACATGCTACTTAACATCCTTACTCTAAAGATCAGTCCCTAAACTAGAACATAAATATATGGCCTTTCAACCCATATATCACTGATCATATATTTACATTTTGGAATAAGATATTAGTAGTTACATGCAAATAAGATTCATAGGTCACTAACAAACCTGGCACTGAGCATGCAGTTATTTACATGTGGATGCCCAAGGAGCAGAAGCCCTTCAGGATCAGTAATAGACATAATACATCTTTAGGACAAGGATTTTATCTGATTCTTTCCAGTCTTAAATTCCTGGGTTCTTTAAGGGAAATGCTGTAGTTACCTCTTTCACAAAATGCTTACATAAATTACTTAAAGCACTTTTGCGTGGGAATAATAAATTAAAGGATAATACCCACATACTTGGTCCAGTCTGTCAACCCATGAAATGTACAATTAATAAATGATACCAACAGAGATAGTGCAATCTATACAGTGTTTTCAATCTTTACTAGAGGACCTGGAAATATTCTAATTGAAATATCACATCTACCCAAAATAAAGAGTCCAGAAGATACTGTAAAATTATCCCTCTTAAATCAAAAGCAACTATGAAGTTATTAACTCTTTATTTCATACGACAAAGCACATCCATACAGTGCCAATTTTGGTTGGGAAATTTTCTTTTCAATCAGATTAAAGAATTTCAAGTCACACTATTAAGAGAACTGGCAAGCTCTGCTGCTCTCGTCCAATTTAATTAGCTTTTTTTCAAATACTTGTTAGTAACAAGGATTTTCAGCATCAACTCCTCATCAAGAAAAAAACAGCCCTTTCTAATTACAGCTTTGCAATGAGTTAGACAAAAAAAAAAACTCTTTTCTTTCCCTATGAACTGAGACTTTTACAGTGTTCTGTTGAGGAATAACTATACACTTTCCCAGGGAAAGAAAAGACAAATATAACAAAAGATCCCAGCAGCACCATCTATCTATTAATGAGTTAGTAGGGTTTAGTACCTAACACCACACAAGAAGATCAGTTGTCTTCCATGCAAGATGAAAAGTGTTATTTTGTCTAAACAGTGCAAAGAGAAGGACAACTGAATTAATAAATGACAAAGTAGTTCATCTTTAAAAATATAACACTTTCTGAACAGAACACTAAAATATTGCATGGAAATATTCTTTTTCAATAAATCCCTCCTCTTCTATTTCAATTATCCTGACTTTCCATAAAATGAACTGCAAAAGAAACAGTTTGCTTTAAATCAGAACAGTCTTGGCAACAAAGAACTCCTGTCAAAATAGAGTTGACCTGCTAAAAGCCTCCCACAACTTTTAAAAACAGGACACTGACAAAGGATGTTTTAAGCTGTCCTTATACTACAGTGAAAGGAGACAATAGTTTGTTGCTCTGCTGTACACAGGAAGACTGTGAGCTCTGCAAGATTCATTCAAAAGCTATTCAAATAGGAACTATTACTGCAGAATTTACAGCGTAAGTATTTGTAAAAGCCAACAGGGTCTCATTCGTTGCTCAATAATGCTTAGTTTACATAGAAACTAAACAAATTCCTTCAATAGTGATATCAATCATTTAGAAAATAAATTAGTAATGTTATTCTCTTTAAATATGAAATCACTATACAGTCCAGGTACAAAAATCTGTTACAACAGAATGAAATATTTACTCTGGTCTTAAAAAAAAAACAACCCACCATACCAACCAAGACCCAACCTACCAGCTGAAGACTATTACGTGGAAGACTAATTTCCTCCTAAGCAGATGATTTTTACATTATGATACAACACTCAGAGCTCTGTGAGGCTTAGAATTCTTTAATTCTGCTTTTGGATGCTCACTGCTCATAAGTGGGAGAAACTAGCCTAATTTGCCATTATTTACTAGAGAGGCTAGGATGTGATCTGCATACCAAACTATCCCTAAAGGTTTATTAAAGTATCACTTATAGAAGATGACACAGATACATATGTTTCTTTAGTTCTAATCCTGACTACTGGAGTATGGAATAGCATATCCTTATTCATTCCTTTTTAATAGGATAAAATTAAGGATAATTTCCTCCAAAAGGCATTGTATCCTTTGGGTAAAGTGTGCGTTTTAAAGAGGTCAACTGTGCCATTTAGACACAGGCTAGCATTAGGTCTGCTTAAAGTTGGACCACCTATAAGGTTGTCAGAGAAGAATTCATCCCTGGAATATAAAGGGAGCAGACCAGCTGCAAACCTTCTTTCAAATGATTTAGATTTATAAAGTAACAGATGAAGTGCCTCCACCGAGGGGAGGCACTTTGTTCCTGCCCAGGTCAGAGCCATTCAGCAGTGAAGTGGCCTCCCCTCCAACTGGGAGATTGTACTCTTCCCCCTCCTTGCAGTCCTGGCCAGGGTTCTCTGCTCTGCCTTACCCAAACTGCAGCCTCCCCCGCATCTTTGGCTTCCCAGCATCTTTGGCTCTATGGCTGTGCCAGGAGGCTTTTGCTCCCATGACAGCAGGACTGGAGAGTGTTTTCTGCACTACTACAAGGATGGTGATATCACATAACTGCAGGTACGAGGTATAGGGGAGGCTACACCAACTGTTATCAATGGATTTTTAAAATAAATTTCAGTGGTGGGTCAGCTTTTGCTTCCTTTGGTTGACCACATACCTCATCCTTAGATGTTTCAGAGTCCAATTTGAGTGTGAGGTACATAACAATATGAGGCATGCCTTGGATAGCCAGCTGAAGGTCCATATTGTCATCTCCCCAAAGAAGCTTGACAAGATTGTTCATAGGTGACTGTGCCTGTTTATATTTTTGTTGAGATGTTTCTTCATACTCAAAGACAGATGTTTCAAATGTAAGTTTCACCTATTAAAATAATTAAACATACAGTATTATAAAAATGGGACTGTACTTAAAGTCAAGTTCATTGACTTACAAATAAAAATATATTTTTGCCATAAGAAGAACTTTAATCTCTTCGGTCCTTTTTTAGGGTTCAGAAAGTTCTTTACGAAGATGTTTTAAAATATATATACAATACACAACCATTGAAAAATCCCTGTGGTTTGAATAAAGTCATTTATATAGTCAATGTTATATAACCACGCATCCCCAAATGCTAGACATAGCTATTAAATGTTTTATCAAACATGTGAATTAGGCATGTGGTCTAGTCTGTTTTCATATTTGATTTTTATAGTTTTAAAAATAGAAAAATACACTTTCTGCACTTGATTTATTTGAACACACAATCTAGTACCTCCACTTTAAAACGTTATTACATATCTTGTTTCAAAATAGCAGCACTTGCATATTTATATGTTCTTAAGATTCATTTTCAAAAGTATTCCCTTAACATTTTAACTCATCAGTTTAGAAACGCACATTATTACAATGTAATCTTCCTAAGTTGGACCATACCACCAACAATCTTTTAGTATATTTTTAAAACTCAGCAGCCGTTGAATTCATTCTCACAAACTAATTTACCAGTATATTTTCTTTTTTTCTTAATGTATCAATTAAAAAAAATAATTATGAAAAGAAAAGTTGTGCTAGTTTATGATTAGAAGTTAACAACGGTCTATTTTATATCATCAGTAGAAAGTACAAACATTTGTTACGTTACTTGCTGTCCCAATTCTTCTAATAATCAAAGTACTACAGAAATTGCTTGAGGGACAATGACACTTTCATTTTTAAAATGACAAAATTACATTCATTTTACCAAAAAAGTACAGTTGACAAATATTTTAGATTATTTTCTTTAAAAATAAGTATAATTTTAAGCTTTCAGTATATACGTTAGAATTTTAAACAACATAAAATCCAAGCATAAATTTGGTTTGGAACTGGAATCTTCATTTTTCAAAATTTATTTTATAAATCTGCATCTTTTTGTACAAAATTATCTTATGAAGATAATTTTAATTATTTTAAAAGCGATGAAAATAATGAATAAAATTCTTACTTTTAATGAAAACTGCATGTTAAGGAGACAAAAACAAAGGAATTTTTATTTCTTGTCTGAGCCTTTCAGAAATGGGGATGTTTTACCTTCTTGGATGAAGGATTGTAACTTCCATATGTCTGAACAGACAAAAATTCTAGTATACTACATGCTAAAATGTTGTCTTTGTCACTGACTTCACTGGAACTTTGACTCTGTCCAGTGAATTAGAGTAACTGATGTGAGAGAAAAAATTTATGCATTCCCAATAGCAACCTGAACAAAAGCAAGTCGCATATATGAAAACAATCATAATTTCAAAAGAAAATCTAGCAAGAGATATGGACAATACTCATGCTTGCCAAGAAAGGAGCAGGGAAAAAAACTGTAACCATTTCTACTTCTGACCCTCTACGTTCCCATTCCACTCATGGTGTGGAGTTTCCCCTCTCCCATTCCTGGTGCTTCTGACCTCTTCCTCTTCTCCCTACCACCTCTTTCTCTTTTCTTGAGCAGAACAATATCTAACTCTTCTTCCCTCCCACAGATATCCTTAATGGCTTCAAACTTCCATGTTGAGGACTCGTGTGCCCTTCATATATACTCATCTTCTCACCTTCACTTTCCCACTTGACATACAGGTTTGCTTCAGTTCACCCACTTACCAAATGGACATCTGCTTGACATCAAGCACCCCTTTCATCTCCAATCCATCACTGAATTCCTCCTCTCTGACCATCATCTGGTTTCTTTCAACATCTCCCATCTGCCCCCTTCCTCTCACAGACCACTCACTGACTTCTAGTACAGGAATGGTGATGATGTCTCTTCTGCTCTCTCTGTCTCTTCCCTTTTTTCCTCACAGATATGATTGTTGATTTTCTACATGTTTCATTATCCTCCACCTTTGCCTCTTTTGTCCTCTATTCTGTCATTGTCACCCACAGTTCTGGTTCACCCCAAGTACCTGCCTTCTCATTTCTGTTAAGTGTGTCTGGTAGAAAACTTGTGACTATGCTGACAACCTTCACTTCATATTTGTTCTCTTCTCTATCAGCTCTTCTATTTTGTTAGCCAAGGGATACTCCCACCCTACTTAGACTGTCTCAGAATCTGAGATATTGACTCCCGCTTCCATCTGCCATCAACAATTTGTTATATTTTCAAATAAATTTCATCAATGCTGCCCCTCATACATCTAAGTACCCATAAACATCCACAAAGCAACCTTATTGTATTCCTTCAGATCTCCCATTTAAATCCTCCCTTTGATAACAGAGATGCAGCTGATGCTCTGTGACCACTGTTTATCATGCTCTCCTCAATTTGTCTATATCTATATCTCTTTCTTATTATACATAGAATGTACATTTTTGGGGGGCATGGATAATTTTTTTGTTCAGCAACTAGCAAAATGGGACCCTCATTCATGACTGGGTCTCCTAGATCAGTGTTTCTAGACCTTTTTTTTTTTTTTTTTTTTTATAAAGTAACCCTTTTCAAGAAAAGAAAAGAAAAGAAAAGAAAAGAAAAGAAAAGAAAAGAAAAGAAAAGAAAAGAAAAGAACCTCCAGTACCTACAGTTTTTAGACACACAATTTTGCTTCTACCATTGCAACACATTTGTTTGGGTGTAAAAAAGTACAAAAATAATAAAGCGCTGTAAAACTTAAAACAAAAATTCAGTTTTCTCCAAATGTCAATTGTTTTGATGTACCCCCCGGGTTTCAAACTGATCAGTTTCAGCAGCAGCTGACTTGGGGACGCCTGGGGTTCTTAAGTTGATTCTGTATGTAAGTCAGAACTGGCGGTCAGTTTCAGCAGCGGCTGAATCTGGACGCCAGTTCCGACTTACATACAGATTCAACTTAAGAACAAACCTACAGTCCCTATCTTGTACGTAACCCAGGGACTGCCTGTACTTTATTAACTCATGTAATAGAGGTCTGTGTTGGGAATCTAAAGGTTACAACTCTGCTGATCACCCATATGAGAGTCAATAGTAATGCAATCTCCCTCTTTTTAGTTTGTTTTAAAAACACTAGGAAATTACTCTTCAGTCCTCTACTGAGTGGAAGAAAGTGGCCATCTTTTACCTTAGAAGTGGTTACATTTCTCTGGTGAAATGACTGATGGACCCCTCCCACTACAAGCACAACTTTAAACTGGCCTTTCCCTACAGAAGTTGGAAGTGACTTTCTTTACATGTCTTGAACCAGCTTTTGTTACCACAGTTGTCCCTTTTATCTTCAATCATTCACTTCCTTGTTGTCCTATCATCTGGAAGTAGGGAGCAGACTGGAAATTTAGCTGCTTCCAACTCTGCACTTGAAGGATGGAAGTAACCCAAATGCAGAGCTGAAATATGTGGGACTACAACATGTAACGTTAACGCTGTTGCTTATAAGCAGCTCAGGGAATCACCCTTTTTTTTTTTTACAAAAAAATAAAGAGAAGTAATTTTAAAGAACACCCATTTTAAAAGAAAAAAACCCGCTTTTCCTTACTCCCCCCACTTAAAATAAATCAGAGTAAAGGAAACTCGGTGTGTGTGTGTGTGTGTGTGTGTGTGTGTATTTTTTTTTTCTGTAAAGATTGTCAAGTGCATTGGGATCTTTGGCTTAAAGATATATCCAGAAATGTCAGTTATATTTGCATAACTGAGTGTTTTAAAAAATGTGGTTAAAATAGATATTGGAAAAAGCCAGAGTGTTTTCTTATTGTCACCCTGATGACAAAGGTATGGTACAGCCTGTGTGTCTTGAAATAATTTCATGGGACATGAAGAAACACAGCCAGCCAAGCTGAATTCAGTTAAGTAAATCACATTATTTACTTAAGCCTATTCTAAAGTAGGTCCTGGTTTTCTTTTCTAAACAATGGTAAAAGAAAAGACATCTTGGGTCCAGACTTATAAATATTCTTATGAGCAAAGCTAAGCAGAAGTGGGTCAACACTAGCAGTGTCAAATTAAGTAGCAGCTAGTTTGGTTATAGCCAGTTAAAATGTAGGTACTGTATGGAACACAAAAGAGGGTTTTTTCAAAACTTTATGAGGATAGGATACTTTGTAGTTTATAGATCATGTTCAAAGACTTCTGTAAAACCTTCAGATTTTTAATGATAATCTGGTTTGTTAAAATAAAGATATTTGTATTTAGTTTATTTACTTCTATACGTCTCTACCTATTGTATCATTTGTATTGTGATAGCACCCAAATGCTTCAGAGCAGTGCTCTTTTTGTGACGGTACACACTGGTACAGGCATACAGTCACCATTTTCTGGGAGCACTTGCTGCTTTTCTCTGGCACAGCCCCCAGCCAGCCCTGGGAGCACTCATGGCAAGCCAGAGAGAAGCCTGATTGGGACATGCGGCAATTAAAGGGGCCGTGACTACATTTTGACCCCGACCTCCCAGGCTTTTTTTGTTTTTTGACTAAATCGGAAGTTGCTGTTTAGTACCGGCACCTTTCTTCTTTTTTTTTTAAAACCAAAAAAGCACTACTTCAGAGTATGGGCAGGATGGTGCTAGGTGTAGGTGTAGTTCTTGCCTTGCCTTAAAAAAATACAGTTTGATATAGCAACTGTTAGCGGTGCTGGTGGGGCTTTTGGTTCATGATTATTATATGTTACACTGGCTGTTATCAATTCAAAAATTGTTATTTGTATAAGTTAAGCACAATCCTAAAAGTATTGCTCATTCTCAAGATAAACTATATTCACATTGACTGAGGTCAAGAGAAGTTAAGAGATTTTTTTTTTAAAAGGGATGTATATATTTTTTTCAGATACACTCACAAAAGAGCAGACACAGCTTATTATGGAAAAATCTTACTCACAACATTAGAGTTTGTCTTATGCAGCTGCAACCTTCTTACATCCAACGTTTTTTGCTGTGCTTAGTGAAAGATACTATACTAATCCTTCAGTTTGTGAACACACAATCTTTATTACTGAAGCTTACAAACAACAAAACTTCTTTTCTGCTAGAGCATGAACAGAATGTTCTCAATTTCAGAAAAATAGAACTATATAGTTAAATTCTCCAACATTCTATTTAAGCAGTCACTCTCTTGGCTTGACTTAAACTGGTTCAGTTACTGGGGAATAAATGCACTTTAAATAACAGGTTTGGAAAGCCAACATGAGCCATAGTTATATATTTCAAGCAATCGCTTTCTGCTTGACAGATTTACGGACACTGGGAATGTTAAGGCTGCATTAACATTAACTACTATAAAAAGTTTACATGGGATGTTTGAGCAAAAACAATATATATTATCTAATTTACAAGGATACAGTTTATTAAACAATATTTTCTGCTTTTCACATTGAGTAAATAATAGCAGCTACAGCAACTACGGATTTAGTCAAAGGCAGGCTGTGACAGGGTTCTTGTACGGTGGAGTTCTTTCTGCCAATACATGACCACAACTTCACTAGGTTAGTCAAACTCCATAGTGTCAAATATCTTGAAAACCTCCCAAAATGACACACCAGCACTTAGCCTTACTACAACTGCAGATCCATAAGCTACAAACACTAGCATCAACTTTACAATAAATGGCAGCATAGTCATCTGAGTGTAGTGATCTAGAAATAAAAAATTCTAGTTGCTGTTCACCTTCTGAATGGTAAACAAATCATTACTTATTTTTGTCATTGTTAGAAGAAAAGAGTCAGATTCCCAATACAGTAGACAAATGTATTTATTTTGTAGGAAATATTTATCTGTAGGAATTGGATTATATTTTTAACTATTTGATCAGTTTCTACTCAATGTTACTTCAGATTTCCTTCAAGTAGAATTTAAGAATTGTGTGCATGCACTCGGACATACAAGTAACTTCACTTAAAATTGCCCTGGTTAACACTATATCGTTACAGTATTAGGTTTGTAATCTATTAGAGAACATACTCATTTCAACTTGTGCAATGTTCCATTATCAGGTTGTTTGGCTCGCCCTAATCCACCTCCCAACTAGGCATTCCTGGATCTATGGCAAACCCCCATGCCTCAAACCTACTCCCCCGGTTAGAATGATAGGAAGGTGGAGGAGGGCAAGCCTCTGGCTGCAAATCCAGCTATGCCCCCGCCTCAACCAAACTTCACAATCATCATTGGTGAATACAGAAATAAACTATTTAAAATTATATAAAACTTATACTATGTCTGTATATCATGTCTTTTGTCAGGTGAAAAAAAAATCCCTAGAACCTAATCATCCGCGCCCCCCCCCCCACACACACACTCTTAAAAGATTTTAAGTGAATCCAATTTCTTCCCCTAAAAATGAATGTATCTGGAACATAACTATAATTTAAGCGAGGAGTCACAGTACTCTCAGATGAGAAAAAAAGTTTATAGCTTTAATTTCCATCTCTCATCTCACACTGTAAATCTGTACAATGTTCCCAGGGAGGTGAATTTTACAAAGTAACTTGAAACATTTAATTATCTAGGACATGAGTGGCATGAAAACTAACAATTTCTAAGATAAAATAATTGGTTTAATGCAATAGATATTTGAGAGAGTTTTTCTGTCTGTGTGTCTGCTCAAGAACTCCTCCTAAATGGAAAGAGCTAGGAGAGGGGTGGGAAATAATTGCATTAATTTTTGATGGGGGGGCCACTCCAAGAATTTAGAAAGGGATGAAGGACTGAATGCACTCTTCCGTATTAATGGAGGAAGTGCAGGGGTCTGGGATGAAGGCTGGGTGAAGAAGGGAGTTTGAAGTAAGGGACTGGGATGCAGGAAAGTGTGTGGGGTCTGGGAGGGAGTTTGGATGAAGGAGGCAGTTGTGACCTGGGTCAGCAACTAGGGTGTGGGGGTTTGGGTTGCAACTTTGGGCAAGGGGGGCTGTGACCTGGGCAAGGGACTGGAGTACAGGAGGAGGTGCAGAGGTTTGGGTTGTGACCTGGGGCAAGGTATTGGGGTGCAGGATCTGGGAAGGGATATGGATGCGGGGGGAGAGGGTTTGGGTTGTAACCTGGAGCAGGGGATTGGGGTTCAGAATCTGGGAGGCGATATTAGTGCAGGAGGGGTAGGGCAGAGAGTTTGGGAGCAGGGGAGTAATGGGGAACAGGCATGAGCCGGGAATCAACTGACTCCCAACTCATGCCTAGTCCCAAATGCACCTCTGCTTTTTAAATGTACTAAGAGCCGACAGGCTCTTAATACATTTAAAAGACTAAAGTGCAGCAGGAGGGACCCAACATGAGCCGGGACAGCTGATTCCTGGCTCGCGCCAGGTCCTCCCCACTGCACTTTAGGCTTTCAAATGCATTTAAAAGGTTGGTGTGCAGGAGAGGGGGGGCACCCTGCACGAGCTGGGAATCAGCTGTCCCAGCATGCGCTGGGTCCCTCCTGTTGCATTTAGCCTTTTACATTTATTAAGAGCCAACAGGCTTAATACATTTAAAGGACAGAGCCACAGCGGGGTTACCTCTTGGGCTAGGAGCTAATCCCACTGAGGATCCCCCGCTTATTGACCAATTAATTAGTTCAATTAAATGTAACATCCCTAATCCTAACTAGCTATAGTTTGTTGGGCAAGACTTAGTATTTGGGTTACCGAGAGTATGGAGATTCAAGTGCACCACATTTTCTGTAAACTGTTTCCTTTTTAAAAGTTGATCAGTGCAAAATAACCCAGTTCAATCCCCTCTATTTTTAAAATGTGTGCCTAATCTAAAAGTTTTGAGATCACAGCAAAAATGTATTAGTGTGAATAAAAGCCTCCCGGAGTATGTCTACGTTGCAGAAAACATCCAAACATACAAAAGCCCCACAGTAGAGTCAGAGTCTGGGTCTAGAGACTTCGGCTCATGCTAGACTGCTAAAAACAGCCTTGTAGATATTCCTCTCAGGCTGTTGTTTGGGGTCTGAAGCCTAGGGAGGTGGGTGGGCTTTAGGGATGCCAACTTTCTAACCATATTAACCAAACACCATTGCCCGGCTCCTTCCACCTTGCCCCATCCCACCCTGCCCCTTCTCTGAGTAGGGTTACCAGGTAGCTTCAGAAAAAATACCAGACACACTTGGGGGGTGGGAGGGGGGAGAAGGGACCAGCCGGGAGGGGAGGGGAGGGAAGAGGAGGGGGGAGAATGTGAAGCGGGGCTGGCGGGAGGGAGGGTCAGGGAGCAGCAGGACTGGCCAGGGGAGATAGGGAGGGGGAGCTGCCGGCGGGAAGCAGGGCAAGTCGGAAGCAGCGGGACTGGCCGGGGGAGATCGGGGGGAGGAGAACCGGCCAGCAGGAAGCAGGGCTAGTCAGGAGCAGCGGGGCTGGCCGAGGGAGATCGGGGGAGGAGAACCGGCCAGCAGGAAGCAGGGCTGGCCGGGAGGGAGTCGGGGGGAGCGGGCCTGGCTGGGGGAGAAGGGAGGGGGGGAGAATCGGCCGGCGGAGAGCGGGACCGACCTGGGCACATGCAGATCCAAGGGCGCTGCCTGTCCCGCGCACAGTCCCGGTGCAGCACGAGGAGTCCAACTACCACTCCACAACGCGCTTAAACAGCTCTCAGGAGCACGGACAGGGCTTCTCCTCCTCCCCAAGGAGTCACTCCTACGTCAAACGCAACCAGAGGCTCCCAGCGCCAATCACGCCCCGCCTCCCAGCCACTCTCTCCCCACCCCTGCCAGGCTTCCATCGGGTGCTCAGCTGGAAAACCAGAAAACCATTGTACATGTCCGCTATTTTCTGAATTTTTTTATTGGACAGAGGGCCCAAAAACCAGACTGCCCAGTTGAATACTGAACACCTGGCAACCATATCTCTGAGGCCCTGGCTTCTGCTCATTCCACTTCCTTTCCCCCCTTCCATTGCTCACTTTCCCCCACCCACTCTTGCTTTTCCACAGGCTGGGGCATAGGTTTGGGGTATAGGAGGGGGTGATTGCTCCAGCTGGAGGGGGTGCAGGCTCTGGAGTTGGGCCAAGAATGAAGGGATTGGGGTGCAGGACAGTGTTCTGACCTGGGACAGAGTGTTGGGGTGTAGGAATGGGTAAAGGTACAAGCTTCAGGCAGCACTTATCTCAGGCGACTCTCAAAAGTGGTCAGCATTCCCACCTAATGGAAGCTGTGGAACTAATGCTCAGGGTTGGGACAGCGCACAGAGCCTTCATGGCCACCCCTGCACCTAGGAGCTGGACATGCCAGCTGCTTCCCAGAGCTATGTGGGAGCCTGCCTTAGCCCCACTATGCTGCTGATCAGACTTATCAGCTCGGTCAGCCAGGCTTTTTCACTGGGTATCCAGCTGAAAATCAGACACCTGGCAATCCTCATGGGTTTCAGAGCCTGAGCCAGAAATACTGTACCATTAAAACTAGCTGTGTGAGTCTCATGTGCCCAAGTCAGTAGGCATAGGTTCTGAGATTCACTCACCACAGTTTGTTTTGCAGTGCAGACACTCCCTAAGCCTCAAACGTAAGGCCAGATTCTCTGTGCTTTGTACAATACCACTAATATAGCTGGGTCTAAAACTGACATAAGCAGCTCAGGGAAGATTGCCCTGTACAAAGCTGATCCCGGATGACATTCAGCTGATGTAAAGGCTCTTGTGCCATCTTTTCTCCCTGTTGCCTTTACATCACTATATAGGGGGCATGTCCCTAAATCATAACAGTCCTTAGCTGTAGTTTCAGTTGCTCAGGAGGCATTTGCAGATAAAAAAAATTGAAATAATCCCTGGAATGCTCTAATTCAATACAAGGGACGTGTCACTGGAATCACAGTAATCGATATGTGAACTTTCAGACGCCTTTTTGCAATGTGCTGGTCAGTCACACCCCAGAAACTGGCCCCAAGTCCGTATGAGGCCACTCATTTAACCACTGATTTAAAAACAGAGATACAGAGCACATGGAATCAAATGTTTGCATAGAGATTTTCCAGCAGAAAAACAGATCACTATAAGGGAATAAAAATAAATCAGAATATACCTCATATGTAACACTGCAGTATGTAAGCAAACAACAGAAATTTAACAGATATATAATAAATAACAGGAAAAGAATATCAGCTAAATTTGAGAAGTTTTCCAGAACTCTCACTCTCTCAATACTGTCTAACCATTTACAGACACAGTAATTTTTATTTTACTCAAACTTTAACTTCACTGAGTAAAGGAAGATGCTTTCAGTTCGTTAGTTACAAACTCTTTTTTTCAAAGGAAGCAGAATACATCCACTTAGGAAAGGAAAATAGATCCAGACTGGGAAAAAATATAACTGAACTGCTGTGTCTAGCTATCTCCATTGCAGACAGCACAGAGGCAGTATAGCAGAGGTCATAAAGTATATTTGCTGTTTTCCTAGTACCAGAATCTATAAACTTGTTAACTTGATTCCAGGATGTTAGAAGAGCAGGTGGGGGGGGAGCAGGGGGAGGATAACATATTCCATTTTAATCAGGGACAATATATTTTAAATAAAATGTAGTTGTATTTGTGCCAAGAGTCCAAGATCTCAATTAGATTTTGCAGAGATCTCCACAGTGTTCCATCTAAATGCTCTCATGGTTAATGGGCAAGTTCTTTTCCCCCCCGATCTGATATTTTGAGGCCATCATTTATATTGACAAAATTATCTTGATAGAGAACTTAAAATGATTCTCATTACCACAATAAAGAGCATCTTGCCAAGACTCACCCTATAATCCAAAAATCCCTTTACTATCACTTTTCATCACATATGCACTCAATGTGTATTACAAATAAACAAACTCCCCATTATTTGCCAACCACTTCTGACCAACAGATTGTTCTCCAGTTTCTTTGTCCAGTATTATAAGCAAGACACTGACATCCTGTCTCATATCTACCATCTATAGACCACTCAGCCTTCCCCATCTCAACTATCCAATACGATCAAGATACCAACACAGCATTTCATAGCTTATGTTCTATTGACATAGTTAATAGTGTTCAAAGTGGCAGTTTTCACAACAACCATAATTTGGTTCTTTGCATACAGGTAATATTTATTGCTGTCATATTAATGGTCAAAAGTTAATGTGTTCCAATGATGAGTTATGGCCCTGTCACCAGCAGGGAGAATAATATTAATATAGGTTAGCAGTGGTAAATATATAAAATAACACAGTATAATGTCTAGCAAAAGTACAATACCTGCATAGGGCCTGGGATGCAAGACAAAACCCTTTCTATATTCTCAGTGTTCACATCAACATCATTTACCGCAACAAGGGCATCTCCTGGAGACAAAATAGGAACAAATTAATAAAGAATATATGCAATCACCATACAAGAGTCAACAATATGTTCTCGTCAAAATGTAAACTATCATTTGGTATTCTCAGATGATTTTCCTTAAACTTAAGTAAGCTCTTTTTTAAAATATAATATTAACATAAGCCTAAAAAAAGACAAAGATTAGTAGCTTGATTTTTCAAGTCTTTACTACTAAGCTAGGGTTTATTACTACATATCGATTTCAAAGACAACACTCAACGCTCTTTTTATCCAGAGTTATTTTATTGCATTTCTGCTGAGGTCTCATAATGGATGTCCCTCAATTTTTTCAAATCAATCATGTCTAAAATGGAACTATTTATCTTTCTCCTGAACCATCTCTGCTCACTTTCTACTTCATTTCCACTGACAAATGCTACCCTCTTGGTCTTGCAAGCTTTCATGTTCACGATCATCTTTAACCCCTTCCTTTTCTTATATCTAGGCTCTTGCCAAATTGTGCATCTGTTTCTACAAGATTTCCAAAATTCACTTTTGTACCCCTACTGCTAACATTGTAGCCTCATCATCAGCACTCTCCTCCTATCCAATTTGCTTCCTTTCCACTCTCCCATCTATTCAATAGGCTGTTACTAAAGATATCTTTCTTTCTGCTGATTCAGTCATATTACGACCAAATCATTTCAGTCCCTACAGTTGCATTCAATCTCATTTCATCTCAAGGTTTTCTCATTCTTTTTTTCAAGACTCTACATAATGCTGTCCTGCTTATCTCACTTATTTTTTACTACACTCTCCATTATACATTCATCTACTAAGTCCTCCTGCCTAACTACATGCTTTGTTTCTTTCCACTTGTGATCTGCCTATTTACCCTCCACTCCCCACTCCTGGGGCAGCCAACTACACCCTCAAGTTCCTAGTAAAGTTTCTTTCTTCTCTTTATGCCACATCTTTTCACCCTTTCTTCACAGCCTCCTTTCAGATTCTTTTTGTTAACAGGACATTAGAATTACAAGTTCAGCTCCCAAAAAGGTTTTTGTTTAAGACATTAGAAAGAACAAACACACTCCCACTAGAAAACTTTTCCAAATTAGTTCTCAGTATGTGCTGCCTGCCTGTAACCAAGACATTATGGAAAGGTTGCAAAGGCTCATTTGTCTCTCTGACCACTATCCATGTTACTCATCCATATGGGCACTAATCATATTGCTAGGTATGGCCCTAAGTAGATCAACAATGACTACAGAGCTTTGGAAACAAGGGTAAAGATGTCGGGACACAGATTGTGTTCTCATCCATTCTCCCATTGAGGATAACAGCCCAGACAGGGATATCAGCCTCCAGGAAATGAATGCATAGCTGTGCACAGACAGCTCTCCTACATTTCAAAGGAGGAAGCGCAGCAGTCTGGAAGGCATGAGTCCCTGCTCATGCCATTTCCCTGCTGCACCTTTACCTCCCCTGTGCTGGGGGCCATGGGAGGCGGGCTTTTAAGCCAGCTCCCCCAGCACCAGCTCCTGCTTCCCCCTTGATGCCTCTCTCTGATAGAGGCAGCGGAGGGGAGGAGCAACTAATTGAGTCACTATTTATGCTTATTGTGGAGTCAACTAGTTGCTTACATCCCTAACTGTAATATGCCTGTGCAGACTTGGCTTTAACTATAATTTATGAGATATGTTGCATGACTAGAATAGTGATTTAGAGGATATAGTTTGTTCTGGTTAAAGATTAAAGGTTAAAAAGTAGAAGGTGATGTCACGGTTGGGGGGTCTACTATAGACCAGCAAATTAGGAAGAAAAGGTGGATGAGGCATTTCTAAAACAAAAAACCAGAAATATCCAACACACAAGACGAGATAATAATGGGGGACGTTAACTACCAAGACACATATTGTAAAAATAATACTGCAAAACACCAAGTTTCCAGAAAGTTCTTGGAATGTATTTGAGATAATTTTTTGTTTCAGAAGGTGGAGGAAGTAACAAGGGAGACAGCTATTTTAGACTTTATTAGGACTAACAGCGAGGAACTGGTAGCAAATCTGAAAGTGGAAGGCAATTTAGGTGAAAGTTGATAGAGGGAGACAGCAGCAAAATAAGCAGAGTGGGCTTCAAAAAAGCAGACTTTAATAAACTCAGAGAACCGGTAGGACCAAAATCTAAGGTAAAAATGTTCAGGAGACGTGGCAGTTTCCAAGTGGACAGTATTAAAGGCAAAACTGCAAACTATCACGAAGTGAAGGAAATACTAGAAGACTAGTAAGAGGCCAATATGGCTCCATTAGGAGTGTTTTTATTTACCTGCCAATTAAAAAGGAACCCTACAAAAAGCAGAAACGGTGATTATTTGCTATGGAGGAATACAAAAGAATAGCCTAAGCATGTAGGAAAAGAATCAGAAAGACTAAGGCACAACATTAGTTAAACATAGAATAGGGCATAAAAGGCAATCAGAGGTTCTTCAAATAAATTAGGATCAAGAAAAAGATGAAGGAAAGCATAGGTCCTTTATTAAGCATGGAAAGAGAGCTATAACTGATGACAACACCAAGGCTGAGATATTAAATACTTATTTTGCTTCAAACATCTCTAAAAAGCTTAATGGTGTTATTCAATACAGTTATCATAAACAAGAAGTAGGAAGAAGCATAAGACAAAACAGAGGAAGAATAAATTAAAGGATTTAGATAAGATTAATGTATTCAAATCAGCAGGGGCTGATGAAATGCATTCTAGAGTACTTAGGGAACTTATAGAAGCAAACTTGGGAACCGTTAATTTTTATATTCAAGAACGCATGGATGATGGGTAAAGGTAAATATAGTACCTATCTTAAAAGGTGGAACAAGAGCATCCAGGGGAATTACAGACCAATCAGCCTAACTTTTTGGAATTTGGAAAGAGACTGGAACAAACAACCAATTTGTAAGCACCTAGTATAATTGTTCTTAAATTGTGTGTCACAAGCCCAAGTGTAGTCTATCAGCTAGGGTTGCAGCAATCCCAAATGTGCAGAGAATGCTATTTTACAAAATTACATGTGTGAGGTCATGCTATGTGGAGGATGCCATTTTTCAAAGGCTGTCTGGGGTCACAGGAAGCAACATATCTAAAATTGAGGTCATTTGGATAAATTAGAGAACAAAAATGATAAGGAGATTTAGAAAACCTGATCTGTGAGTGAAGGTTAAAAAATAGCAGGTTTAGTCTTTAAAAAGACTGAGAGGAGGACCTGATAGCAGTCTTCAGATATGCTAAGAGCGGTAATAAAGAGGCTAGTGAGAAATTGTACTCTATGTCCACCAAAGGTATCACAAAAAATAATGGACTTAATCTGAAGAAAGGACTATTTAAATTAGAGGAGTCCCTCACTTTACAATGGCATGATTTACTACCCCCCGCACTTACGACGTTTTCCGTAAGTGCAGAAGGGGCTGAAATCCCCTCACTTACGTCCTTGGCTCCACATTTACGACGGTGTACAATGCCTGTCGTAAATGCAGGCTCAAGTTACAACGCCCCCAACTTGCGACACTATCCAAGGAGCCCATCACGTCGCAAGTCAGAGGCAGCCTATAGAATGTTTTTCCTAATATCTAAGCATCAAAGTGGTTAAGCTCTGGAATAGGCTGTCATGGGAGACTGGGGAATCCCCATCATTGTAGGTGTTTATTCAACCTGTTCTTAAAAACCTATCAGAGATGGTCTAGGTTTTCTTGGTCTTGTCACAGTGTAAAGGAATGCACTTCATTGTTTCCTGAGGTCCCTTTCAGTCCAACATTTCTATAATCCATATATTGGTATTTCTGTTACTACCATGCTACCTTGGTATCAGTGTGCCTCCTAAGTACTCAGAAACAGAAATAACAATAGATTTGTATATTTAAAGGCCAGACAAGAACAGTATAGTGATCTAGAGAGAGATCCACAAAAGAACTTAAGGCAATATTTAGGTGCTGCTGAGAACCTCAAAACCACTACCAGAAGCCATGTACACAGCTCCTCAGTGTAGGCTGGTCTGCTTCATACCTAAGTACTAGGAGGATTATCAAATCAGGCATTCCTTCTCCAATCTTGCCTACAGGACCTGGTCTAGTATGTGTGCTCAGAGCATGCTCAAACCCACACAAAATGGCCAGAAGAGGAGACAGTGATTGTTCCCCATACCACCTTACAAATTTAAGGCACAGGGTAGAACACTCACCAGGACATGGAATACCTAGGTTCAATTGTCCCCTCCATCTAATACAGAGAAAGGATTTGAACTAATATCTCCTTCCTCTTAGGAGAGTGGCCTAATCACTGGGCTGTGTGGTATACAGAAGCAAGTCTTTCTTAACCTTTCTTACATTCAATTGCATATAATACTTAAATTAGAACGTTGGGACTCCCTCATTTCAAGTGAGTGTTCCAACCATAAGACTAGAAATTAGAAAGGAGTGGTGATACTGTCACCCACTTCCTACTGTTTTTGAGTAGGCACCTGACTCCAGAAGAGGGTTTCTGGAGGAGACAACTGCTTAACTTCCCTGGAGAGGCAAGCTGTAGGCTGCATTACCCACATGGGCATTTCCTAATGGCTAGTTTAGGGCTTGCCTATACAAATACTTAGTTCATGTCACACTAGAATGTAAATCTACCCCATCTCAAGAGCTTCGTTGGTTTTCAGTATGGTTTAATGTTCATCGAACCCTATCAAGTGCATGTGAACTGTGCAGGGAGACTGTGAGATGTTTTGAGCTAGGCAAGTCCCCAAGCTACTAATGATATTCAATTTTACTTCTCCTTTCCACATAATCCAGATTCTTCATTCTCTTTGTTCCCTAATTAGCTAGCAGAGATACCAGTTCTCCAAGATGCTGGATTCATATCAGTCCAAAGAAGGCTGCAAAAGTTTTGGTAAGAAGTGGATTACAGTGGGAGAGGATTGTGCGTGTTCCCACAGTGGTGAGGGTTTTCTACCTTCAATCAAGATCTTGGAATCAGACTGAAACCCTTCCCCTTTTATAGTGTCAGACTAAAGCATATCTTATCATTTTGGGGTTATTTAAATTTTATTTAAATAATTGAGACAGAAACTGAAAGGGAAGGATGGATGGATATAAAATATTCTTTATTCAACACAACACGGACCTGAAACTTTTTTTAGTAATACTTGACACTAGATTTTGAAGCACAATCCCCTCTAATTATTAATACCCAAAATAAAGGAAGTGTTACAAACACCACCACTCATAAAATTTCTTTTTATTATCATAGGGAAATAGAATGGGTTTCCTTAAGATAACAACCTATAGAAAACCTCTCCTTTCAAATAATAGTAAATCTCTCTACCCAGTCAGTATTTCTTCTGATTTACATCACAAGACAGTTTTTGGCCTATACAGTCCTTGGTATCACTTCTCCCCCAATGAGCAAAAAAAAAAAAAAAAACACCAACCCAAAACCCTTTCCCACACATTCAGGCTACAGGTGCCTTATTTCTGTCCCATTCTAACACTATAGGTTCATCTCACCTACCTATTTAATGCAATATACATATGTACTTTTATTTTATGGGATTTAGTGATTATACCAGCTGTGCATTATTGGGCTCTGGCATGCAGAATTGGGCTTTAGCCAATCACAGCTTAATTTTCCAGAGGTGTTGAGCACTTGCAGCTGTCCTTGAAGCCAATGGAACCTGTGAGTAATCAGCAGCTCCACCCAATATTTTCTATGGGCAGAAGTAATTATATGTATTTTATTTCAAAATACATAAAAAGATGTCCTTACCAGCTTTATATATATACACACTGTATGCATTTTCCCTCTTTTAAAGATGGAGAAGTTAAACAGCTTGCCCAAAGCAACCAAAGGGAATCCATACCAGGCCAGCACAACACAAATCATGGGCTCCTAATTCTGTATATGCTGGTATGCACACTGCCATAGTACAGAGATCACAAACAATGCATGTTATGAGGTTATGTTATCAAGAAATGTTTTTGTATGAACATAGCTTTAAGCATCCAGTATTAAAGTACTGTATCACTAATTCTATTCTGCCAACTATCATTTACAGGCACTAGAAGAAACATTAAAAATTGTTCCAGATTGCTGGCTTTGCTTAACTAAACAAATTTGTTTACTAGAGTGTTCAAAAATTTTAGACCACTGTCCGCACAACAGTAATTGTTTAATCCTCTGCCAAGTGAGAAAATTCAAACTAGCTGCACACATTTTAGTGGAAATGTAGTAAACACCCTAATATTTTTAAGTGGAAAGAAGGCTTTCATACTTGCCAGGTGATGTTTAAATTTCCTTAAGTGGAAAATTTTCAACTGCAATTTTAAAAGCAGTATTTACACATTAAATACATAAGTGTTTTATCATTTGATACCTAACTGTTCATATATTTCAAATTTCCATTCTTGCAGTAAATATTTATTCTGTTCAATTTATAAAAATGTAAGCATGTGCTATAAATAGATCAGCTTTCCAGAGACTGAAAGCAGTCCCAAAAGGAAGCTCCCATTTTGCAAAAATGCCTTATCTTTATAGATCACTCACGAGACAGTTATGAAAAAAGCTACCTTTATCAGTGTGCTTCTCCATGGGTAGACATAAAGCAAAGGAGCTATAAAATCTATGCAGAAGCTTAATCCAGCAAATTAAAATAATCATTGGCGGGAAAGGGGTTACAAATTTTATTATGAATGTGCACTAGTAAATATGGTTATTTCTTAAAAAGACAATGTGACTTTGAAATCTAGTCCATTTAAAAAAAAAAATAAATCAAGAAAAATGGATGAAAAGTGGACAGAAATAATACTATACCAGTAAAACATCCCCTGCCATGTTTTTGTGGTTTTACAATCATATTTGCCTATTTAGAGGAATATTCCCTCCAACACACTTAAAAATCAATAGCAAAAAATCAATAGCATAGGATCGGAAAGCTAAGGTTGACTTTTTTATTTATGTATTTCATACTGTAATAGAGGCTCTGCTTATGTACACAGTTATACTGGTGTAACTCCTTTGTATTCACTTATTTCAGTTTCAGAGTGGCTGACTGCAGTTCAGCTCAGACATGCATCTAAGCCAGGGGTCTCCAAACTACGGCCCGCGGGCCGGATGCGGCCCGCGAGGCCCTCTCATCCGGCCCGTGGAGACCTTTTTGTCTACGGAAAAAAAATTACGGAAACTTGTCTTGTTTTTGGAACAAGTACAGGCCAACAACATGACGCACTTTCAGCAGTGCAAGGTCTTCATGGCTGAAGCAACAGCTGAGTTCCCCACGTCATTTGCATGCGAGATCATCAAAGACCTCCAGCTGCAGTTTCAGCAGCGGTTTTCTGACTTGGATTCAAAGGCAGAAGAAGTGAGATTGTTTCAAAACCCATTTGAAGCAGATGTGGCCAGTTGCCCAGATGAACTGCAGCTGGAAGTCATTGAGTTGCAAGCAAATGACCTCCTTAGGGACAAGTTCAAAATAGGACTGGTGGGTTTTTACCAGTTTTTGCCCAAGGAAGACTTTCCTAATGTCAAAACTTTTGCATCAAGGTACCTTTCAATCTTTGGAACAACATACCTGTGTGAACAAACATTTTCAAGAATGAAATATGTGAAGAACAATTTGAGAACAAACTTGTCCGATGATAATCTCAGGTCACTGTTGATGTTAGGGACAACAAATCTAAAGCCAGAAATGTCTGCTATTTTGGCATCCAGGAAACAATTTCACCATTCACACTAATACAGGTGTTCATGTGTAGTGTATCAATGTGTTATTAAATAATAACTGAATAAAATAATATTAAATAAATAATTAAAAACAACATCCATGTTTTGATTGTTTTTTATTTGGACCTCAAGTGTGTAGTCGGCCCCCGAACTGCTGTTTGATAGTTAATGCGGCCCTCGGGCTGAAAAGTTTGGAGACCCCTGATCTAAGCAAATGAAGCTAAATCAAAATAAATATGCTGATATAGCCTTTTGTGAGCTTAAATTTTGTTTAAAAAAATCACTTTAATGTGTTGCAGATCTTTATGCTATGGATTTTGTATGCCAAAGGCTGACTGACCTCTTTATTCACAAAGTACACATTTATTTCTTCCAGTGGATTATTTAGGTGCATCTGTTGAACACAGTGCTTTTTCACAGCTCATACTTCAAGTGCACTTTTGTTAGCTCTTGTGATTATGGATAAGACAAGGAAAAAATAGTTTACTTTCCCAAGGTGGCTTAGGTTCTACAAGGTTGATAGTAAAAGTTTCCCGTCTTGCTAAGGTTGATATAAAGGATCTTCAATGTGAATGTGTTAAGTAGGAAGCTGAATTTTTATAGTTTTAAAGAGAACCACCACACTTTAACAGAAGACTTTGCTTTGTGTGCCTCTTCTATATCTATCCAGGCCCAGGGCTGCACAAAGTGTCCAGAAATTGTTTTAACTGTCAAAATTTGTTTTGATGGTCAAAAACATTGTTTTAGTATGTAATCTACCATTTCTAATTATTCTGTTTGTGTTTCTACAAGTAAATGCACTGTTAAGTACTGTATATTAAATATACCAATAGAAGCTCTGTTTAAGCAGTAGGGGAACAATAGTAAAATCATGGCAATCTTTCTTTAGGGCAGTGGTCTCCAACCTTTTTACACCCACTATCGCTTTTTAAATGTCAGAACAAACCAAGATCTACCGTTCCATCCTTCCCCCAAGACCTCACCCCCTTCCTTGAAGCCCTGCCCTGTCTGTTCTCCTCCTCTCCATCACTTGCTATCCCTAGCCCTTATATACAGTAAGGCTACGTCTACATTGTGCGCTCTTGAACAATAACATATTCAAATGAGGTGCAGCAATGAATATCGCCTTGCATCATTTGCATACTTAATGAGCCACCATTTTTGCGCAAGGGGCTTTTGCACAAGAGCCATTCTGCCTGAAAATAAGCAGCAGAACGGCTCTTGTGCAAGAGGGGTTTTTGCGCAAGAAGGAGCAGTGTAAAGTCCCAAGGGGGAATTTAAGGTCCAATTGGCATCTGATGCACAGAACTTTCCCCACATTGGCATCAATGCTGCCTTGTATTAGTAGTACTATATTGATTTACTGAGATGACCTATTTGTAACTCTCTAATGCAGTTCTCTTTGACCTCTTAATCAAAGATGAAAGCTTTTTTACAGTATTTTAAAAAACCAACCTTGGGACTTTTGCCATTAAGATACATTACTCTCATATCTTTCTTCATACATGTGCAAACAGAGCTACCTACCTATGTCTTAAGGCACAAGTCAGTCTAACATTCAGAAAATGGCTTATCTTTAAAAGAACAGACTTTAGGCCCAGATGCTCAAAAGGCATTTAACTTCCACTGAGGGAGGGGGAGGGGGGAAAACAGTGGAAGTTAGGAATCTAAATACTTTTTGAGGATCTAGGCCTTAGTGCCTTTTTCCTTATATATACCATTTTTCTTTACTAGCCAAGGGTTCAGGCCAGAGATAAGCAGATACCATGTCCTGATCGACATGAATTGCAGATGCCAACTTAAACAGAGATTGATCTATTTCAGCCCCATATTGTTTTAGTGGAAGCAGATGCATGTCAAGAGCTCATGCAAAAGTTATCTGTATGCTCTCCAATTAAGTCACTCTGAAACACACTTCAGATTTAATATTCCCATACTACTGTCCAAAACTCCACCACATACTTCACTTATGACAGATCAACTAATTGCTGCATATATTAGAGGGCACTCTATAGTGAAAACAGACATGATATTTACATAAGCATTATCACATCTCTAGCTCTGGCTTCAAACTTTTTTCTAGTTTTCATGTCTCACAATGTTACACATAAAACCTGACATGAGATTAAATAATCTCAAACACAATTTTAATTGCTCAGTTAAATAAAAAAAACATTTAAATATTTGATGTTTTCTACATTTTCAAATATATTACAAAAGTGTACAGTACTCACTTTGTATTATTGTTAACACATTTGTGTTCAGTAAGAAAACAAAACAGTTTGAGTGCAGTTATGAAAACAAAATTCTACATTTTTAAAATTGCACTTTCATGATAGAGATTGCATTACAATACTTTTATGAGGTGAACTAAAAAATACTATGTAAAATATTAGAGCCTTCAAGTCCACTCGCTCTTATCTCTTATTCAGCCAATTACTGAAATAAACATGTCCAAGAGAGAATCCTATCCCTTTCCTATTTTAAAATGTCACCTGAAAGTGAGAACAGGCATTCCCATGGCACTGAATGACATTTACATGTCAGATGCACTAAACATTTCTATGTTCTTTCAACTATTAAACACTTTCTTTGGGTTGTAAATGACATTTATTAGTTTTTTTCATTTTCAAATATAATACATTTAAATTAATATTCTATTAACAGTGCAATTAAAAAAAACACAATTACGTAGTTACTTTGTTTTGAGTTAATCACTTGTGAACTATGATTGACAGCACTAGTTTTCATTTTTCAAACACAGGGGGAAATTATTTGTTTCATAAGCATGATGGTCCATTGTTTTCCCTAATTCTCCCTGCAATAAAACAAACTCCTTCCTTTGCTGATTCTTGGGAGCAAAAAATGGAAAGAAGATGAAGTTTTGATTTCTCAGAGGACATAACTTTAAAGTTCAATTTGCCATGAAAAGAGGATATGAGATTGTCTTCCAGCTGTTGCTTCTAGTATACATTTAGGTTTGGACATGGACTAAATATCTGCAATACTACATGCAATAGAGAGGAATGATGCAGCTTTGTTCTCTTTAGTATTGTAATCCTGAATGTACCTAGCCTCTTGAGTTCTTACAGCATATTAAGAGACAAAAGTACCTTTATGTTCTCTGAGGAGGGAAAGGAAACCATGAATGGCAGAAAGATACTATGGTATTGAGTGCAGAAACAGAACAAATGTTAGTCAATAGGTAGATCGATATGGGGATGACTGTGTAGCTACTGAACAGAAGGCAATGTATAGTACTAAAAAATTAGGATACCAGTATTAACCTTTTAATCTCTGGAAGGATTTCCCTCCCCACACATGCTTCTTCTATCATTTGGGCCACTGAGAGACATCCAGTAGCATCACTTAAGTAACACCCTTCCCACAAGATAGGGACACATTTCTCCACTCTCTAACTCAATTTGAAGAAAAGAAACCAAACAATCATCCATACTGGCATATCTTATCAGAAATTCCTTCTGTCTCTAGAAGCCTAATTTTCCTCCCTAGGACTTGCTTTGGTGGACCTTTTTATATTTCTTCATTAATTCTTTCACCAGAACAGAAAAAAAAATGTAGGGGAGAAAAATGCAACACTGGAGAACAATGTACGCTTATCAAAAGATTTTATAAAATACTGAACATATTCAAAGTTCCAAGTTTTGATCATCTTTGCTATGAAAGTATAGATCTGCATCTCTGCACTCCACTGACCTGATCAAAACAAAAAGCTGAATGTATGTGGTTTCCTTTTATTACCTTCTGTATCATGAGAAAAGCAAAAGATTGAGACTCAAAGTGAGAAGTTTCAACCAACATCTCCAGTTAAAAAAGGATACCTTCCTTTATATCTCTGCTTTCTGTACTCTTGCAACCAACAGGCATCCTATACACAGAAATTAAGGAATTGTAAGCCAGGCGGAAACTACTTAGTATGAAGTGTGACATCAAACTCACTTACTCCATTACCCCATCTTATTGTAAATAAGACCTAGACTCATAAGTCTTAACGGCTACATCTAGACTGGCAAGTTGTTCCGCCAGTTGTCTACACTGGCCGCTTGAATTTCTGCAAGAACACTGACGATCTCATGTAAGATTGTCAGTGTTCTTGCGGAAATGCTATGCTGCTCCCATTCAGGCAAAAGCCCTCTTGCGCAAATGCTTTTGCGCAAGAGGGCCAGTGTAGACAACGCAGTATTGTTTTGCACAAAAAAGCCCCAATCGCGAAAATGGCGATCAGGGCTTTCTTGCACAAAACTGCGTCTAGATTGGCACAGACGCTCTTCCGCAAAAAGTGCTTTTGCGGAAAAGCGTCCGTGCTAATATAGACGCTCTTTTCCGCAAATGCTTTTAACGGAAAAACTTTTCCGTTAAAACCATTTGCGGAAAATCATTCCAGTCTAGACGTAGCCAACAAGTATAGCAAAGAATAGGGAAGTGTTAGCCAAAGTGTGAACAATTACTAAATGGAGAATACGCAATGGGGAATGAATCACTTGATGATTATCTGTTCTGTTCATTCCCACAGTGGCCAATGCCAGGTGCCCCAGAAGATAGGATACTGGGCTAGATGGACCTTTGGTTGGACCCAATATAGAAGTTACGTTAGCAGTTTCTTGGAATGAGTGATAAAACAGCAAACGTAAAACAAGATTATTCATGATCCTTAAAATGAAGTTGGGCAAGCACAAGCGATTTTGTAAAAATATGAAAGGAATTACATTAGCAAAGGAGAATGTACAATAAGAGTTATTACAAACAATACTCCTAGCTGCTTGTTTCTTTGATGTTTTTCCCCTGCTCATTCAGAACAATCATGAAATAAAACCTACAACTTTTTGGGCCTTTGTTTTAATTCACCATCCCAAACAGAATTATGACAAACCTCTAACAACTTGGGGGATTTGTCTGTACAATTTGTTAATTCTTTATGAGATTGTGAACTTTAAATGCATTTTTATCAAGCTGCATGTTCCATTTTTAGTGTGGAAGCTAGTTGCTTTTTCTATGTGTGTTTGCCCCCCGTCTAGACTGAACTGCCAAAGGTCAAACCAAAAAGGGTGGTTGATTTAATTGATACATTATTGTAGTGCAATAGCTCTAGAAAAAGAACCACTCTCAGGCAGGAGAACTGGTTTGTCTAGGGAGTGGTGGTCTGACAATGAAGTCAATAGGTAGTACTCAGTGGTGATCCTGTTAAGGCTGACCAGGATGTCATATGACAGACAGGGGAAGGCTATAAATTGCAGAAACTGCTCAGTTCCATTCTCTTTGATGCTTTTCTCCAACTTAACATATGAGAAGCTGCTGCAGAAGCTGGATGAGACACATGGGTGGACCTCATATACTTGAATACAGACTGTCCCACACAGTTTCCCCCTCGACTTGTCAATGCATGTAGATTTTTAAAATGGATTTGTGTACTTCCTATGCTATTAAATAAAGAGCAACAATGTGGTAGAACTCGGTCAAAGTGTCTGTGTGTTAATGCGCTACACCTAACACATGCCTCAAGAGAAACTGCAGCCAAGAAAGATTACACCTTTGGTGGGATTGTAGGGAAATAGTATATTTAAGGTATTGGGGTATCCTGGGGGTACTGGAAATGGGGGCCTATGCAGGTAGCCTGATTGTTTATTCCCACAATAAATTGGAAATGAAACCTGACAGAGGTAGAGCCCTAGAAATGTGCCAGACATGGCACAAGGAAACAAACAGTACTGTAGCCTGCTAAAACTCAATGAGGCTTAAAAGTTGGAGCTCTAGATGTGGTAAGTAGCCAGAGGCCACTCAAATGAAGCTGACACAAACAAAAAAGATTTAGTTTTAGAAGATCTTTGTAGTAAACAGCTTAACAGATCTAGATTAAGTGTTTTTGTTTTATGAACACACAGGGCTATTAAACAGTAAATTCTTGTTAGCAGAACAGGTGTATTTCTTCTTAGCATATAAAATATAACCATGGTTCTATCTATGTGTTTAAGTATTGCAAGAGAACATATGACTTCTGTATACATCTTTTTATATATATTAAATGTATGGTACACAAATATACAGATGTTCAATCCTAGATGTTAAATGATAGTGCTACAAATTTACAAAAGGAGATACCTTATAGCAGTACTTTAAGAAACTATGAATCATTTTTCCTATTAAAATATTAATTGCCTTGTCCATTTTTCTTGTTACCCCATTTGGTTGTAAAACAAAGTGCTTAACCTGCAATATTATTAAAAAATTTAATGACCAATAAAAGTAGCTACCGTATTTCTCATTGAAAAAATTAAGTTGGATAAGCCAACTGTCCCAAAACCGTTAGTAACATAGCCAAAGAACAGCACTTCAAAATGTTCATGTTCAGAGGGGAAAAAGTTGTTTTATACCTGGTTCTCAATGTTCTGACAACCACTAAGATCACATTGCCTATCTGCATTTGTTAGTCCATATAACAAGTACCGTATTGTTCTGCATGCCCTTATTGATAAGAGTGGAATGAAGCAGTATTCTAGCAACATGGATTAGTTTGAACTGAACAAAAATGGTTCAACAGATAAACCAGTAATTCAAGAGTATTTAGATCAATTTAACTTGTTTAATTTGAAGTACATTTTAAATAAAGAACTGTTCCATTCAAGGTAGGATTCTTTAGTCTCATCTTAAGCTTTTTCTCATAAGTGATATTTTAGATCATGATGAACTTAAATTGTTTATTCTCTTCATGTAGGTACCATGTGTTTAGCTAAAATTAAACAGAAGCATCAGCCTGCAGAACTGCACTTCCGGTTTTAACCAGGGGTTTGGATGTATACTCATACGGGCTGGCTATATTGCCTTCTGCTGTACAATACAGCTATGCTAAACCAGAATGGTTTCTGACTGGAACAAACTAAATTAAAAGTGGTTTACCAAAAAAGTGTTTAGTTTTTTAACTTTACATTGCTTATGCCAGCTGAATTAAAATCCAGGCATTTAGTTTATGCAAAATATCCCTGGTACTACATACATTTCAGAGTACCCAATGTTCACTGCACATATATAATTTAGAGTATTTTTATAGGAAAATTATACTTTTTATGCCACTTGGCACAGGAGGTAGCATATTTTCCCTGTTCAAAACTGAATTATGGCAGTATGCTTTAAAGTATTTTGTTTCCAACATGTAAAAATAAAGGTTATATTGGTTGATGGTCGCTCAAGACATATAATAAACTGTACCCATTGAAAACAAAATAAAAATGTGATTTCTCCTCACTTTCACATGGTATTGCCTCCTTAGCTCTGTTAAGAATAAATGCAAGACTGCCATGGAAACAACTGAAAGGTTAATGTCATCTCTTGTCTGTAACGATCTGTCTCTATGCCCATTCTTGTAGACAGCTAAAGTCAGGAAAGAAGAGGATACTAATTTAACGCAGAACTAGGGATGTAAGATATCTTGTAACCGTACCAAAAATTATCGGTTACATGATTATTCAATAGTCCTTGGGGCAGCAGCCCCACTCCTGGGGAGCCCACTGCCACTGCCATCCCTAGGAGCCAATACATGTGGGGAGCTGCCTTTCCACACTTACCAGCTCCCACCTGCCCCCTCACCGTCCGCGCTGCTGCCTCTGATAGGTTGTGGGAACAGGTAGCCATGCAGGATCCAGTGTTTGTGGGAGCCGACTTAAAAGATATTGTGATACAGAGGCAGCGGGGCGGCTATGGAATGCGTAGAGTTGTTAGGATTAACCGATAAGCTCAGGCTTATCAGTTAATTGTTTACAGGACTATACGCTAACATACCTACTCAGAATTAGTAAGATTAGGGTGACCTGATGTCCTGATAGAGAAGGAGTTCTGATATTTGGGGTTTTGTCTCTTACAGATGTCTATTACTCCTAACTGCCTGTTCTAATTTTTCACATTTGCTGTCTGGTCACTTTAAGTGTGACCCAAGCAGGGTGACAGACAGAAATGCTGGACCCCTTGGAAAGGTCCAGGGAGGAGGGGGAAACAGGCACTACACTCCTAGAAGGGGCAGAAGGAGAGGGGCTGGGTCAGCCAGCCCTTAGCACCTCCTGGACTGTGCTGCACTTTCCACAGCCAGGCCTTAGCACAACCCGGACTGCTCCATCCAGGGCTCTAACCCCTGCTACTGTTGCAGTAGTGGCAGCCAGAAGCTCTTGGCCCCAGGGCAGTTGCCCTCTTTCCTCCCCAACACACAAACCTCCACTGATAGACCTGGACCCATGAAAATGAATTATACTGTTAGTGTGGTGGTAGGCATTTACAAACTGTTGGTTAATGAAATTTATGCATCTAAACCAGGGCCTATCAAGATGAAGATCTCTCCCTCTAACCTTATTTATATAGTAGCCTTTTCCCCTTTTATAGCACAACTTGAAGGTCATTCACCCTTCCTAGGGATGTTAAGTTTAGTTTAATCAACTAATCAATGGATTTTCCAGGAACGTAGTCGATAACCGGGAGAGCCACAGTGGGATCAGTTCCTGGCTTGGGAGCTAACCCTGCTGTGGCTCTGCTTTTAAATACATTTAAAAGGCTGGTGCGCAGCCGGGGAGGGGACGCAGCATGAGTCGGGATTCAGCTGTCCCGGCTCATGCTGGGTCACCCCTGCTGCGCTTTAGCCTTTTAAATGTATTAAGAGCCGGCAGCTGGGGGGCGAGGGGAGAGGAGGGACTAGTCAGCTATCTGATAAGCTTTTGCTTATCCTATAGTCTACTAGTCACTTACATCCCTACCCTTCCCCCCACAATACAATACTCTTTAATAGTCTTCTTACCCAAAACATGTACTAGTGATTAAACGTGTGATCTGTCTATACAAGGTGGAATTTTCAAGAGTGTTTAAATTATATGACTTCAAATAGGACTTGTGCTCCTATATTATTCCACAAGGTTTTGGAACGCCAGAGTATACACTTTCACACTCTTTTCTCCAGAGAACAATCTGAAGGCTAATAGCACTAATCCTATACAGATAAACAGGTAGACGCTTTGTGCAATAAACAGGCAGTCCCCGGGTTACGTACAAGATAGGGACTGTAGGTTTCTTCTTAAGTTGAATCTATATGTAAGTCGGAACTGGCGTCCAGATTCAGCCGCTGCTGAAACTGACCGCCAGTTCCGACTTACATACAGAATCAACTTAAGAACCCCAAGTGTCCCCAAGTCAGCTGCTGCTGAAACTGATCAGCGGCTGATTCCAGGAATCCAGGGGCAGAGCAACTCTGCCTCGGGCTTCCTGTAGTCAGCACTGGTCAGTTTCAGCAGCAGCTGACTTGGGGACGCCTGGGGCAGAGCAGCTGGGGTGCTGCTGGGTTGCTCCAGTAGCGTCGCTCCTCGGCGCTACTGGACCAACCCAGCAACACCCCAGCTGCTCTGCCCCAGGTGTCCTGATTCAGCCGCTGCTGAAACTGACCAGCAGCGGCTCAATCAGGACGCCTGGGGCAGAGCATCTGGGGTGCTGCCGGGTTGGTCCAGTAGCGCCCAGAGCGGCGCTGTGGGACCAACCGGCAGCGCCCCAGTTGCTCTGCCACAGGCATCCGGAGAAAAGCCTAGTCTGCTGGGGGGGGGGGGCGTACTAGATGCGCCCCCCTCCCCCCAGCAGACCAGGAAGACGCTGGCGGCGGACCGAGATGCACCGCGGTCCTGCCGCCCGGGTCTTCCGCGGCTTTGCTCCCAGTCTCCCTACAGCAGACCAGGGAGACTGGGAGCAAAGCCTCTGAGGGCGCCGGCAGCGGGACAGCCGCGGCGCGTCTGGGCTGCCCCGCTGCTGGCTTCCCCCGAGGCTTTGCAAAGCCGCGGAGGGGCTTGGGCAGCGGGGCAGCCCAGGCGTGCCTGGGCTGCCCCGCTGCCCAAGCCCCTCCGCGGCTTTGCTCCGCATCTTCCTGGTCTGCAAAAAGACCAGCTTTTCTCACCCCGGAGGACATGGACCGCGAGGTCCTGCAGTCCGTGTCCTCCGGGGCGAGAAAAGCCCCGTTCGTAACTGCGGATCCGAACTTAAGTCGGATCCGCGTAAGTCGGGGACTGCCTGTATATCTACTCTCACAACTGGTTTCGACCTTTATATATAGATGGCGTTCCTTCTTGAACATTTAAAGTAATTTCAGTTTCTACCAAGACCCTGTAAAAGGGTAACCTAAGACTTTCATTTCCACCCTCCATGTGCTTCCCTCCCCCACATAATTGTGGTTTCATAAAACACAGATATATGTTAAAGCTTCATATTTTGGAGCACACAGTGACTGGCTTATTGGATTACCCCAAAGTTACAACAGGGATAACTGCCTCCCTGATCCCTCTGTAGTCTCCTTGAGGGCACTCCTACTCAGCTCTCAGGCCTCTAGTCATCACCTTTCTGAGAGTGGGAATTTACATCCCTCTCCTGCCAGAATGTGCATTTAGGCTCTAATTTCCTTGCAAGTTACAGTTAGGGTTCCCAGCCCTCCAGGAGTCTCCAGAAATTAATCTTTAATTAAAGTTTGTCATGCACGGGCGATGGGTGAAGGTAAGGCTGCGGGAGGCAAGCCCACAGTCCCACCCCTTCTACCTAGGCCACACCTCACAGGAGCCAAGCTGCCCTCCCCCCCAACACCACAAGGAAGGCATGCAGCCCCAGCCTCCCTGGCCCCAGAGCATGGGCAGGGCAGGTGCTCTTGGGCAGCAACACTCCGCCCCAGTAGGCATTCTGAGGGGTGGAGAATAGGTAGGGCCAGGTCGGTGGTATGGGAAGGCAATGCCTTCTGCCACCTTTTATATCCGCTGCCCTGTTGTCAAGTGATGAAACCTCCAGGAATATGTCCAGCCAAAATGGCAACTTTAGTTACAGTGTTTCTCCAAGCAAGTCTCATGTTGGGAAAACTGCAGGTGCTGGACTATCTCCCAGGAACTATGACAGGTTTACCATTGATAAATCAATTTTCACAAAGCATAGTACATTTATTTAGGACAAACATATCAAAGCCAAAACAGTCTAGATGTAGGCTAATCTCACCAGGCGCTACTTAGCAGCATGGGATTCTCATGGGCCCATATACCACTTTACAAGTTCTTGTTTCCATAGTACCTTACACTGTGGATCAGCTCAGGTGGACCCTTTAGACAGTTTGCGACTTCTTTTGCTACTTCTCTTAAATCTCTTAAAAAACTTGCCTATGCAGCCCTGCTCACCTTGCCCTCCTCCACTCCCCAAACCATTGTACAGGTTGGAAATCCCTGGTCTGGCACGCTCAGGACCTGACCGGTTCTGTATGACAAATTTTGCCAGACCAGGGGAGGTCATTTTGGATCCCTGTTACTGGCCCCCCCATGGCCCGGCTGCTAGCCTCCTAGCTGGCTCCCTAGCTCCTACTGGCCTCTATGCCCCTCCGACTCCTTGGGCAGCCATCGCTGCCATGGCTCTGAGACTCATGGGACAGCCATGCGTGCCATCCTGGAGCTCCAGGACCTGCAGGACAGCTGCACTGAGCTACCAGGGCAAGCAGACCTCCGCCAGGTCAGCCAACGCCATGGGCAACCCCACCATAAGCTTGCTGCGGGCAGCCCACTGCCCTGCCAACTTCACAGGGAGCCTTGCCACTGGCCTTCCACTGGGACTTTCTGGTTCTGCAACATCCATGCCGGACCATGATGTTGCCGGACCTGAGAATCCTAGCTAAGAGAGTTTCAACCTGTACACCTACAGATTTCTGCCTGGAGATTTGCATTAATTGGTCCCAGTGATCCAAGACCCAAAGAAAACTGAGTCAGCACTTCAGGAGCATATTAATTACCAATAAGAAATAAATGTATATGAATAGCTTACATGCCTATAAATCAGTGTGGATAAAATTGATTTTTTAAATAAAAACACTGTATCCTTACATTCATTTTTAAAAATTTCAATAACTGTATTTTTAAAATCAAATACAAACTTACTATAAAAGATGTTGAGGCTAAACTTTATTATAATTTAGCTTAAATGTTAATCACATTTTGATACGAGAAGCTTATGTATCCAAAACAACTTTTAAATAAAACAAGCTTATATATACAGTTTTGTGTTTCAGTTACGATCAAACTTCAGAGTTACGAAGTGACCAGCTCAAATATATTTAAAATCTCAAATAAAAGTTACCCTTAATGTCTACTGAAAATGCTTATTAGTCTAGGTTTTGCTTTAGTCTGAAGAGTAAATTAGTATCTGCATTGGTTTTAATGGGAGCAAGCAAGGTCACTGTTCATTGGATTACTTACCAATCAAGATTTGACCTGTTTTTATAGCTGAGCTGCCTGGGACCAAGCCATGAACTACAAGCTTCTCTTCACTGATCCCGCTTCTGTCTTGTTCTCCTTGCTTTTCAGCTCTTCTGCTACTCCATGAAGACTGATGAACAATCCCTACCAATGCCTCCAGTAGCTTGAGTTTCTCCCCTGCTCCAGTGTTGGGCAGTCTTTTTGGATTTACATAAACACATACATCTTTGTACCGTTGCTGAACTATGACTCCCACCTTCTGAATGGACTGATGTTTCAGTATGGAGGTTGGGCCAGAAGGATGCCCATTACCGCCTTCAGTTCTTTTCTTACCAGAATGCTTTGGTAAAAGTCTTTTCTTTTTTAAAATTTTGGTGATTTTTTTCAGTCTGGGTTCATTCTTTCTTTCTTTTTGTGATCCCTCTTGAATAACCTCAGCTTCATTTTCACAGAACCTGACATGATTCACTGCAGCCACCTCTGAAGAGCTGTCTCGAAGCAGAGTTTCTTCTTCATCATCACTCAGTTCTAGATAAAACAATTCCCCATTTTTCTGCACACTGTCCAACCATTCAGGCTCAAGGTCACTGTGTATGAGAGAGAAACAATTAAATGCTAATGCGGACAAGGAAGTCAGAAATGGCAACAACATTTGCTTACTTCAGAGATGGGGTTGAGAAAAAGTCTGCTTCTTCAAATTCTATGACTTTGATGCTCTAGTTCCGTGGTCCCCAACACGCTTGGAGGGGGGGGGGGACGCCGGCGCATGGAGCTTGGGGGGGAGGGGGTGCCGGCCCCGGGCGCGCGGCAACCTCCACAGGTTGGGGACCACTGCTCTAGTTCATGTAGAATATAAAAATCCTTAAAGGGAGGAAGGAGAAAAAAAAGCCTGGGGAAGTGGGCAGGGACCATAACTGCCCTTCCAGAGTCTGAGGTAGCTTTCTATAGTGTCTTACTATTCACCCATTGCAAAAGCATTGCTCATGGAAACTAATGTCATCGAACTGTTCCTTTTGTGGCCATGGCTGAATAAATAACCATTATGTATCAGAGCGAGGGATTTTCTTTTAGTCAAAGAAGAATGATATTTTGCCCATTCTATCCCACATTTTTCCCTTAACCCATCTAAAAGAACCACTGTATTGATGGCATTTATGAACAGAATCTAAATAAAAATTGATTTAACAGTATGCTTTAGCAATATAGATAACAGTCTATCAATGGATTATTTACGGGAAGATTTCCACCTCCCTTCCTCACCCCAGCTGGGTGTATTTTGAGTGTTAATAAAATAAGCTTCCATTTAGAAGGGATAACTCTATAATATTAGTTCCATGGTTAGTCTAAATTAAGCGTACCCTTATGGTAATATAGGTTTCTATGGGTTTAGGTGAGTAAAGCACATTATACGCAGTCAGTTATATCTCTGAAGATCTAAGGCGAGGCAACTCAGCTTTGGAAGCCCCGGGGGCCACAATGATACTAACAGCACATGCTGAGGGCCACAACTTAAGTGGGGCTGCATATAAATGCAAATAACTTTTCACACTGACGGGCATGAATACAAAGATTAAGGCAAGACTACACAACATGCAGGCCCCATTTAAGTCTGTTCTGATTATATTAATAAAATGCAATATTTACTTGATTTCCACCCATATGACAGCAATTTTAATGAGCAATGACAGTCCAGGAATTTAACTACTAAAACACATATCAACAGAAGACTCGCTGTTGTGAAGCATGTTCCCAGTGGAGGACATGTTCAAAGGATCCCACCCGCAGGGCGTGAGTTGAGCCCTGCGTAAACTCAAACTGCATCACAGCTGCAAACAAATGGACCACATGTTGAGTAGCCCTGATCTAAGGGACAACTGAGGTGACTACGACTAGACAGATTTGTGATACATTTATGAAGGAACTCCATGGTATGGTTTTTCCTTCCTGGGACCCCTTGAGAGCTCTTCTAAGGAAAATCCACAGTTTTGATTACTTAGTTGGTAACATCTTGGAAGCAGGAAATATATTTTGTCTATTTGTACAGCATCTACCACCTACACCCTATAAGGAGTTCTGGCTCACACTTGGATTACTAAGAAAATATAAATAATAAGTAGGTTAGTGGCAGGAAGAATCATACTGTACAGCATTCTCCATCTGCAATCAAACATATGTATATAAGTTCATGCTGTGGGGGAAAAAAAGTGAGTCTTCAAATCTCTCCCAGCCTCCTCCCCATTATCCAACCTCCAGCTTCCACAAGAGCACTGTAGCTTGGGAGGGAGGAGCAAGCAGAGCAGCAGCAAAAAGGGATCAAATCTGTGCAGGCCTGGGAGTTTCTTTCCCCATGGATCTGCAAGATGGTGGGGCTACAGTACAGCCTCAACCATCCACTAAGGCTCTTCCTTCCTGGGTAAATGTTTGAAAGAAACTACATTGAACATCAGAAGTCATTCTTCCTTCCCCTCAATACCATATGGCAGCAAGACACAAAATTCTTTGAGAGGAAGGCATGACCTTGTTTCACTAGTAGGGATTTTGGACACTGAAGTAGTTGAAAGACTATACTGAGGAGGGCATGATCCCAGTTTTCATACAAATTTACCATTTGAAACCTATGAGTCACATTCAGGTACCATTGCTGTGATTTCAGAGTCAGCTACAAAAAACATCTGTGCATTTTTGGGGTAAAAATGTGAATAAAAATGTACTAAATGGAAGGATGTATAATTTGTGCCCTGATCTTACAGCTGAACAGAAAGCTTCTGAAGCAAGAGGCAGACAAACTATTCTTAACAGCTGTCATATTACAAAAGTTACAAATTAAGAACATAAATCATCTGCATCACACAGTTAAGTACTTCAACCACCAACCATTAGTACTAGGGATGTAAGCAACTAGTTAACTAGTCAACTATCTGATAAGCAAATGCTTATTGGATAGTTGACTAGTGACTCAATTAGTTGCTTCCCCTCACCTTTATCAGAGAGAGGCAGCAAGGAGAGGGAGCAGGATCCAGAGTTAGAGGGAACCAGCTTAAAAGCTGCTTCCCCCCAGCACTCTCTCTGTGGGGAGAAGAGGCAGAGGTGCAGCGGGAAAGTGGTGGTGCTTCACCTCTGAAATGTAGCAAGAGCAGAGCAACATTTCAAAAGCAAAAGCACCACAGGGAGCCTGGAGCGAATTGGAGACTCAAACAGTCCCCCACTGGCCCCATGCTCCCTGCCTTTGAAATGTACAAGAGCTACAGGTGCGCTCTTGTACATTTCAAAAGCAAAGCTCCGCTGGGACTACAGGGACAGAAGGGAACTACTTGAGTCCCCCACTGGCCATGCTCCCCATGGCGCTTCCACCTTTGAAATGTAGCAAGGGCTGTTGGTACATTTCAAAGGCGGAGGCGCCCCTTATTGACTAATCAAATAGTTGATGCAAATGACATTGACTATTTGATTAGTTGATCTAAATTTAGCATCTTTAATTAGGACATGAAACTGTGCCACATCTAAATTTATCTTCACTAGTTCTCGCCTTCCTCTGTTGAAATTAAAACTAGAACTATTATAGAAAAATTTCCAAGAATAGTATAACCACATAAGTATTACTTTCTAAATAAAATAAATCTGTACTAATAGATTAAGGTTTTAACAGAATTTGAACCACAACAGCAACAAATGGGGAAAATACATTTTTAGTTCATAGGAATCACAATCAAAACATGGCAACTAGGGATGTTAGATAGCAGATAACAGAATAGTCAACTAACCGCATGAATTCTCAGTGGTTAGCCAACTCTTCTATAGTCCCCAGGGTCGGGAGCAGCATGGGGTACCAGGCGGCAGGCTTAAAAAACAGCTCCCCTCGCAGGATAGATGCCTGCCACCCTGCGTTGCTATCTCTGACACAGGGACAGCAGTGCAGGGGGACAGCACCCCAGTCTGTGGGGGATCCGAGCTCCCAGTGGACAAAGGCTGCTGGGGAGCAGGGAGTGGGGGAGGCTGCCAAAAAGCAGCCTCTGTCCATGTTGACCCTCCTCCCTCCTGCAAACAGGGGCTGCTGCTGGAGACCAGCCTCTGTTCACTGCAGGCCCAAGCTTGCCATGGACAGAGGCTGCCCCGCAGGATGCAGAGCAGCTTCTGTCTGTAAGGAACTCTGCTCTCCCCCCCACCACCACCATGGATAGGGGCTCCTGCCGTGAAGCAGCCTCCCCGATTGCCCCCCCCCTCGCACTGCTGCCTCTGATAGAGATAACAGCATGGGGGTGGGGGGAGGAGAGGCAGGCGGCACCACAGAGCCAATGCTGGGGGGAAATGGGGATACAGAGGCAGCAAGGCGGAGGGGGAAATGCGCATAGTCAATTAGATTAACCAATAAGCCTAGGTTAATCATCTAGTCGACTACTTGTTCACATCCCTAATGGCAACTACAGCTGGTACAGAATTTTCTGATGAAACATGTTTTTGGCAGAAAATGACAATGTGTTGTTCTGACAAACTTCTTATCAAACAGGAAGGGTTTCATCAAAACATTGCTTGGTTCTGTGCCAGTGTTTTGATGAACCAAGCAGTGATGGTGAGCTGCTGGGAAGACAAGCATCCCAGGGTTTCTAGGTTCTATGCTAAGAGGTGGGGAGCAATGCTCTGCAGCAGGGAGCCTGGAAGCCCCAAGAACGCCAGGTTTTAAAAAAGCGCTCAGTGCTTCCGGACTGATTGCCACTGAACCATGAGATCTGGCTCCCATGCTCTGCAGCCATAGTTCAGCTATGATCAATTGGAGAAGCTTGCTCCCGTTGGCTTACAGCACTTTCATTAAAGGACCACAACTGCACTGATGCAGCATTTTAAGTTTAATCTACTCTTAGTTACAAAATGGTCATCAACATTAATGATGAGGTTTACCGGTTAAACTTTCACATCTCTAGTCTACGCTATTAAATTATGTATACCTAACTTATATCAGCATACAACCACCACAGTCACTATATGTGTGCTCTCACTTGGCTCCTTGTACTTGTGGGCTACGTCTAGACTGGCATGATTTTGAGGAAATACTTTTAACAGAAAATTTTTTCCGTTAAAAGTATTTCCGCAAAAGAGCGTCTAGATTTGTGCAAAAGTATCCTTGCCAATCTAGACGCTCTTTTGCGCAAGAAAGCTCCAATGGCCATTTTAGCCATTGGGCTTTCCTGCGCAAAAAATTAAGGTGCCTGTCTACAGTGGCCCTCTTGCGCAAGAGGGCTTATCCCTGAGCGGGAGCGTGAAAGTATTTGCGCAAGCAGCACTGATTTTGTACCTTACAAAATCAGTGCTCTTGTGCAAATTCAAGCGGCCAGTGTAGACAGCTGGCAAGTTTTTGCGCAAAAGCAGAGGGGAGAGGGCGAGGTGCTTCATGGCTGCCTGTTATTCAAACAGGCTGCTCTCACCGGCCAATGGAATTGTACTAGGGGTGGGGGCAGTACCTGAAGCTTCTTCCCTCCACTCCGGGATTACAGTTTTAAAGGGAAATGGGACCCTGCAGCAGTGTTTGAGCAGTTTGTGGTGCGGCAGGGCAAGCAGCGGAGCCTGCCTGGGGCTTCCCCCGTCTCCACAGGCTAGATCCGATGGCTTGGCAGGACAGATCCAGCCCGTGGCCCATATTTTGCCCAGGCCTGGTCTACACCAACATTTCACTGACATAATTACATTGTCCATGACTGCCCTTCACTTGTGAAGATGATGTTACTAAATTGGCAAGTACTTGCATCACCAGGAGCCAAATTTAAATAAAGATACTTTCACATCTAGGTTGATCCAAAGCAGTTTAAATTGTTCCAATCCTGTAGTGTAGACCGGGCCACAGTTTACATCAAACAAGAGTGGCTAAATCCAAATAATCTTTTTTTTCCAGTGTAACTGCCATCTCCAGTGTAGGTTGGTATATTTTTCACATACCTATGATGTAGTTACACTGACCTACATTTTAAGTGTAGATTAGCCTATAACCAACACAAAATGAACAAGTGTTTTGTTCGTAACAAAAAGTTTTCTGCCCAGAACTCGGGACAAAAGCAGTGAGGAAATCTGTGTGTTTTTTGTTTTACCTAGGTGAAGGTACTACTGTGTAACTCTAAAAGTAACAAAGCTGTAGCCATCTGAAATAGATGTTTCTAGAAGCAAATCACAACACTTATCTAGGTACCTAAATCTGGAATTAAGACTTTACATTTCAGCAAACCATGTCCAATAATCTTGGCCATACTTTTCAGATCCCAGCTGTCACAATCTGCAGAAATGCATAATACATGGCACATGCACAGCATAGAGGGCAGGGGGAGGACAGAGTCAGTTTGGTGGGAGCAGGTATGCACCGGGAGCCAGCTTCAAAGCCAACTCTCCATGTGTACCAGCTTCCACCTGCCCTCCTGTGTGAAGCAGCGGGGCAGGCAGCTCCGCGGAAGCTGGCACTTACGGGGAGGTGGCTTAAAAGCAGGCTTCCCATAGGCACCAGTTCCTGCCTCTCCCTTTCTTGCTGCCTCAGATACAGAGGCAGCATGTAACAGTCTGGATTAACTGAGGAGCGCAGGCTTAATGGTTCATCGTGTAAACAGGAACACATTACCATCCCTAAACCACACAGCTACATCTACATTGGCATGATCTTGCGCAAATACAGTTTAACGCAACAGTTGTTGCATTAAAGTATTTGCGCAAGAGAGCGTCAACACTAGCATGTGCCTTTGCGCAAAAGATGTGCTTTTGCGCAAGAGCATCCGTGCTAGTGTAGATGTTCTCTTGTGCAAGAAAGCTCCGATGGCCATCTTAACCATTGGGCTTTCTTGGGCAAGAAATTCATGTTGCCTGTCTACACTGGCCTCTTGCGCAAGAACAGTTGTGCAAGAGGGCTTATTCCTGAGTGGAAGCATCAGAGTTCTTGCGCAAGAAGCACTGATTTCACACATTAGAACGTCAGTGTTCTTGTGCAAGAACCCCCCGCCAGTGTAGACAGGCAGCATGTTTTTGCACAAGCTCATGACAATGTAGACACAGCCCTCCTGTCTATACTGACTCAACTATAAGGGCTGAAACAGCAGTAGATCATTTCCCCTGCACAGTACCTTCCACTGGAGAACCTCAAAACACTTTCTGACATTACACCAGTGCAGGGTGCACCTCCCAGCCCTTCCCTGGGGGGGGGGGGGGGCAGCAGGAGCACGGAGAGCGAAGCTGTTTGCTCAAGTTCTCACAGCTGAAGAGTGGGAGGGGGGAGGGAGCATGAAATCCCCGCTCTCCTAATGGGGAGGAGGAGCCTCAGGACGCCGCACTCTCCCCGCTGGAAGCCGGACAGCCTGGGTGCGACGGCTGCTGCCGCGACTAAACGCAGCGCTACGGAGCCCCAGGCCAGAGTCTTCCCCTCCCGCTAGCGAGCCCCAGAGAACAGAGTCGCTCCCTGCCCCAGGCCCGCCGGGGGGGGGGTTCCCGCGCTTACTCGGAGCCCCCGGAGAAGGAAGCAGAACGGGAGCCGCTCTCGCTGCTGCCGCCGCCCGCAGCCTCGTCCTGCAGCCGCGGCGCCGGCTCCCGGGGCATCTCGAGCGAACGTGGCTCTTCCGCGCGCCTCCCCAGCCCGCGGCCCCGCGCCGCCATGACACCCACCCACGTGGCGCCCGCTCCGCCTTCCGATTGGTGCCGCCAGCCGGCTGCCATGGAGACGGGAGAAGCCCTGTCGGGCCTGAGATTACACCTGGGTAGCCCCTGAGCGGCCGCGAGTCCGGCGCCTGCCCCGCCCTCTAATCGCGCTCCATAGGCAGAATGTGAGGGCAGCGCGCATGCTCAGTCACTCTGGTGCGGCCACGGCCCGCCGCCCTGCCCATTGCATCCATAGAGAGAGTTATTCACCCTGTGCAGTAACGTCTGTTCTTCCAGATGTGGTTCCCCCCCCCCCCCCGTGGGGGCTCCACTCCCGGCGCCGCAAAACGGAAAAACTTCCACAGCAGTAGCCCTGCCTGCCGGCACCTGCACCCCCACTGCCTCGCGCCGTTCCAGCTGAGCGCGGGCCGGCTCGTCAGTTTCCTCCCAACCGGAAGCATCTGCAAAAGCTCCGAAGCAGGGAGGAGGGTGGGTCATGGAGCACCTACGGGGACACACATCTCGAAGAAGAGACGTTACTGCACAGGGTGAGTAACTCTCTCTTCTTCGTCGAGTAGTATCCCCGAGGCTGCTCCACTCGAGGTGAGTACACAGCACTGGTCAAGCACTATCGGCGTGCTTCGGACTTATTGTCTGTGTGCTGTGGCCAAGACTGCTTGCGCCACCGCTGAGTCATTCCTCAATATTCTCGCAAGAGCATAATGTTTGGCAAAGGTAAGAGAGGATGACCAGGTTGCTGAATGGCATATGTCCTGCAAGGGCACCCCTCTAAAGGTACGCAGTGGATGCGGCCATGCCTCTGGTGGAATGAGCGCAAGGACGTCCCGGTAAGGGTTCGTGCCGTAGGGTATAATAACGTGTGATGCAGGAGGTGATCAAATTGGAGATACATTGTGTGGAGAGCTGTTGCCCCTTGGAGCGCTCCGCCGTAGCTATAAAAAGACGCCGAGACTTCCTGAAGGCGCATTTTCTATGCAGATAGAAGGCCAGCGCTCGTCTAACATCGAGTGTATGTAAACGTGAATCTTCTGGTGAAGAATGAGGCTTCGGATAGAATGTTGGCAGACTTATGGGCTCATGTATATGGAAGGCTGAATTTACCTTCGGAAGGAAGGGGGGATGAACACGAAGCAGAACCCCCTGTTCAGAAAATAGCGTGTACGGTGGGTCGGCCGAAAGAGCTGCCAACTCACTAACTCGGCGTGCTGACGTGATTGCGAGAAGGAATGACACTTTCATCATGAGCAAGCGCAAGTCACAAGTTGCTAACGGCTCAAAGGGAGGACGAGTTAGCGTGTCTAGTACCAAAGATAAGTCCCACGGCTCCGGTGGGACTGTATAGGTTGGATATAGATTACCGAGCCCCTTTAGGAATCTTTTAACTAACGGGTGGGCGAACAGCAAATGTCCATCAATGGGAGGGCGGAAGGCCGAGATTGCTGCCAAGTGAACTTTCAGCGAAGCATTTGCTAACCCCTTTGTCTTCAGCTAGAAGATGTAATCCAAAGTATGGTGCACAGGTAAAGAGAGAGGGTCGAAGTTCCTTTCCAGACACCAGGCTTGGAACCGATGCCATTTATAGGTGTAGGCTTGCGAGTGCTATGGCGTCTGCTATTCATAAGTACGTGTTTCACTTCCTGAGAGAAGTTCATTTCCGGTGGCTGAAACCAGTTAGGAGCCATGCCGTGAGATGCATGCGATCGATGCTCGGATGCAGCATCGAACCGTGCCGTTGAGACAGTAAGTTGGGCATCAGTGGAAGCCGTCGTGGCTGAGCGACCGACATTCTGGATAATTGTGTCAGCCAAGGCTGTCAAGGCCAAAAGGGTGCCATGAAGATCACTGTTGTGCCCTCCATCGCTATCTTCTCCAGTGCCTTCAGAATGAGAGGGAGAGGTGGAAACGCATAGAGCAGTTGGTGAGAGCCCCAATTGAGCAGAAGTACCTGGAGTAGAAACCTCTCCCCCGGAATTGAATGGGTACCCTCTCCACTGCTCCTATAATAAAGTAGTCGGGACACCTCTTGCTGTAGAAGAGTCTCATGAGAGGGGTCCCTGAAAAGGAACGGGGAGGGTGGGAAGTGGGGGGGGGGAATGGAGTTGAAAGGGATGGCATATCCTGAAACAACTATGTCGTTGACCCATCAGTCGGTGGAAATCAGAGACCAGCGATGTTGATAAGGCCTCAGCCGATGATGGAATAAGGCTACCTGATTGTGTGATGCTCCCGACAAAGGAGTTGCACGCAGTCCCTCGACTGACCCATCAAACTTGTTGCCGGCCCTGCTGGTGACCGGATGTCTTGCCAGGTTGCTGTCTTCGTTTTTGCTGGCATTGTCTTTGTCTCTGTTGTTCATATGGCTTGGGGCGGAATGTTGCATAAGAGAAGGGTCTCTGTTTGTTATAGGGCGTATACCTCTTACGTTTATACGGAGGTGTATACATCCCAAGTGTTCTAAGAGTCGTACGGGAGTCCTTGCCTGAGTGGAATATCTGATTAGTGGACTGGGCAAAAAGAGACTGACGATCGAAGGGGGTAAGTCTTCTACTTTGTTCAACAACTCTCTCGGGGCAGCTGCTTAGTGCAACCACGACAAGTGAAGCATGACTACCGCAGTAGCCGTGGCTCTAGCTGCTGCATCAGCCGTGTCCAGGGCGATCTGAAGTGCTGTTCTGGCCGTTGTGTAGCCCTCCTGTATTACCACCCTCAAGATCTGGCACTTCGAGTCTGGTAGGTGCTCCAGAAGAGGGACTAATTTGGAGTAGTTGTCAAAATCATGATTCGCGAGGGGGGCCGCGTAATTACACATCCGGAGAACTGAAGTGGCAGAAGAATACACTTTTCTACCTAAAATGTCTAGGCGTTTAGCCTCTTTGTCACTTGCAGTATTTTTATTTTGGGCCGTCTTTGATCTTTGTTGGGCGGCGTCCATAACGAGGGAATTGGGCTGGGGATGCGTAAACAAAAAGTCCATCCCTTTTTGGTTTATAAAGTATTTCTTGTCCGCCCTCTTGTTAGTCGGTAAAGAAGCGGCGGGAGTCTGCCATATGTCATTTGCGATTTCCAGGATAGCCTCATCGAAGGGCAGAACCAGTTTTGATTTTTGTGAGGGTTGCAAGTTCTTTAGCAAGGGATGTTGCTTTTGCTGTACATCCGTAGTTTGGATACCCTGAGATTGTGCAACCCTGGCAAAGAGCTCCTGAAACTGTTTGTGATCTTCCGTGGGAGATAGCTCCCCAGGGAAGACAGCATCGTCCGGAGATGATGAATGGTTGGCCGGAGACTCAGGGGTCCGTGGTTCCCTATTTGGAGTATAGTTGTTCTCATACTCATCTTGATTAGTAACTGGTATAGCGCCCTCCACAGGCACTGATGGAATCGTTGGCGAAGGTGCGCGAAGTGGAGACGCTGGGCGAGTGGTTTGCGGAGATTGTGATCGCAGATATCGCGTGGTACGAGGACATCGACGGTCATCATAGTGATCACATCTCTGACGGTGAGTCGGGGAGCGTCTGGGAGAGTAGTCTCTGGACGCATCGCATCGATGTGAATATCTCGAACGTCCCGAGGACCTCAGTGATATAGATCTGTCAGAAAAACGGGATGGTGAACAAGAATAGCAGGAATAGCGTCGTTGATCGTGGTAGCAATAGTGATGGTACGATGGTGATTGCTGCGGTGATCTATGGTAGCGGTCCCTAGTGGAGACATAATGAGAAGCACGATGGTTTTCTGAGCAGATTGAAGCTGGTGACCACGGTCCCGGAGAGAACCGCGCTCTGTCAGGCGTGAGTGAAGGGGTCCGAACGCGCCTTGACTTGTAAGGAACCTCAGTCAGCACTGAACAATCTGTAGGAGAAGACGGTGCCGTTTGAATTGGTGTGGTCCCGGTCACATGGCTGCCCTGGAGATGAATCAGCGGTGCTGCGGAAGTTAACAGCTGTGCCGGTGCCGGAGGAGGCTGCGGTGCAGAGGGCTGCGTGGTGCCGTTGACCACCTGCAGTGCCTGAGTCGGCGCTGTTGCTTGCGGCACCGCAGAGAGCAAGGTCCCATCAGCCGGCACCGCGGGCATGGGTGCCAGTAGAAGTGCAAGTGGCTGCGCATGCGCAGTATCAGCTGGTGCCAGAGCTGCCATTGCTGCTTGTAATGCGACCGTTGGAGCCGCTGCCGGTGCCGAGTCTGCCCGCAGTCCTTTAGCAGGAGCCCGCATCGGGTCTTTTGATCCGGCAAAGGTCGGGGCTGAGGCACTGCGTCTCTTGCCCGCCTTCTCCGTCGGGTGCCTCGGCAAAGAACCAGAGGTACCCGGTCTGTCCCGTATGCTCTTGCGCTGCGGCTCGGTATGTTTGTGGAGCTCCTTTTCAGGTGAACGAGGCAAGTGAGCTCCAGAGGCACGGTCGCCTCGGACTGGAGGGCTTTGTTAAATAAAATCACCCTCAGCCGCATTTCCCTATTGCGCCGAGTGCGAGCTGTCAATTTCATGCAGTGAGGGCACTTCAAAGGGATGTGCCCGTCACCTAGGCATTTAACGCAGCGTGAGTGCCCATCTGAGTCAGGCATCGCCTCCTGGCATTGGGAACATTTCTTGAAGCCAGGCATTTTGTCTTTCTTTTCTTTTCTTTTCTTTTCTTTTCTTTTCTTGGCTACTACAAAGTATAAACTAGGACGGGAACAAGATCTTGAGAACTAACTAAGTAATAACTATTAAGAACTATTAACAACTATCCTAACTATGAACTGCCAAGTGGCAAACAGATTTCTAAGGTGAAACTCCCTTTCTCCTCAGGCTGGAGAGGGAGCACGTCCTAGATCCGTCTGCGGCCGCGGACGGTTGAAGGAAACTGACGAGCCGGCCCGTGCTCAGCTGGAACGGTGCGAACGGCGCGAGGCAGCGGGGGCACATGCGCGGGCCAGCAGGGCTACTGCTGTGGAAGTTTTTCCATTTTGCGGCGCCGGGATGGACCCAGCACCTTGAGTGGAGCACCCTCGGGGACACTACTCGACGAAGAAGTGTTTGCTTCTTTGGGGGGGGGGGGAAGCGGCTGCAGGCAGGGTTAGATTCAGTGCTGGGGCAAACTCCGGCCTGGTGGGGGGGAAGGAGGAGCGCTTACGTGGCTTCGGACACTGCTCCTGGCTCTTAACATCATTGAAGAGGGGCTCGGGGCAAATCGCGTGGTGGGGGAAGGGTAAGTGCAGGGGGCAGAAATTCCCCAGCCGGGGGGGGGGGGGGGTCAATTGTCTGGTGCGGCAGAGGTGAGGCTAAAAATCAGGCTGGAGCGGGGGGAGACAGTGCCAGCCCCCACCCAGGGTGGGATAAAGGGGGGAGACTGTTAACCAGGGGTAGAAATGTAGCCATGTTAGTCTGGTGTAGCTGAAACAAAAAACAGGGCTATGTAGTACTTTAAAGACTAACAAGATGGTTTATTAGGTGATGAGCTTTCGTGGGCCAGACCCACTTCCTCAGATCAAATAGTGGAAGAAAATAGTCACAACCATATATACCAAAGGATACAATTTAAAAAAAATGAACACAAAAAAAAAACAAAACAGTTTTTTGCTATTTCAACCAGAAAGGACATTGTCTCAATGACTTGATAACCTGCATCCTGCTTCAAAGGCCCTTTAAGACTACACTTGAAAGAGAATCCTCTGATCTATCATTCATGCTTAAATTCAACACTTTACATCTAAGCTTAAACAAAGACATTAATTATCTTACCCATTACAAAGATAGCTTCCCCAATTATCACCTCTAATATCTGTAACTCACAGACATTTACCTTTCCCCTTCTGTTCTGAAATGTGATTTGTCCTTTTCATGTGTGTTCATTTTTTTTAATTGTATCCTTTGGTATATATGGTTGTGACAATTTTCTTCCACTATTTGATCTGAGGAAGTGGGTCTGGCCCACGAAAGCTCATCACCTAATGAACCATCTTGTTAGTCTTTAAAGTGCTACATAGTCCTGTTTTTTGTAACCAGCGGGTGAACCCCTTGCCCAGGGTGCAAGGCTGGGGAGCACAAAGAGGGGCAAAGAGGGGTTTTTATTACCCTTCTCAGAGAGACACGCGTCTGAACACAGCACAGTTTCCTGTTTGCTCTTCAAGGTACAGCTGCTCT